>NC_046314.1:97595717-97908312 GCF_009819535.1 Lacerta agilis
CAGGTGACTTCCTTCTGTGGTTTGGCACTTTAGTTGCTAATGCAATTTGTACAGGGCTTTAATGCTTATCAAATGCAGCATCTTTGCACATAAGAAGGGAGACTACAATGTGTGCTTGCTATGGTTTCGAAATATACCGTGTACCAAACAAAACCCCCAAAGATCTGAAGTTTAAGCATCTATTCACAGCCCTGTGGGTTTCAGCAGAAAGATTAAAAGCACACACTGCATGGTAAATTATTCAGAGAATAGAAAGAAGGGGAGACATTCAAACGTCAGCAAACCAGAAAATGTTCTGCATGTAGAAACAGATATAGATATGTATGGTTTGTAACGGGATGCTGCATCAGGGCAAGAAAAAAGCTCCAAGCAAACAGCTGGAACTGGGATTTCAAGGGGGGGATTGGAGCCCCATTGGATGAGACCAAAGGCTCAGCTAGTCCAGAATCAGGTTCTCACAGTTCCTCTCTTCCCTTACCATAGAAAGAGACGTTTGGCAAGTTGAAGGTTACAGGCAGGTTCCAAAGTGGTGAATGTTTTAAAATTATTTGTACAGAGACATAAAGATGTCTTCCATAAGCCATGTGGTCTGAGCTTGGAGCAACCAGCTCAGACCTCCTAACTCACATTGTGGAGTGTGAGAACTAAAAGCTTGATAGCCTTCCTCCCAAGGTGACAGGAAGTGACTTACTTAAGCCTGGAAAGGACAGCTTACTCTAGGGCAGTGTTTCTCAAACTTGCGTCCCCAGCTGTTGTTGGACTACAACTCCCATCACCCCTAACCACTGGTCTTGCTACCTGGGGATGATGGGAGTTGCAGTCCAACAACAGCTGGGGGCACACAAGTTTGAGAAGCACTGCTTTATGGTCTTAACCCCTTCATGCATTAATTGGACTTAAACATATTGGTTATATGAGGCTGATTTATTGCAGATATTTATATAGCTCAGCATGAAGCAACTGGATGCATAAAAGCTGACTCCTTTTGTAATAAAAATTGTCCAGACACATAATTATGATTCAAAGCTTTACTAACCAGAACTTTTTCAAAACAGGTACAATACAATCAGTGATGTATCCAGAAGGTTGTATAAAACATATGCTTATTCAAGCATAGGTTCTTCTTAAATCTATAACTTAATTACGACTAGAGTAAAAATCAAATATATGTCTCTCCCATAGCTTGGATTAGCCTGCACCCAGCCTAAGGCTATGCAGCTCCTGGAGAGCCATCATTATCACATCCTTTCTCTGACTGTGCCTGGGAACAAAAGGGAAAGCCAACTCCCTTCAAAATGGTGGGTTTGCAATTGAATACCTTAATCACATGCTCTAAGGTTAAACACTCATATGAAGGCTAGCAGAAAACACCAGCAGTTAATTGTCAATTCAGCTAGAAGCTCTTTCTAGCTTAGTCTACTTCAATGGAGTTTTCCGGTGTTAAACAGTTAGCAACATACATATAGGCATTCTCCATTTCAATGTGAATTAAACCATTATATGTACCATGGTTATTCTGCTCCGCCCATTGCCCAAATACACAGCTGTTTTCTTTGCATGATCAGGGAAACAAACCATGATCCATGGTTGACTTTGGCTCCCCACTGTGATCTCTATGGTTAAGGGCTTCCAAACAAGCCGGATTTGGGAGCCAGCTATAAACCATGGTATAAAGATTTTCCATGCTTTTCTTGCCCATGGCTCTACTGGGGAAATACGTAGCTGTTATAGTGCATATACACATACACAAATCACAGTAAGAGCTCTGTTACCCGCCACTTCTGAGTTTCCAGCCAAGAGAAAGCCCAGGCAAGATGAAGATAAAACAGGGGGAAAGTAAATATAGTTGTGACTAAAATGTAGGTCACTCCATTTCAGGCCACAATGTACAAGCGTTCCTGCAGGATCTTGTGTCATAGAATAATTGAGTGCAGCTTTTGAGTGGACAGTTTCTGTTGGCTGAGATTATGAAGTGAGAAGGAACTGAGAACTTAGCGCAATCCATCTCTGCGTGTCCCATATACAGCCTTGGCCTAAAAGGCAATGATGAAACATCCCAGTGGGCAGGGGTTGGAAAGCAGAATTTTTTCCATAACTCTTGTGATCCCAGCATAAAGCAACTGCAGGACATCAAGGGACAGTAAGCAAGAGGCAAGAAGAAATATAAAGAAGTGGAAGCATTCAGAAGAGGATCTTGCAAACTCTGTGCCCCTTAATTTAGAGGACAAACACACAGCAATGCATTTGAAGCAAAATGAACATGCAGAAAGAAAATACCAGAAACTAGCTTGATAATTCTGGAACAGGAGGATGAAATAAGGACACCTTAGAGCATTCACTTACAATGTGTGAAGTTGCCAGCCTCTGAACCTCTCATGGAGGGGGCACACCAAGAAGGACCTCAGATCATGATTGCAGGGTCTGGGTCGGTTCATATGGGGAGAGGCGGTCCTTGAGATATTGCAATCCTGAGCCATTTAAGGTTTATAGGTCAAAACCAGCACTTTGAATTGGACCTGGAAACTAACAGGCAGCCAGTGCAGTCAGGCCAGGATTGGTGTTATATGTTCAAACCATCTTGCCCCAGTGAGCAACCTGGTCACCAAATTCTGCACCAGCTGAAGTTTCCAAATGATCTTCAGAGGCAGCCCCATGTATAACAATTGCAGTAATCTCACATAGAGATTACCAGAGCATAGACAGAAGTTAGGCTATACCTGTCCAGAAAGAGGTACAGCTGGGCCACCAGCCGAAGTTGATGGAAAGCTCTTGGTGCCACCAAGGCTATCTGAGCCTTAAGCAACAGCAATGAATCAAGAAGTCTTCTTCTTCTTCTTCTTCTTCTTCTTCTTCTTCCTCTTCTTTGACAATCACTCATAGCTGAGTAAGATTGTCTTCCATGAACATGGTCTTAACGGTGAGTCCATAAGTGACTGTGGAGGCCAATTCAAGTTATGTACGCGCTCCTTCAGAGGAACTGTAGCCGCATCAAGAGCAGGCCACCTCCCATCCATTTGGTCTAGGAAACCACCCAACAACAGTGCCTCAGTTTTATATGGATTACAATCATAGAATTGTAGAGTTGGAAGGGACCCTGAGGAACATCTAGTCCAACCTCCTGCATTGCAGGAATATGCAGCTGTCCCATATGGGGATTGAACCTGCAACCTTGGTGTTATTGACACCACGCTCTAACCAACTGAGCTGTGCACTTGGATTGAGCTTCACTTTGTTCCATTCCATTACCAAGGTGAGACAATATAATTATAGAATTAACCATGTCTGAAATGAGAATGCTTCAACCCATGACAAGATCAATGTTCTCCATGTGCCCCAAATCCCTTTGGAAAATGGGCTAAATCAGTGCCATCCCCAGTATTAGGCAGCAGAGTCCCAGATATTGTTAATGGGCAGCAAACTGCAACCTATATATATATAGTTTATGTGTCTCACTGACCAAAATATCTTGGGCACCCCTGGTGTAAATAATGAATACACTCCAAATCATTCCCAAACTTGATTGCTACACCGAAATCTCCAAAATGTGCCCTCATGTTGACTTCACCATTCAGCTGAATTCACCACACTACCCTGGACTTAGACAATGTTTGCTTCAGGTTCCTGCATACGAGCAAAGCTGAAAACAAGCTGGCTTGTGCATGCTGACATCTTGCACAAGCCCCTTTCAACTGCCAAGACTCCATCATCAAGAGATGGAAGTGTTCCTAAAGTTTCTCATGTCAAGCCAGGTGCATATAGCGATGAAACATTCTCCCAAAGACAGCTTGACCTCGACAGCCCACAGGTGCAGGCTTCCTTTCAGTTATCAATCAAGATCTGGAGCAGCAAAGCTGGCTTCGTATCATCTTCCCAACAAAGCAGAGGGTGTTCGGTGGGAGGGTGGTGACTGCTTCTCTCAGGGACGTCCACTACTGGCCAACTCAAAGTCTGAAACTATCAGCACAGCAAAGAGAGACACATGTCAACCAACACCAAAGTCCAACTCTCTCTCTGTTCATGCTGTTGCAATTGTTGGGACTATTCTTTGGATGTGACAGGGTATGTCGAGGAAGCGCTTCTTAAAAGGGCATTGCAATTTCAAAGGTTAGCCCCCTCAAAAAATTCTTGTAATTGATAGTTTCTGTGCATAGCTTTGAAAAAGTGATTATTTTAATTTTATGGCTTATTTCTTGCAAGCTGCCATGAGAACAGAAAAGCTGGCATGTCAATTAAACATAAAAAAAATGCACCTCTAAGTCCTGATTGCAGTTTCTCAAAAATGTTAGTAGGGTGGTTTTATGTCTGTCTCAAATTTCAAATTAGATCAGGGGTCCCCAACCTTTTTGGGTCCATGACAAACTGGAGAAACTGCAGTGGGCACCACACACCAGTGGTGTAGCGTGGGTTGCCAGTGCCTGTGGTTGCGCGGAGGGGAGGACGGGAAACAGATGGAGTACGCATGCACATTCAACTGCCCAACAGCATTTGCATCACCCAGGAGGTCACAGTAACAGAGATAAGAAAAGAAGAGTCGTTCAATTGTCTGGAGAGGTCATTTCCTGGTTCACATGGAGAAGCCGTTTTCAACGGAGCTCACGGCTGTATTGAGGCAGCACTGGGTGTTGAAATTTTGTGCCCCCTAACAATTTTGCACCTGGGGCAGCCACCTCTGTGTCCCCCATGTTGCGCCACTGCCATACACACACACCACCACAATGCACACTGTGCAGCCATGCACATCTGCATGCATACTTAGCCACACACTCATTTCGGAAGGGTTAACCTTACCTTCCCTAGTTGTGACCCTCAAAAACATGCCCCATCGCCACAACTAGGCTTTCTAGCCAAATTTTGGCAAAGAGGAGGGGATCAGGGCTCCGTGGGTAGGAAAAACATCAACGGGCACATGTGTGCGTCTATGTGCTGTGTTCAGGACCCATGAATAAGACAGACAGATGGAAAGACAGATATATAAGATACCAGCCTCAATGTGCCATCTTACCCTATGGAGGACTATATTTCATTTTCTTTTCTATGCTTTTCCTGGGGCTCAAAGTAGCTGCACAGAATCCTGTAAAAGAAAACATACATACCCCAATCCAGTGGCACAGGTCCACACACCTGAAGAGGCTTACACGAGCATATCACCCTTTAAGTCAAGAATTTCCATCATAAATCGGATATAAATTCAAATAAATAAATGTCCGAGTGAGGGAATAAGGTCTATCTGCACTGTATTGCTTTAAAGGGGATGAGCAATCTGGAGTGTATTTAAATGCACATTCCCCACCCACATTCTTGCGCAGCTAATTGCATGTTATCATCTTGCTTATGTGCAACCAGAACAGGATCGGGGCTTAATTATTCAAAAGTATTCCACTGAAAACCAGCATGCACAAATCTCTTCAAATATCTGATGGGCAGAACACTTGTTCTCTGTTCTTTTGGAGGGCAGGAATAATAGAATCATAGAATTGGACAGTTGGAAGGGGCCCTGAGGGTCATTTACTCCAGGTCCCTGCAGCGTAGGAATCACGGCTAAAGAATCCCTGACAGGTGGCCATCTGACCTCTGCTTTAAAAACTCCAGTGAATGAGAGCCCTCCATCTTCTGAGGTAGTCTTTCCACTGCCAAACAGCTCTTAGTATCAGTTCTTCCTAATGTTTAGTCTGCCCAACTGCACTGGAGGCCAGTTAGTTTCCGGGCCCAATTCAGTGTGCTGCTTGTGACCTATAAAGCCTTAATCATTGCAAACCAGGAGGTTGGGTGGACCTGGGGAAGCCTGGCTTCATTTGGGTCCACTTCCGGTCCATTTAAACCTACTGTGCTTGGAGGCAGCAGTGCATTCAGTCAACTGTCACAACTTGTCAGCGGAAAAAGGCATTGGGTTGGATCCTTAGTCTAAACAAGTGGGTGGGAACGAGCCCTACTCCCCACTTCATGGTCAAAGTATCATGGTACCCTAGTAAACATGTCCAGGGGGAAGGTTCCTGTCCAAATGCCTAGACGGGCTAACAGGACTATCACTCCCCAGATGGTGTCCTGGTGGGGTTCACTCTATTTGATGTGCATCAAAGGGAGGATCCTTATCCCAGGATTTGTCCTTGATGTGGCAATAAGCCAACAATCGAGTTGGTTGATTCAGGAGACATACTCAATGCCTAAGCCAAAGCCTACCTACATCTGCAGTCAATAAAGCTGTGGCCATTTTGATCCCAAGACATTGTCATCTCATTTTTCTGCTTCCCAAGCCTATCCCTGTCCCCCCAGCAGCCCAGGTCTCCCTGCACATATGGGCTTGCAAAGTGCCATCTGAATGCAGCTTTAGCTAAAGTTTTGAAAAGGTGATTTCAACGTGTATTGCAACGCCGCTGCCAGGCTTCAGAGTATTCAGCAGGTCTAGGTTTTCTCCGAAATTCTTGAGCCTTTAGCAAATCTACACGGGCAACCTGATCTTAGTTTCATCTGTATAAGGAAATTGCCTGGTTTCAGGTTCCATTGTGAGCTGCTAGCACAGTTCTGGTAATGATTCCTCTCTGATTTATGCTATTTTTCCTTCAGGCTTTCTAATTCCTGCAAGAAAGAAGCTTTGCTTATGCTTTATGGCTTTTGCTTATGAACATGACGCATAGCAAGAATATTGATTGCTTCACCAACTCCACTTATAACTAGGCAGGTTAAATACATTGACTAATATGCTTAGAAAATGTAAGTACAATAGTTCTCATGTCATTGTTTGGCAAAGTTCCCAGGGAGGGGAAGAACAGCATCACCTTCAGGTGCTTCTCAGACTTAATAGCAAGAGTTCTGCCTGTACCAGTGTTCCCTTATCAGTAATTTCTGGGCAGAAATGATGCCATATCTAAGAAATCTTTTCTTTTCTTTTGTAACCATTCTGCAGAAAGGAACTCCTGTTGGAAGAAAGGTAGATTGATTTGATCCTTAATCCTGTATAGTGGCTTCCTTTGGCTTCATACATTGGCATGATGTCAAAATGAATCGGCTGAAGGGGTCCAGTGTCTGACATCAACACGTTATCACAAGCTCATAATCTCCCCATCTAGGAATTTCATGATCCAAGTCTTTAGCAGCATGTTGGTTTGAAAAAGGATGGCAGTGCTTGCTGAATGGGACTATGTGGACAAGTCTTACTTGAGTTGTCCAGAGCTTTAAGTGCATGGTTTAAATCGGACGTCTCTGCCCTGCTACAGCTTCTTTCAGAGAATTATGGGAAGTTTGGGGCAGCATTTCTGTTCTCATCACCCAGCTAGAGTTTCCAGGAGTAGAGTTTTGTGCAAAAGAACTGTGACCTCAGTTCTGTTCTGAGACTGAAAGAAGGATCGCATGCTGGAAATGTGCTCAGAGGCACCCTGCCCTGCAATTCTAATTCTATGGGCTAGTGCAATGATTAGCACTAGCACAAAGGGATTTTTGCCCTTCTCCTTCCCCCATGCATGTCTTGTGCCATCCCTAAATCTGCTCTGGAGGGTTGTGGGAATCTTCAGAATAGATTTAGTGGGTGCACAGGGGCAGCAGTGGAGGAGAACGTTTCACCACGCAGGGAAAAATCCTTGCCCTGGCGTAATGTTCACCTTGAATACAACCCTAAGTCTTCTGCACCTGACTCTGGTTGGCAGGCCTTGGAGTGCCAGTGAAAAGCAATGGAGATCTGACACTCTCAGAGTCTACACATAAGCGAAGCCGGCAGCATCAGTGCATTAGTAAAATCATTCAGAATGTGTAGGTAAGAAGTCACAAGTGAAAGCATGGAAGAGACATGTTTAAACGGTTGTTTCCTTTGGTCAGAGCACAGCCATTTTTGTAACATCAGGCCTATAGGGTACCAGATCTCTTCGTTCTTTCTTTATTCACACTTTGTGGGTTCCTTACATGGCTGATGCTAGACAGACATCATCTCCGAAAACTCCCCGTCATCAACTCCTGCAGGCCAATTTAAGATGAGATGCTCTTTTTGTCGGTGATTGGCATCATCATCATCATTATGTAAAAATGCACCAGAGAAGTGTTCTGTTTACAAATTTCCTGGAGCGGGAAAGGAAGGGAGGGAGAGGGTGGATTCTGACAAAGAGCTGAGATGCAGGAATCCCTAAGTGGGTGAACATTATAGGAATGACATCTGCATGGTGGAATGTTCCAAGATGTCACAGACAAGTGACAAGACCGCAGTTTGCCACCCGACTGTCAGACAGCAGACAACAACACTGGCACCTATCTCTCTGAACAAAAGTGGCTGTGTACACACCATACATTTAAATAACATTTCCTGGGAATGGTAGTTTGTTAAGGGTGCTGCGGAGCATAGTTCCGTTGGTGTAAACTACAGATCTCAGGATTCTTGCAGGGTATGTGTGTGCCCTAAATGTAAGGTGTGTCTGTAGCCACAAAGTACATGTTTGAGTTTTCCCTTTTAATTGGCTCCACCAGCAAATTCCAGTCGCTCGTCGCCAAGGGAAAGAACATTTTCGCTGGAGTTTCTACAAGCTGTACATCTTGACACTTTCCATTTTAACCACACGCAGCAAATCTAGGGCTGGAGGGAGGGAATCGGCACAGTAAGTGGGGGTGGGGGGTAGGAATGCTGCAGAACGTTCAGCAGAGGGAGGTATTGACACAATATTCAGCTCTGGGGTGGAAAGGTACGGTGTTTCAATATGATTATTTCTGTTCTCAGTCCACTGTATCCAAGCACCTAGAGGGGCACAGGAGCAGCCAAGGCAACCGTACGAAGGCTGCGGGCTGCCTTGGAAGCCTCCTGACGCTTTGCTGGTACTTGGATACATCAGCTTGGCAAGGAAGCGAAAACGAATGTGGGCTAGAGAGGAAATGGACACATGAATGTTTCGAGGAGGCCAAAGCTGGGAAGGGGGCAGAGAGAGAAATAGCCAGAAGTAGATAAGAGTAGCAAATATCGGGCCAGCACCTATGCCAGCAGTTGGCTGAAGTTATATAGTGTTCTTTGATTATGCAAGGGGCCTCTCGCTTGACAGATCTGGGCACAGCAGAGAGAAAGATACTCGTGGTGTGGTTTTGCTCCGGAGATGGGCAGGGTATAAAAACCTGTGCAAAGAAAAAGCAATTTGCACATCTATATAAGCAGCTGTGGATAAATACTGTATAAGCCGCAAGGTACCCAGCATGCATTGCTTTCAGCAACTAGCAGCTAATATTTAAACAGCAAAATAAAGGTTTGCTGAATATTCCCCACCCCCATATACATACACACATCTTTAGGTTGCTGAAAAGAGATTTGGGGACGGGATTCAGTTTCTTTGGGAAGTGGGAAAATGTCAAGATCTGCAATCGTTCCACGACCAGGTAGTCAAAGAGGGTGGAGAACTTCCACTGGGTCCATCGCTCGGACTGCAAACACACCAGGCATTTAAAGCACATGACTTCCCCCACAGAATCCTGGGAGCTGAAGTTTGTTAGGGGTGCTGAGGATTGCAGTTCTGTGAGAGGTAAAAACTATTGCTCCCAGGATTATTTGGGGAAGGTATGACGTGTAGGAATGTCCCTAATTTCACCAGAGAAATGATGAAGGGTATGGAGTTATGCGACTCAGAGCCAAGGAGAGCAGTAACTATACAGCCTTTAGAAGACAACTGAAGGCAGCTCTGTATAGGGAAACTTTTTAATGTTTAATGCTTTATTATGTTTTTATATATGTTGGAAGCCGTCCAGAGTGACTTGGGCAACCCAGTCAGATAGGTGGGGTATACTACTACTTCTTCCTCCTCCTCTTCTTCTTCTTAAATAGGACATTTCTGTATTTTCATCGAGAAATGTTGGAGGGTATGATATGCAACCTAGGCGGGTTTTGGTGTCTGCCTGGGCCGAACTACCAACTAGAAACCACAGAAGGAAGAATGGCACTAAACTAGAGTAGCTGCTGGGAGCAATGTTAAAATTACCAAGCTCCGTAGGTTGGGAACATCCCCAAATGCAAACAGGAAAGTCGTATTATGATAAAGCAAGATCCTTCACCTTTAAAAACACACACACACCGACCCTAAAACATCGCACCAATCCACCAGTATGGCAACAAAACAGAGAAGAGAGAAACTTAGGAGAGTAGATCGCGACACCATGTAGGTTAGCCTAGCCCAACCTCCAGATGTTTTTGGATGACATACAACCCTAAACCTAACTCATCAACCCTAACCACTGGAAATACTAGCTGGGGCTGATGGGTGTCCAAACGAACTTGAAGGCAGCACATTGGAGAAGGCAGATCCAGGCAAAACTCAAGGCAGAGTTATTTTAAGAGATCCGAAAGATTTTGGGGTAGCTGGTGACTGGAGGAAGGAAGGGCACCAGCAGGGATGGGAATAAGGGCAGAAGGACATGTTTAGGACAAGCAGTTTGTACTGGAAGCTGAAGGAGATGGAAGGTTATCGTAAGGTGTTTCATACAAAGCCGTGGTGGGCAGAGTGTTTGACATGGACTGGGGAGCCCAGGATTCAGCCATGATGCTCACTGCTTGACCTTACGCCGGTCACTGTCTCTCAGCCTAATCTACTTCACTGGGTTGTTGTGAGGATAAAGTAGAAAGGAGGAGAAACGTGTGCAAGGGAGAGACATGTTTCGCTGCAGCTGGGGCAGATGAAGGCATCCGGTTGTGTTGATGCAGATGCACCACGGTGTTAATGCAATAGTATAACTACAACCTATCATACAAATCTGATAAACGTTACGGAAAAGCCAATGGCTTTTTCACAGAGAACTTCCACGGGCACAATGGAACTTCCCCTTTCTCACCTGCCACCTGCAGCAGCTCCCTGCCCTCCCTCAAAATCTGCTCCAGGCAGCTGGCGGTTCCTCTGACCCAGATTTAGTGGGGGAAGATCCATTAAAGGATCCATTGCGCTGGTGGAAATCTCCACATCATGAGATGCAACCCAATTGCATATTGCACCGTCAACTCAATTCTCACTTCAGTAAAATGTTCAGACACTGAATTTTTTCGGGGACAGGTGTGCCCACTCAGGGAGAGAGGGCTCCCACTAACAACAGATGCACCCCCTCTAAAAAAAACCTGGAAGTCCTTTTCGAAAGGTGGCAGGAGTAAAGGGGAGCACCTCAATAAACTGTTTATTCCATTTGCTCAGAAACCTGAAAAACAAATGTATGTATGACTTGGAGGAAACTTTGAAGGAACAAACCTAACTACCTATTTGCAAAACACTCATAGTTGTGATATACGGATCCTATATTTAACATATTAATATTATTTTTCTTGAATTGTTTCCTTTCCTCCCCCCCCCCCCATGTTTTGGACCTTTCTTGGCATCAGCCCGATGACATGTTCAAGATCAATTTACTTCCAAATCTCAAAATGTTCAGGGTTTATTTTTAAACCAATTTAAGAGTAAAGGCTTTAAACTTCTAATGCAGTTTGTTCAGCTTCTTTTACAATCAAAGTCAAGGCGCTGCGGAATTTCAAGAGTTGTCTTGAAGCCAATGCCAGCCTCAAAGTCAGGTTCCTATAAAGCCATTTTTAACCATAATATGTGCAAAGCGGTAGATAGCCATCATCCACTCATCATAAAATATACCATAAAGACGTCATCGCACTCCACAGAAATCAGCAGCTGCTAGGCCTCAATAAAAATTAAAGTCTCATTACAACGTCTCTTTTATTATTTCTGGCAGAGTAATTTTGCCTCAAACTTCAGGTTTCGATATCTAGAAATGGTCGGCCCTCAGCAAAAATTGCTGACAGGCTGCCAATTTTCCACTATCGTTCTGAAAGAAAGTATATATGATTATTTCTCTCCCCCTCTCCCTCCCACCCCACACAGACAGACACCAAGCGAAGGGGAAGAGATGATGTATTATAATAACTGAACTGCAAAGGCCTACAATCTGAATCGGACCCATTTGTCCTTCCAGCCCAGTATTTCCTGTAGTGAGTTGGCAGCAGGTTTTCAGGCAGGGGTCCCTCTCAACCCTACCTGGGAACCCTGGAGATTGAACCTGGGACCTTATGCATGCAAAGCAGTTGCTCTGCCACTGAGCAATGGCCTTGCCCAGTATCTTAAAAATGGGTCTGCACATTCAGCAGAATGGAATGTTAGGATGCTAAGGTGGTAGAACAGACCCTCCAAGGGTCACTATTCTCCAGGGACAGTCCCAGATTTACAGAAGCCATCCCAGTTTCAGATTTGATCCCAGAGTGTCCCGTTTTTCCGTAGTACGTCCCTACTTTCATCGGAGAAATGTTGGCGGATATGGTAGGACATCACTATTTTCATTGGAGAGATGTTGGAAGGTATGGAGTTATGTGACCCCCCCCCCGAACCAAGGCAATAAGTAACTATGCCCATCATTGGCTCTGGCTCCCCCTCCTGTTCATCTCTGCGCTGTCACCCAGTGCTTCTTAGAGCACTGCCACCACAGCCAGGTAAGCCTGCAAGGACGAACTGGCAGAGGACACTTTGCCCAGGGTCTCTTCAAACCTAGAACCGGTGCCTGCCCTATGCAGTTAATTCTTTTATGTGCAAAAACATAGGCTGTGTTACTCTTCTGTGTGTCATGAAATTCACTCCGAGGTGGGGAAACTGGAGGTGTGAATTATCCATTGCACTGTGAATGTGCCATGCAGTGCAAACTCGTGCTGAAAGGACAAGCTGTGCCAGTCAAACTTATCACCCCCGCCTGGCATTTGATGTTTGCAGATATCAGAAGGTAGCATCCTGCTGCAACTCAGCCATGTCACCCAGTTGCAGCACCCGATGTTCAAAGCACACCGTCTGGATGACTCATTCCCTACCTCCCAGCATGCGATAAGCAGGGTTCCGCAAACCTACTTTCAGTCACAAAGCGGCTAAGTCCTCTCTGTCTAAAAGAGTGTGCTTTGCTGCAGGTTTTTTCAGGACAAAGGTGTCACGAAGCTGAGATGTGTGTTGCCGTCATGGCAACTTCACCGTAGCAAATGAGCCAACAGAGCCAAGCGGTCTCAGACTCAAATGAAAACTATTCCCGACACCATTTCCTGAGATTAATGGTCACAGTTGAAAACCACCTTCTCTGCACCACACATATTCCCTGAAGTCCACAAACTCCAAATCCCATTCAGTTGAGTTTTAAGGTGGGAGAAAAGTTGGACAGTTCTATGCTGTGGACCATAATTCAGCACTGAGGGGTGGGGTGAAAACACCTCTGAAGACTGGATCAACCAGGGATGAGTTCATAAATAAATTTCATAAATAATTATGGAATATGCTCTCACAAGGCATACTGGAAAAGATACTCTTGTGATAGCATATTCCATCGTTCTTTAAGGGCCAAGGCACAGTGAGCCTGAGGCCACCAGGAGAAAGCAACAAAAATGACATAACATCTTGGGGTCGAAATGGCCACAACTTTATTGATTACAGATGTAAGTAGGCTTTGGCACAGGCATTTGGTATGTATTCTGAATCAACCAGTCTGATTGCTGGCTGATTACTTCATCAGGGTTGATCCTGGTATAAGGATCCCCCGCATGGCGCAAATAGGACGATCCCTACAGGGCACCTTTTGAGGAGTCCTATGGCTTGTTAGCTGCTGACTCCAAGGTTTAAGTAAGTTGGAGGTGGACCTGAGTGAAGCCAGGCTCCATCCAGGTCCGTCTCCCAGTTCCCGCCTTCTTCGTTGGCTATGATTGGCCTGTTTAAATTCAATTTATGGAAAAGCCCCAACAGTCCCTGCGGCTAACTGGGGCTGATGATGCTGTCGGAAGGAATTTTGCCCTGCTCCCCCCGCAGCCAGGCCCGGCTGCAATGGCCACTGCCACAAAAACTGAATTACACAATACAGTGCTGGGACAGTATACTAATTTTCCTCTATCAGCTAAAGGGGCCTGGCTTAAAGGGGCCTGTGATTTTCATAATACTCTGCTTGTTTTGACAATGATGCAAGTGCTTCATTTTTGTTTTTTTGTTTTTTTTAAAAGCACAGCTGCTGAAGACAAAGAAGAGGAGAAGTCTGTCACCTTCGGTGCCCTGCTTGTGGACTTATTTTCCCAAGATATTTGGCTGGCAGCTGTTGGGAACAGATTGCTGTACTAGTTTGACCTTAGGCTGATCCAGCAAAGCCATTCTTAATATCTCTCGAACCCATTGGTGTTATACAGTACCGTAGTAATGGTAGATGTAGCTTTGGGGAAGAGCTGTAGCTCAGAGGTAGAGCAAACACTTTGTAAACATAATGTCCCAGGTTCAATTCCTGGCATCTCAAGGTAGCACTGGAAAACACTACAGCCCGAACCCTCGGAGAGTTGCTTCTGGTCAGTGTAGACCAGGATTTCCCAAACCTGGGTCTCCAGCTGCTTTGAAACTACAGTTACCATCATCCTTGACCGCTGGTGCTGCTAGCTCGGGATGATGGGGGTTGTAGTCCAAAAGCTGGAGAAACAAGTTTGCAAAACCCTGGTGTAGACAGTACTGAGCTACATGAACCAGTCAGTGGTCTGGCTCAGTATGTCAAGCATCATATATTCCTAGATAAGTTAAACATGATGGAAAACTTCCAAGTGCTGTTCTGCAAAAAAATAAAAAAGTGCCTCAAAATTTTGAGCTATCTGCTTCGTAGACAATTTTCAGGAATTTTCGTAGACAATTTTCGGGAAAAGGTTTGAGAGGCAAAAGTCACAAATAATTCCAGTGCATATTTTTTGTATACAAGAACCCAGGGAAATCAAGGCAAGTGTGCTGGCCCCAAGGGTTTGTCCATGATGCAAGGTCCAAGTCCAGTCCTGGGTCTAGGGGTCCAAAGGAGGTCAGTCCGGCGGGGAGCGAGGCAGGGAGCAGGTCAAGGTCCAAGGCAGGTTCAGGCACAAGGTTGCAGGTTGAGCATACGCTTGCAACTAAGTTGCTCACGCAACTTGGGCTGGGTCTGGCTGGCTTTTATCTGGCCCTATGCTTAGGGCGGCCCTGATCCTCCGGAGACTCACCTCTCCTCCGGGCCTGGAGGCGAGCACTCCTCCTGTAGGCACTTAGTTCTCTTCGCCTCTCTGTCCTGAGCCTCTGCAGCTCAGGAGAGGCTGGTGGGTTACTGGACCCAGGGGCTGCCTCAGCTTCCTCTGAAGAGGCTGGGAGTGGAGCACCTGCAGGCAATGGGTCCTCCCTCCCATCAGGAGCCAGAGCAGACTCTGCTGATGCCTGCACCTGGGGATCCAGCACAGGTGGGGATCCTTCAGGCTCAAGCCCTGGCCCCGGCTCAGCTGGTTCTGGAGGCGGGGAATCCTGTGCAGGCTGGGATCCCTCAGGTTCAGCATCAGAGTCTGACTCCCAGGCCATCACAGCAAGTGTAGGATTCTATGACACTCTTCTCTACCCTATGGTATCTGGTGGCTTCTTTTTTTCATTGCCTTATCTATGTGCTGATGGTATCAATGTGAAGAAAATGCAATGCAATAATTATATATATATATATATATATATATATATATATATATATATATATATATGAAACGTACTTCCCACTTTATTTGGAACAAGCATACAACTTGACAGTGACTAGAGCTTTGTCGTGTATCTATTGACCTGAGCAGCTCTTCATCCTTGCAGTGGATTCAAAGCAGCCTCAGCAACAATTAGCACTTAACACAGGGGTCTGCAACCTTTTTGAGCTGTGGGCCGGTCCACCATCCTTCAAACCTTGTGGTGGGCCGGACTATTTTTGGGGGGGGAGGGGGGGAATTAACGAGTTTGGTGTAGTGGTTAAGAGCGGCAGACTCGTAATCTGGGGAACCGGGTTCGCGTCCCCGCTCCTCCACATGCAGCTGCTGGGTGACCTTGGGCTAGTCACACTTCTCTGAAGTCTCTCAGCCCCACTCACCTCACAGAGTGTTTGTTGTGGGGGAGGAAGGGAAAGGAGAATGTTAGCCGCTTTGAGACTCCTTCGGGTAGTGATAAAGCGGGATATCAAATCCAAACTCTTCTTCTTCTTCTTCTTCTATGCACACTGCACATATTGTATTTGTAGTGCACGATAAACAGGAAAACAGTACAATATTTAAAATAAATATTTCAGCCGCGGCTCCTGTGCCAGGCTGGCGGCAGCGGCAAAAGAGTAAGCTCCGGCGAGGAGCTGCAGCGCTCGCCCTCTGGCTCTTCCAGCAGTGGCTCCTGTGCCGGGCTGGTGGCAACGGAGGCACGAGCGGCTGCGGAGGGACAGGCGGTGGCGGCAAACGGCTGGCTCTGGCGAGGGGCTGCTTGAAATGGTGCCCAGCCAGCTCAGCCCAGCCCCCTTCCTCCTCTCGGCCACGCGCAGCCGCCAGCCGCCCATTGGCCAGGGCCGCAAACCTTTGCAGGTGATTGGCCGCTACTGGCCACTGCCTTTGCTGCACCAGGAGGAGGGAGGGAGGAGGTTCTGCTGCGGTGAGGGAGGGGGGATGGCACTGTGGGGGGGGAAAGCATGGTATCCCCATGCCAATCCATGGGCCGGTTCCAGGAGGACCATGGGCCAGAACTGGCCCAAGAGCCATAGATTGCCAGCCTCTGACTTAACAAGTAACAGGAAAATCTTGCATTGACACCCATTGACAAGCAGGGTGTGAGGGGGCCTGATTCCAACTGGGACAATGGTGGAGGCATAGGGTTAAATTCCTCCTTCCTCCACACTATGATCCTGATTCAGTGCCATCTATATATGTGTTTTAAAAAAACAAAAAACAAAACCCAAAAACAAATCAAGTGCCAGTAAGGCAAATGCTATGACACAGGTGGGGGATATGTTTTAGGCCAATGGCAGGCAGGTTCAGAGGCTTTGGATGTGACTCTTACAGTAGTAGCCCCTCCCAGTGTCCTTATTTTCCAGGGACAGTCCTGGATTCACAGAAGCTGACCTGGTTTCTGATTTGACCCGGAATGTTCCATATTTCCTTAGGACATCCCTATTTTCATTGGAGAAATGAGGGTATGGAGTTATGTGACCCCCCCCCCCAAGCCATCTGGAGGCAGCCCTGTATAGTGAAGGGTTTTTTTTAAAAAAAATGTTTAACATTTTATAATGTTTTTATATATGTTGGAAGCCACCCGGAGTGGCTGGAGCAACCCAGTCAGATGGACAGGGTATTGTTATCATTATTGATGATTACGATGGAACAGGACATCCCTATTTTCATTCATCATGCGAAAGGCTGGACTGAATGAATCCCAAACCGGAATTAAGATTGCCGGAAGAAATATCAACAACCTCAGATATGCTGATGACACAACCTTGATGGCAGAAAGTGAGGAGGAATTAAAGAACCTTTTAATGAGGGTGAAAGAGGAGAGTGCAAAATATGGTCTGAAGCTCAACATAAAAAAAACTAAGATCATAGCCACTGGTCCCATCACCTCCTGGCAAATAGAAGGGGAAGAAATGGAGGCAGTGAGAGATATTACTTTCTTGGGCTCCATGATCACTGCAGATGGTGACAGCAGTCACGAAATTAAAAGACGCCTGCTTCTTGGGAGGAAAGCAATGACAAACCTAGACAGCATCTTAAAAAGCAGAGACATCACCTTGCCGACAAAGGTCTGTATAGTTAAAGCTATGGTTTTCCCAGTAGTAATGTATGGAAGTGAGAACTGGACCATAAAGAAGGCTGATCGCCAAAGAATTGATGCTTTTGAATTCTTGAGAGTCCCATGGACTGCAAAAAGATCAAACATATCCATCCTTAAAGAAATCAGCCCTGAGTGCTCACTGGAAGGGCAGATCCTGAAGTTGAGGCTCCAGTACTTTGGCCACCTCATGAGAAGAGAAGACTCCCTGGAAAAGACCCTGATGTTGGGAAAGATGGAGGGCACAAGGAGAAGGGGACGACAGAAGATGAGATGGTTGGACAGTGTTCTCGAAGCAACTGGCATGAGTTTGGCCAAACTGCGGGAGGCAGTGGAGGATAGGGGTGCCTGGCGTGCTCTGGTCCATGGGGTCACAAAGAGTTGGACACGACTGAACAACAACAACAATTTTCATTGGAGAAACTATTCCAGCCATTCAGAACTTAATGAGATTTCTGCACACACCTTTCTGCTTTCATCCAAGTCTGAGGCATTAGGACAACATCCCAGCCAGCCAAAAGCACTCAACTGAAAGCAGCTCCGTCCTTCCGATACAAACCAAGCTGAGTGCAGCACTGTTCCGCCAGGTGCTCAACAACTGCCCTGGTTTTTTCAGTCCAGGCAGGCCTTGAATACTAGCTGGCTGAGTCTTTGGCTTGTCCCAGAATATGCAGATTGTTCTAGGTGCACCTTCACCAGCGTTCTAGATGCACCGTGACCCCATTCCTTTCAAGCTCCTGATTTTTTAAAGCTAAGAAATGTATTTGTTCTTTTTTTAAAAAACAACAACTAATAATACAATTTTCCCTGTGTGTCGAAAGAGGAGAGCCGTCTCCTCCACTCCAGTGAAAATGGAGAATAATCCTAGACTGCAAAGTTCTTTTTGTCCGCTAGCTAGACAGTTTGTACTGCACTCTAATCCAGACAGTTTACATTGCAGTTCCATATTATGGGTTTCTTATGTAACATGCTTAGGCAAGGAAGGTACATTGAAAGTCTACTCGTCATACACAAATATAGACAGAGATGCTGAAGCAGGAGAAAAAATTTTGTGATGGTAAAACATTACTTTAACACAAAAGGAAAACGAATGCGTTATTCAGAATAAACATGGGAACTTGCCTTATACTGGGTCACATCAATGGTCTCTACCTGGTTCAGTGGGAAAGCATCTGCCCTGCATGCAAACAGCCCCAGGTTCAATCCATGGCATTATTATTATTATTATTATTATTATTTGTACCCCGCCCATCTGGCTGGATTTCCCCAGCCACTCTGGGCGGCTTCCAACAAAAATCAGATACAAAAATATCCTACATTAAAAACTTCCCTAAAAAGGGCTGCCTTCAGGTATTTTCTGAATGTCAGGTAGTTGTTTATCTCCTTGACCTGTGATGGGAGGGCGTTCCACAGGGCGGGCGCCACTACCGAGAAGGCCCTCTGCCTGGTTCCCTGTAGCTTTGCTTCTCATAGTGAGGGAACCGCCAGAAGGCCCTCGGCACTGGATCTCAGTGTCCGGGCTGAATGATGGGGGTGGAGACACTCCTTCAGGTATACAGGACCGAGGCATGTGGCATCTCCACATAAGGCTGGAAAAGATCCCTACCTGAAATCCTGGATAGCTGCTGCCTGCCAGTGTAGACAATACAGAGCTAGATGGACAAATAGTCTTGACTCGGTAGAAAGCTGCTTCCTTGAGAGGGTGCAAAGCAGGGCTGTGGAGGAGTGTGGCTTGAGAGGACATTTACCCTGGGGGAAGTCCTGAAGGCCAGAGAGAGGGGGGCATTTGAGCCTCATTCCTGGAGTTCCCCATCCCTGCTGTAGCTGCATACAGTGGTACCTCGGGTTACATACGCTTCAGGTTACAGACTCCGCTAACCCAGAAATAACGCTTCAGGTTAAGAACTTTGCTTCAGGATAAGAACAGAAATCGTGCTCTGGCGGCGCAGCGGCAGCGGGAGGCCCCATTAGCTAAAGTGGTGCTTCAGGTTAAGAACAGTTTCAGGTTATGAACGGACCTCCGGAATGAATGTTCTTAACCAGAGGTACCACTGTATTTGGTTGAAATGAAGTGTTTATTCAAGACTGATCTCTTTCTGTGGAAGATGCAGAACCTTACAGCACATTTGCATACTGCCTAACTTTTCTGGAGCAAAAATTGGGACACGTGTCTTCTGGGATATGCTCCCAGGCGAGTCATGTGACCCTCATCACACTCTCAACCTGAAATGCACTTTTTTTTCAGGGTGAGATCTTGCACGGTGCCCCAAAATGCGTGTTTTTTTCAGCTCTGTGCAAGGTCACGGGCTCCCCAAATGTGCTTTTTCAGGGTGAGAGCACTGTGCAAGAGCGCACAAGACGACGGCACCCAAAATGGCCTCTGCGTTCTCACATGAAAAAGCGGGGGGTGTCCCTTTTTTTCCTGGGCACTTGGGAGATATACATTCATAGCGTATTCTATTACCCTTGGATCCCCACTATGTGAAAACCCAACAAGGATAAAACTGGGCATGTCGTCTTCTGCATATTTCTTCTTCTCAAATTGCTCAGCTAGTTACATATGACTTGGAAAGGGGAAGGGGAATTAAAATCTTTTTTTTAAGCAAAGGTTCAACCCTCCCTCCCCCCCCCAACTCCTTGCTATTTTCTGCTTTGAAAATCACTTTCCTGTCCCCCTGAAAGCTGTCGTTTCACAGCTCTCTCAGGAAGCCCAGACCTTTGTCTGACAGCTGCAGCAAGGAAAGATCCAAAAGATAGTTTCTTTCTCCAGTCCTGACCCAGAAACTGGGAATAGTGCGGCAGGCACAGCTGGCTCTCTCGGGTTCAAAGCCAGCCTCCCTCCCGCTTCAAAATGCATGTGCGCACAGATTGTGCACTGTGGCCTGGCCTAGCCGAGATGCTGACATCATCTCCTATCCAGTTGTATATTTACTTTCCTATTCTAAGCCAGCATGACTGCCAAAGGATTCACTCTGTGCAGTGTTATTGTGAGAGGGAAGGAGGGAGGGGAAAAGAGAAGGGCTCCGAGAGATATTGCAAAGGCCGGCCACAATGAGATTCAGGCCGAAACCAAACCTCTGGACGTTATACGCGGAATTCTTACATACAGTGGTGCCCCGCTAGACGAAAATAATTCGTTCTACGAGTGTCTTCGTAGAGCGAATTTTTCGTCTAGCGAAGTGGCAATGCAGCGCGAAGGTTTTCGCGCCAAATTTTTTTTTTTTTCATCTTGCGAGGCAGCCCCATTGACTTTTTCGTCTTGCAGGGCAGCCTTCCGCTAGCGAATGCCGTTCGTCTAGCGAGTTTTTCGTCTAGCGAGGCATTCGTCTAGCGGGGTACCACTGTGCTTGCCTGGAGAAGGGGGCGCTTCTCACACACCGTTCCTTGCCTATCTACTTACATCCCTGCCGTGCTTCCAGTTGGTACCCGGTAGTTGCCACTGCATACCCTCCAACATTTCTCCGATGAAAATAGAGACATCTTATTCCATACCCTCCAACATTTCTCCGATGAAAATAGGAATGTCCTAAGGGAAAGTAGGACATTCTGGGATCAAATCAGAAACTGGGACGGCTTCTGTAAATCTGAGACTGTCCCTGAAAAACAGGGAGGGTCTGCTACCCATTTTAGTCACATACAGCCCCAGAAACAAGGGGAAAACTGGGGCAATCCAATTGATTGTTCAGTCCTGGGGTGCTGGAGCAGCACACCACCAGCCAATCCCTTACAGTTTACAAAGAGCACAAAGACAGCTCTCCATTTACTATAAAAGGATGACAGGTAAGGTTCTTGTGGGTGCCATGACTTTCACCAACAAAACACGACTCCGCACAAATACTTCCCCCCCCTTGGTTTCCAGAGCTTTCGTTCTTTCTTCACGTACCGTTTCCATCCACAAAGGCACTAAAAACTGCAAAATGACTCCCACTGTGACTTTTCCCTCCTCACCACAGCTGCCTGCCTGAAATGGTGTTTTGCATTTGTTGACTCTCTTCCATTCAAAAAGTGATAACAAGCGAGCTTCCACTCCTGTCCCCATGGAAACAGGTACCCGAGAGCCAAAAATGGAAGACGGGTGTTTTTAAATGATCACTGTTCAAACAGGGGGGGGGGGGGAAGGAAGGTTTCCTTCCCAACTCCCAAATTCCGTTTCCACAGGATCGGAAATGGTACTGATCACCCGCTGCTTTGAAACTATTCTCTCACAGAAGCTGGGGAAATGTCAGTTTTCCAGAGCCTTCTCTGCTAAAACCATTTGAAATTGCTGGCTGATTTTTTCTCTCTCAGGGACCCAGGGGCAGTCAGTATATTGGCCAAAACCTTAGCTTCCACTAACAGGCAGTGGGAAACAGTCTGGCATTTGCATGAAATTCTATACATCTACGTATCTACATCTTTCTTTCTTTCTTTCTATATAGTATTTAAAATTATTTATTATAGACCATCAAGTTTTCAAGGTGGGCTATGAAAAGGATAACAATAAGATATTCCATACACAATGTACAGAATACTACTTATTTCCAAATAACTTGGTTAATAAGTTAGAGTGATAAACATTGGTTTAATTCTGGTTTTTTTGTTCAAATATTTGAGTTGGGGGGGATGAGTAAAGGGAAATGACTTTATTAAATGGTGTAGGTTAAGTAGCTACCTAAAAGGAAGATAGGGACCCAGATGGCGCTGTGGGTTAAACCACAGAGCCTAGGGCTTGCTGATCAGAAGGTCGGCGGTTCAAATCCCTGCGACGGGGTGAGCTCCCGTTGCTCGGTCCCTGCTCCTGCCCACCTAGCAGTTCGAAAGCACGTCAAAGTGCAAGTAGATAAATAGGGACCACTCCAGCGGGAAGGTAAACGGCGTTTCCGTGCGCTGCCCTGGTTCGCCAGAAGCGGCTTTGTCATGCTGGCCACATGACCCGGAAGCTGTCTGCGGACAAACGCCAGCTCCCTCGGCCTATAGAGCGAGATGAGCGCCGCAACCCCAGAGTCGGACACGACTGGACCTGATGGTCAGGGGTCCCTTTACCTTCACCTTTTAAAAGGAAGATATTTAGGTTGTTGTGTAACTTGGTAAGACAAGAGAAAAATAGACCCAAGATCTAAAGTCCAATGCAAGGTTACTGTGAAGGGGTTGGTTTATTTCTTTTCTTAGAAAGTTTTATAAACTGATTAATGACAAAGCTATCTAAGCAGTGTACATAATAAAAGTAATAAATTCAAACATCCTCAACACTACTGAAAAACCAATGTGCATAAAATAATTGTAAATAAAACAGGGTTGCCATATTTCAATTAGTGAAAATCCAGACACAAAAGTAGTATGGGTTTTGTTTTGTTTTTGGTTTGTTTGTTTTTTGCAAAATCTCAAACATTTCCACCCAGACACTGCTTCTGACTGCCGTATTCCAGACATGTGGCAGCCCTAAATAAAACACAGAGCAGCAGCAACCATGGTTGGTATCCCACAGGAGTAGAGCAACCCTGCAGAGGTTCAGTCCAAACAGATGAGTGGGCTACAGAGCCAGACCATCAGACACATGATGGAGGGGCCAGAGCCAATAATAATAATAATATTATAATAATAATTTATTATTTATACCCCGCCCATCTGGCTGGGCCTCCCCAGCCACTCTGGGCGGCTTCCAAAAAATTACATTAAAATGCAATAATCTATTAAACATTAAAAGCCTCCCTAAACAGGGCTGCCTTCAGATGTCTTCTAAAAGTCTGGTAGTTGTTTTTCTCTTTGACATCTGGTGGGAGGGCGATCCACAGGGCGGGTGCCAACAAGTGTATCCTCACTCTTCCCCTCTATTCACATAATGGCAGGGTCGGCCCATCCCATTTTGCCATCCAAGGCAAAATGGGAAATGGGGAGGTGCCACTGCCTGCCCCCCACCCAGTGCCGGATTTACATATAAGCTAAACGAGCTATAGCTTCGGGCACCGCTCTCTTGGGGTCCCAAAAAAATTTAAAGGGAAAAAACAACTGGATGTACATTTCCAAAATATAAGATAAAATAACAAATAAAATAAAACCTACATACAGCAACAGTGTTTTGTGTTGTGTAGGCTCCTATGGTGTAAGTAATGGGCCCTGCCTGCTAGCCTGCTCTCTAAAATATCACTGGTTTGCTCCTTTCTATATATAGGGTGCCTACATTCTGCAAGGACTGGTTGGATGGCAACCTGTGCAAATGCCTTTAGATACCTATTAGGTCCATAAATTACCATATAGCATATATTCAACAGAAAAAAGTGACAATTTGTTGTTGGCAAAGGACAGCTGGACCTATAAAGGGCCCCATTACCTTCAGTAGCTTAGGGTCTCATCAGACCTAAACCTGGCCCTGCCCTCACCAAAGTCTTGTTTACCAGGGTTGCACAGTGATGGATTCCAGTGAGATCTTGTGGGACTCTTGCAAGATCTCGCCAGAAGGTGCCACTTCTCACTTCTCCAGTGTCAATGGCAGCTGTCTCAATCTACCTCATGGGCAGGCCTACATGATGGGAAACACATAAGGGCAAATGCTTCCACAGGGCTTTTTGCTTTCCATGTTCTAGCTGTTGTGTATTAATTAAGACATTTTGTCAGCCGGGTGGAGTAATGTCATTTGTCAGTTTAAGGGTACAAGTACAATCAGGTTGTTAGGGTCGAAAGCCCTCAGACGGCCTGAATCCCACCTTCGTCGCCAATATGTTGTGTCTTGGGTTCGTGGAACAATAAATCCAGTGACTCTTCTTTGTGACAGCTCTTTATAGTAAGGTAACCAACAAGACAAGACAAGACTGGGGAAAGGGGGCAGGGGAAGCTCTATTTAAGGCACACTGATACAGAGAGGATAGATACATTTAAGCGGGAACCAATAATATTCGTTCCCGCTGTGGGTTGTGCTTGTACCCTTAAACTGACAAATGACATTACTCCACCGGGCTGACAGAATGTCTTAATTAATACACAACACTAGCCACTTGTTGTTGTTCAGTCGTTCAGTCGTGTCCGACTCTTTGTGACCCCATGGACCAGAGCATGCCAGGCACGCCTATCTTTCACTGCCTCTCGCAGTTTGGCCAAACTCATGCTAGTCGCTTCGAGAACACTGTCCAACCATCTCATCCTCTGTCGTCCCCTTCTCCTTGTGCCCTCCATCTTTCCCAACATCAGGGTCTTTTCCAGGGAGTCTTCTCTTCTCATGAGGTGGCCAAAGTACTGGAGCCTCAACTTCAGGATCTGTCCTTCTAGTGAGCACTCAGGGCTGATTTCTTTGAGAATGTATAGGTTTGATCTTCTTGCAGTCCATGGGACTCTCAAGAGTCTCCTCCAGCACCATAATTCAAAAGCATCAATTCTTCGGCGATCAGCCTTCTAGTCTTCTGTTAGCGCAGCTTAGGGTTGCATTAGCTTTTTAGCAGCCACATCGCACTGCTGGAAATCAATAAATTCTCAAAGCTACATTGTAAATGCTAAGGAAGAGATGCAGAGAAAGAGAAAGGGGGAAGCAGCTTGCTTCTAAGGCCATCTGGCAGAAGTGAGCGGCAGAAGTGAGACCCAGAATAGCAGGCTTCCTGGTTCGCAGGGAAATCTCTGCTAGCTCACTCCATCTTTGCTGAGCATGTCTTACGTTGCTCCAAATGGCATCCCAACATGTCCACAATAATAATGCTTAAAAATCTCAGTGTAATGTAAGCAAATAAGGATAGTCCAATGGCATTGCGACATTTTATACAGCGAATACTCTGATGACAGTATGCTAATTAAAAGATTAACATTCCTGTTGAGTTAGGCTTGAAGAACTGCATTTTTCCCCCAACACCATGATTATGACCGAGTTTGCTTGTTGCAATCGCAGCAATAATGAGAGATGTACACAAAGGCTGGCAAATCTGTATTTTTGTCCTCCGTTCAAGAGCAAATTTATGGTGCTTTTTTATTGCATGTGCCTAAAATTCTGAGAAGATTCTGGAAGTCTGTAAAACTGACACTGGGCTGGAGGGTATTGGGATGTGAAGTAATGCTGTCCTTTGGGGATCTGTTTTGGGGTGATGTTGTTGTTTTTTGTTATGGTTGTTGAACTTAAGAGCTGTTTTATCCTCTGCTCTTAAATCTTAGCATTTGGATGCTGCATTTATTTATTTATTTATTTATTTATTTATTTATTTATTTATTTATCTCTTGCCTTGGAAGGCTAAGCAGCCCAAAAGGTGGGCTAGAAATTACTACTATTACCATTTATTAAACTGATTAGTTGCTGTGCCTTAATTCCAAAGGAAACCCAAACCCTGGGTGAGCACCCAGACCCCTGGAATCTCACATTAGGGTGGCGTGTCACAGTATAGAGGGAGACTTATCATGCGTTCAGGTGGGTACCCTCTAATTTCTCCATTCGAGCAGGAACCCTGAACTATCAGAGTTCCGGATCACAGGGTGGGTTCTAAGCACGTTCAGCAGGGCACAGGAAGAATCCCCTGGGTGTGGTATGCATGGCAACATTGAGAGCAGGGCTTGCACAAACATCCTCTGTGGTGGATGGTGCTGTTTGCAGGGCAGAAGGTAGGGAGGTCAGACAGACATAGGTGGAGCCAGAGCATAGCCACCCCCTGACAGGTTGTAAGAAGGTAGGCAGACAGGTGAGGGTTGGCTGAGCACAGACAGAGATTGGTGAGGCAGTGCCCCCATTCACTCTAATGGACCAGCCTCATCATATGCTCATCCTATCTGCAAGGACTGAATCCAAAAGCACCTGTATAGCACTTATGTGGAAAAGGAGGAGGAGGAGGAGCAGGAGGAGTTTGGATTTGATATCCCACTTTATCACTACCCTGGGTGATAACTCTGGGGTTGCGGCACTCATCTCGCTTTATTGGCCAAGGGAGCTGGCGTACAGCTTCCAGGTCATGTGGCCAGCATGACTAAGCCGCTTCTGGTGAAACAGAGCAGTGCACGGAAATGCTGTTTACCTTCCCACCGGAGCAGTACCTATTTATCTACTTGCACTTTGACGTGCTTTCGAGCTGCTACCGTAGGTGGGCAGCAGCAGGGACCGAGCAACGGGAGCTCACTCCATCGTGGGGATTCGAGCCACTGACCTTCTGATCGGCAAGCCCTAGGCTCTGTGGTTTAACCCACAGCGCCATCCGCATGCCTTATCACTACTCTAAGGAGTCTCAAAGCTGCTAACAATCTCCTTTCGCTTCCTCCCCCACAACAAACACTCTGTGAGGTGAGTGGGGCTGAGAGACTTCAGAGAAGTGTGACTAGCCCAAGGTCACCCAGCAGCTGCATGTGGAGGAGCGGAGTCGCGAACCCGGTTCACCAGATTATGAGTCCACCGCTCCTAACCACTACACCACACTGTCCATGCATGCTTGCGTATTCATTCTTGAGCCAGCAAGGAAAAGGCAGAATTGGGGGTGTGAAAAGAGAATAATTCATATGAAACTACATACTATGCCCCATCACGTGCCTGTGGCTGCGGGATTTTATTGGGCTCCTTTGAGTCATGCTTTCAGACTACACATAAAGAAGAAAACGAATGACTAGCAAATGGGAAAGGATCAGCTTAATTGGGATCCTGCTATTTTACACTTACTTGCACATCTGGAAGAAGTCTAGAAAATAGAAGCAGGGAAGGTATTGCTGGGTTTCACCGACTGGTGAAGGTGGCGGGGGGTGGGGGGGGATGAGAGACCACTGGGGTCTGGACAGCACATGTTCTGTTTCTAAAGTTACAGGAAAGCGTCACGAAGCAAAGATCAGCGGCCTATTCTTCATGTGACCCCCCGTGAGGCAACCAGTTTAGGATTGTTCCTGTTCATTCTTGCGGCCTCTTTGCCTTCTTTGGGCCCTTTGTATCCAATCTGTGCCCGGCGGTTAAGGGAGCTTCCAATTCTGCCTGGCAGCTGTAGGCAGAAGCAGTAGCTGAAAACTGACAAAGCTGGTTTGAGAATGCTGCTGTCATCAGGCCCTCTCAGAGATCCAAACAGACCTTGGGCCGCCAGGAAAAGAAAAGAGTGACAACACACAAAAACAAAATAAGGCACCCTAAAAAAGAGTGCATGGTTTGTTTATATTACCAGCTGATCTGAGAGGTCGCATTCATAAAACTGCACCATCAGAACCTGTGTAATATTTGATTAATATTTATGAACATTCCACACTTTTATATGACGAAATCTATCATCGGTCAGCAAAAATTTACACCTTTTGCCAAAGCACATATCTTATTGGCTTAAATCTGCACTCTGAGCTAAGAGAGTTTGTTACTTTTTGCTCCGATGTGCATGAAAACAAGTTGTGAAACTTATCAAGTGCCCCCCCAAACCCCTCGTGTCCCACATTTGAGGTCTCCCTTGAGCTTCAGGCCCCTGGTCAAATGGACCTCCTGCCCCACCCCAATTTGCCCTGTTATCCTGGGATATGAGTTCTTTCCTTAAAGAAGAAGAAGAAGAAGAAGAAGAAGAAGAAGAGGAGGAGGAGGAGGAGGAGGAGGAGGAGGAGGAGGAGTAGTTTGGATTTGATATCCCGCTTTATCACTACCCGAAGGAGTCTCAAAGCGGCTAACATTCTCCTTTCCCTTCCTCCCCCTCAACAAACACTCTGTGAGGTGAGTGGGGCTGAGAGACTTCAAAGAAGTATGACTAGCCCAAGGTCACCCAGCAGCTGCATGTGGGGGAGTGGAGACGCAAACCCGGTTCCCCAGATTACGAGTCTACCACTTTTAACCACTACACCACACTGGCTCTTCTCCACTAAAAGTTCTATAGATTTTCAGCAGGGTCTAGTCTGAACCAAGAAAAGCTAGGTCTAGAGATGCCTGTTAGACTTTGGTTGCTGGGGGACTGGCATCGCAGAAGTCAGGGAGGTCAACAGTAGGTGGCGCCAGAGCCAATGACAGAAAAAGACAACTAATTCCACTTATGTCCTCAGCCTGCTGAGTTCCACAAGAGCAACACTGATGCTAAGGAGAAGGAAGGTTGAGGTTGGTGGGGCAGTGGCCCATTTGCCCAAATGGACCAGCATCCACTGCTGTTAGGTAGTGCCTTAGATATTAACCATAAATAAATTGGAGTTCTTGTTATTAAATGCACCAAGAAAAAAACACACCAAGAACTCTGTCCAATATAAGTTTCAATACTCCCACTATTGAAACTTACCGGTATATTGGCCAGAGTTCTTGGTGTGTTTTTTTCTTGGTGCATTTGATATTAACCACACACACAATCCCCAGAAAAGTTTCACAAATTTGAATTTTAAAATTGATTTTAAAATGCAAAGACAGCCATGCTGATCCGAGAGAGAGAGAGAGAGAGGAGAGAGATCCACCCACATTAGAGCAAAATGTCAGGAAATCATATGAAGTCTTTCAAGTTCTCTATGATTCTTGCATGTTTCTGCTTCCTAAGAGGCCCCAGTGCCTCTCAGTTAGTCGTAGCTATGTACAAAGAATAAGGAAAAGCTGGGAGCCGAATTGGAGCATTAAGCAATGATACGCAGAATTTGTTGAACACAGCTATACACCAATTCCGCATGCCCCAGGTTCTATTGTTCCCGATGCCATTATTTTGTCATTCCAAATTTACTTAGTGCTCCGTTACAACATCAAAACCCATTGCATGGTGTAATTATGTTCAATTTTCAATGTAAAAAGCTAAATTAGCTCTCGGGTTACGTTTCAGAGAGCAAGCAATTCTTAGAAGTTCCTCAACTGAATCGAGAGGCAATTAAAATTTCTAAGAGGGACTCCAGATAATTTTCTGAAACAGGATGGAGCCTTAGAAGCAGCTAGAAGTAATTTCCTTTGTGGAGGGCTGGAGAATGCATATTGTGTTATATGAATAATGCATTGTTTGATTTAAACCATCTGAGGAGCCAGAGTGTGCTGGTGCAAGGTGGCAAGATGGAGCCAGAAGGGAATGCTACAAAGGCCTACAGCCAACACCTGTGGATAACTATCTTTACAATAGGTGAACTCAAGAACCAAAACAACAGTCAACACGGGATGCTGCCTTAAACCAAATAAGACCATTGCTCTTTCTACCTAGATATTGTCTTCACTGGCCGGCAGCAGCTCTCCATCTGCTTTGTATCCTCCATTGCTGTTGTGTCCTGCTCATTTTGTCAGCTTATGACATTTTCCCCACCCCTGATCTGTGCATCTGTGCGTGGAAAAGCCACCCAGATGACTTTCACAGTACACTATGCAAGTAGAGCCTACTCCTAGATAATTGGAATATATTTTTATTTAAAATGTCTTAGTTTACAAAAATACATGCATTGTCTCTTTTTTTCAAGTTGTGTTTTCTACAGATCAGTTTCATTTGTTGTGAGACCTTAGTGTTACATACAGTGTTAGTTTAGGAAGAAAGGGGAATGATGAGTGGGGTGGGGTTGGGTGGCAATGCTCCTATTCTTCTACTTAGTGTATGTGTGGAGGTTTTGTGTCAGCGTCACTTGTGTGGGTTCTCTTACTATTTGCTTGTTGTATTTCTTTGGTGGTAAGAGAGGTTGGTGGTGGCCTAGACTGTGGTTGGTTGTCTTTGGTTGGCTGTACTGTAGTGATATGTGTTTTTGTGGGGGTTGGGGGTTGGATCAGGTTAGCCAGATTGATTCGTATGCTGTTGGCGGGTTCTTGTTGTTGTCTTGTTGGGCTGTGTATGTGATAAAGGGGAACCATACATCTTCTTCTATTTGTACCCATGTCAGTTTCAGTTTATTGGTTAGTTTTTCTAATAAGGCTGTTTCCCAGACTCTTTGATACTACCTGTATTGGTCCATGCTTACTCCTGACAGGTCTCTCCAGTGTTTGGCTATGATGATTCTGGCTGCTGAAAGTAGGTGGGTTATGAGCCTTGTTGTTGTTGTTGTTGTTTAGTCGTTTAGTCATGCCCGACTCTTCGTGACCCTATGGACCAGAGCACGCCAGACACTCCTGTCTTCCACTGCCTCCCACAGTTTGGTCGAACTCATGTTAATAGCTTTGAGAACACTGTCCAACCATCTCATCCTCTGTCGTCCCCTTCTCCTTTTGCCCTCAATCTTTCCCAACATCAGGGTCTTTTCCAGGGAGTCTTCTCATCTCATGAGGTGGCCAAAGTATTAGAGCCTCAGCTTCAGGATCTGTCCTTCCAGTGAGCACTCAGGGCTGATTTCCTTAAGAGTGGATAGGTTGGATCTTCTTGCAGTTCATGGGACTCTCAAGAGTCTCCTCCAGCACCATAATTCAAAAGCATCAATTCGTTGGTGATCAGCCTTCTTTATGGTCCAGCTCTCACTTCCATACATCACTATTGGGGAAACCATGAGCCTTGCTCCTAGATAAGTGTGCCTAGCAGTCACTTGCTAAGTGCATCACATTTGGGCTTCCACTGGTGAAGAGCATTGTGCACATCAGAGTACAGGGATGTAGCTTAACTGGTGCAATGCAACTCTTTCTTTCTTCATTCATCCCTCAAATTTCTCCATTGTTCCTCAATGGGAAGCTGTCACTCTGGAGGAAGTTAAGAAGAAAAAAAGGTCTCTAGAGTAATTGGGAAATCCGGTCTCCCATCAATGGGATTGTGACTCACACAACTCTATACATTTAAGAACTTCAGGTTCCTTTGTAGGCAGGTTCCAAACAGTTTATATGAGCACTTTGCTGGGAGACTCCTGGCCCATCTGTCTTCCAAGTTGCAACATTCCTGGTTAATGCCATTTGCAGAGAGAAGGGTAATGTTGAACCAAAGCAAGGCTGAGGACCAATGAATGAGGGAGTGAAGCAGAGAAACAAGGAAGAGAGGCTGTTGCAGCCTGCGGTCTATGACAGCATCCTTTGCCAGTAAATTTCATTTTGGCCAGATGCTTGGATGTCTTTTTCTCACTATCAGATCTGTCCATAAAGCAATGCATGGGCAACAGACTCTGCTGGGAGGGGGGTTGGAGAGGGGGGTGGGAACCACCTGTGGTTTCAACCAGCGGAGCAGTTTGAGGATTACAGTCACTGGGTGGAATTTTTATTGCTCAATTAGTCTCACTGATTTCACAATGGAATTACTCCTGGAGTAAAAGAGCTTCACAAATTCTTTCCTCTCATCCGTGCCTGCACAAATTAGTGTGAAATAAGGACAGAACAATGGTAATTTGAAGCATAACCCCCCACCCCACTTGCCTCATTAAATACTGCAGTTAGATTTTTCTACTGTTACAACAAAATAACCTGCACATGCATATATATATTCTCTCTTCTTCCATCTTTTCTTCTTCATTTTTCCAAACAATGTGGTTTAAATGTCTGGGTGTCTGAATTAGGGCATGTGACTGAGAAGTCCTCTGGGCTCTTGCTTTTCTGACTCTCTACCCCCAATGCATGTTGGGGGAAATTAGGGATGGTGCGAAACTCAGGTCAGTTCTTGTTTGTAAGCAAAGACGCCTAATGACACTTTCTGAAACAATACAGAAACCGAAACACAGACGTCCCTTGGAAATTGCAGTTTTCAGAAACTTGCAACACAGTTCTCCAGCAAAGTAATGTGTGCAAAAATAAATATCCTAGCTAGGGGAAAGTATGCATTTAAATGTATATGTTTGTGACACCATACAAACATGTGTCACATTAGAGGAAACCACTGTGCAAAAATGAGTATATTAGGCAAAAATGGCAAACAAAAATGTTTATATTAGGAGAAATTTACACCCAACTGCTGATAATTTTTCATGAGAACTGGGGGGGGGGGATCACAAACTGAAGTGAAAATTTGGAGAACTGTATTTAAGGGTAGAAAAATAATAAACCAGAGTTGACAGATTCACCCATCTCTAACTGTCGGTTCTTGCTTTTATTTATAATTACTTAATTTATATCCTGTGTTTCTTCCCCCAAAGAGACTCGGACTGTCTACCCACAATGCATGTTGACCTATTGTTACCTATTGCCATGGCTCATCAAATACTATCTTTTCACATGAGCACTTGTAATTTGGGGAAAACCACATGGAAGACTTTTTCTTTCATTAGAGTAGAAAGACGTCCTTGGACCCAGCACTTGCACTGGAAGCATTGATACACAAATTACCAGGGAGTAAGTTCCATTTAATTCTGTGGGACCTACTTCGTAGAATTTATAGGATTATGCTGTTAAATTGGGAGCAAGCACCACTGAACTCTGCAAAGTATACATGCATGGGATCCAGCTGCACATATCACCTTTGAAAATGCCCTTGTTGTTGTTGTTGTTCAGTCGTTCAGTCGTGTCCGACTCTTCGTGACCCCATGGACCAGAGCACGCCAGGCACGCCTATCCTTCACTGCCTCTCTCAGTTTGGCCAAACTCATGTTAGTAGCTTCGAGAACACTGTCCAACCATCTCATCCTCTGTCGTCCCCTTCTCCTTGTGCCCTCCATCTTTCCCAACATCAGGGTCTTTTCTAGGGAAAAGAAAATGCCCTAAGTAAATAATAATCTGTTTTTCCCAGTTGGGAAGAGCATCCCTTGCCAATTTGCTTAAATTCATAACAATGTATGGAAAAGTAAAATTGGCATGGAGTACTGCAAAAATATTCAGGAATCAAAACATTGTGTGTTTGTGTGTGTGTGTGTTTTAAAAATAACCAGGTGCAAGTTCTGACTAGGAAAATCCACAATCCTGACACACCTCAAAACTCTTCCCCCCCCCCTGGATGTACCTTTTATTTATCAGGCTGATGTACTTCCAAATAATCTCCCATTGTCCTGTCTGAAAGGAAGTATCCCATGACAAGTGTGCCAAAAGCCACACGATAGATCACTACACTTCCTCATCATATCACCTCTGCTTTTGACCTATGGCCCTTTTCCTTTCATAATCTTCAACTGTCCCGATACCCACACTGTAGGATCATAGTTACACACTTCCTCTCAAAACAAACTTTTCTCTGTAACTATGGCCATCACTTACCTAGTCCGGAAAATGTAGAAAACAACTGTCCATTGTAAAAGGAATAAGTGCTTGCCTCCCCACCCCAAATCACTGAACCCCACAGCCTCAGTGACACTGCTGTGCTGGATTACTTTTTTTTCTTATCTGAGGAAACGTGAACATGTGTGAGATGATTGCTAGTCTGAAAATTGCAGCCCCATTAGGTAATTTGCTCCTTTATTTTCTTCTATAATCATGGCATTTGAAGAGAGATCTTACAGGATTTTATTGCCACAAAGCCTTTTTATAGGCCCAGTTAAAAGGTCCCCAGACACCCATTCTGCTTCTCGGATGACTCTTTGGAAAGGACACTTAGTACAAAAGAATTGCTACATCATGGTGAGCGAAAGTGTGTTTAGCACTAAGGGAGGCCTTTCCACGAATCTCAAGGGGCACGGTCTGCTCAGCCTGGCACGCTAGTCGATTCACATGTCCCATCGCAGTTTCCATAACTTGCTTATGTACTGCATCACATCTGTGCACTTCATAATACAGTCAAACCTCTGTTCTTGAACAGCTCTGTTTTCGAACGGTTTGGCTCCCGAACGCCGAAAGCCCGTAAGTAAATGCTCCAGTTTTCAAAGGTTTTTCGGAACCCGAATGTTCGGCGCAGCTTCCGCTTGAGTGCAAGAAGCTCTTGCAACCAATTGGAAGCCGTACCTCGGTTGTCAAACGTTTAGGAGGTCGAACAGTCTTCCGGAACGGATTACGTTCGACAACCGAGGTTTAACTGTACAGTCTTGGTTTTGTCTTAAATGAGATCTGTCAAAGTGATGGATAGCAAAAACGAAAAACCCTGACATGCATGATGAACGGCATAGGCAAATCCTATTATTAACATTATCTGGGGTTTCGGCCTGGTGCCAGATTAGATGTGGAAGTTTGGGTTTTTTAAAAATATATATTTAAACAACAAAAAGCAACAGTTACAGGAACGGAATATAAAAGTAAGTTTTGCACCATACCATAGGGTTTTCAGGAAAAGGGTCCCTCAAGACAACCAGATTTCTCTCATCAGAGCAGGTAGAGAATTGGTGTGTCAGTTCCCAAAGGGTAAGAAATAAAGTCCCACCATGCAGTATTAAAACATTCCATGTTTTCAGGTGCCTTTGAGTTCTCCAGCCATCTTTAAATTGTGGCTTATTTTCTCCAAACCTGCTGGTGTCCACATATTTTTGTACCAAAGTGTTAACTGTATGTCCTACAGGGTTTTCCACTGCTGTGCTATTTAGATTCTAGCCCCAACCAGCACCCATCCATGTTATCTGGCCTTTTGAGCGTGAATTACAAGCATAACCATCCCACAAATTTAACAAGGGGAGTTGGAGGGGGGGTCGTTACAATATCACTTTGCATATGTTAGAGATCTCTCTACAAATTTCAGCCCCAAATTTAGAAACCAGTGGGCATTCCCACCATAGATGGAAAAAGTACCTCTGATCCCACAGCTATACCAGCAATTTGGCAATAGTCCAGGTGTCTGTGTAATTTCGCTTCTTTTCTCCATTTAGTAATTTATATATCCAAATTCACATCAGTCCATTTTTGTGAGTGCTTATGACATAAACGTGGTGTCTGCATGATCCACTCTATCGTAGGTTTTCCTTGCAAGCATTTTAATATCTTATATTAACTCCATGTGATTTGCAGGACAATTGAGAAATCAGAGAATTCACAGCTGGCACCCAAAAGTAAACCCAAATATATGAACTGTGACAAGCAGGTGTTCCACTCCATTCATACTCACACTTTCCAATTTGGGGAAGAGTTGATTATAGTGCAAAAAAATGTGTTAGATGTAGTATCATAACCCAGAAAGTAGGCCTTTTTTAATTGGTGAAACCTAAGTAACGAATGTAATGTACGGAAGTGAGAGCTGGACCATCAAGAAGGCTGATCGCCGAAGAATTGATGTTTTTGAATTATGGTGCTGGAGGAGACTCTTGAGAGTCCCATGGACTGCAAGAAGGTCAAACCTATCCATTCTTAAAGAAATCAGCCCTGAGTGCTCACTAGAAGGACAGATCCTGAAGTTGAGGCTCCAGTACTTTGGCCACCTCATGAGAAGAGAAGACTCCCTAGAAAAGACCCTGATGTTGGGAAAGATGGAGGGCACAAGGAGAAGGGGACGACAGAGGATGAGATGGTTGGACAGTGTTCTCAAAGCTACTAACATGAGTTTGGCCAAACTGCGAGAGGCAGTGAAGGATAGGCGTGCCTGGCGTGCTCTGGTCCATGGGGTCACGAAGAGTCGGACACGACTGAATGACTGAACAACAACAACAAAGTAACGATTCAAACAACACTGGTTTTCATTCCCTCTGTGTCTTGCAAACATTCAAAACTGAAGCATACAACATTGTCTAAACTATAATAATGCATTTATTTTTACCGTAGTACAAATCCAAAGCCATGTTTTAATTCTTACATATGCAATATTTTCTAAAAATAAAGTTGAAACTTCCAGTATGAAAATGTGATTGAGTTTTACAGCTGCTGCTGTTTTGCGCAATGATGGGAAACAAACACTTTCCCATTGTAATAAGTTCCTTCTAAACATAATGTTCGAGGGATTAATGGTTCTTTTGAAAAAAGGACCAAAAGGAAAACAGCTGATATTTGAAACATGGCACTTGATATGCACGTGGTTCTCAATAAGGAGTATATACTCTACTATATTTGGAGAGTTGCATTAAAAGAATAATCACAACTGAGCAACGTCCTTTCGTTGGCATCAACACACAGTAGCAGCTGCTAAGAATTTAACAGAGCTTTCTGATAGCAAGTCATTTTCTGGCATTACACCACATCGCAGTCACTTTCCGCTCAAGCAACCTTTTGATCCAAACCACCATGTTTATATAGCGCTTGGCCTTGTGGAAGCCTGTTTTGTGACTTAAATGAATCTCCCTGTAGCCTTGCAGCCCTGCACTCGCTGGGGCCACCTACCAACTTTCCTGCAGCAAGTGTCGCTTCCAGATCATCCATCGGATCACTTGGAAAGAGCTTCCATCTTGCAAATATACAAAGCTGGAACAGGCTGACAGCCACTAAGGACACGGGCACAGCATGTGGAAGTACTTCGCTACGTTTTCAGATAGGTTTATTTTGGACTTTAAAAAAAAAATTAAAGCGCTATTCGTTTGGATGCTTCCATTTGCATTTGCCTACTTTAAAAATAGTGGAAATAAACATTCTTAGGGCACTTCCAGACTGTCACCAGTTTCAGGTGGGATTCAATCATGTGTCGGTGGATGCAGGCTGCACAGTTATAGCTGATATGGAGGTCTTGCGCAACAAACCAGCATTCCAAAAGATCAGACTTTTTGCAATAAGGAAAGTGACAGGAAAGGGCCCTGGAAAGTCTGGGATAACACTTGCTTTGATTGATGCAACATCATCTAACTTCCCCACAAACAAATCAGAATAAATGCTCATTAGATAGCCAACAAAACATAATTGGAACATAATATTCTAAAGTTCTAGATGTTTTAGATGTTCGAATTTTGTATGGATAAATGTTTTTTTTCTGACTGACGGTCGAATAAAGAATGATGATGATGACGATGATAATTGGAGGTCTATTTAGAGAGAAGAGACCTAGTCCCCATACACCAACCATGGTCAAAATAAAAATTACCCCCACCTTCTACAAAATTTGCGGAAAAGAGAACTGCCCACCTGGCACTAGAATGTTATTTGGATTCCAGAAATCTGGAAGCTTACTTGCTCTTCCACTTGCAGCTTATGCAATGATTGGGTACCATTAAAACCATTCCTGCCTAGAAGCACCCAGAGTTAATTGGCAAGTGCTGCTGGGTGTGTCTAGCACCCCATGTGGTGGGACCCCTGAACTGCAGGTGGCAGCTTCTTGGTGAAAAGCCATAGGACCTGGCAGGACTGCCATTCAGAATATCCATTGGAACCTCTGGATGGGAAACAGTATAAAAGAATGTCCTGTTCCATCTGAGCCCTGCTTGAGCAACAAAGGTTGCACATACACCATATATTAATGCATATGACTTAACATAAGAATAGCCCTACTGGATCTGGCCAATGGCCCATCTAGTCTAGGATCCTCTTGTCACAGTGGGCAGCCAGATGCCTGTTGGAATCCCTAAGGCAATACATGAGCACAACAGCACTCTACCCTCCTGAATTTTCCAGCAACTAGTATTCAGAAGCATGGCAGTAGAGGCAGAACATAGCTGCCGCCACCATTAAACATCCCCCAACTACAGTGGTGCCCCGCTAGACGAAAATAATTCGTCCCGCGAAAATTTTCGTCTAGCGGGGTTTTCGTCTTGCGGAGCGGCAATGGGAGCCGCGCTCCGCAAAACGAAAAGAAAAAAAAAAGACGAAATTTTTTCGTCTTGCGAGGCAGCCCCATAGACTTTTTCGTCTAGCGGGGCAGCCTCCCGCTAGACGAATGGTTTCGTCTAGCGAGTTTTTCGTCTAGCGAAGCATTCGTCTAGCGGGGTACCACTGTAATTGGTTTGTTATGGGTGATGGGAATTGCAGCTCCGTTCCTGGGATTCTCTGGGGACGTCGTATGCTTCAAATGTGCAGTGTGCACATAACCGATGTCTTCTTGTGCTCTTGTTTGTTTCCTGGGTTTGTGGTTATTCTTCAGTCCCAACTTCTTTCTGGCTCCAGGTTTGTCTCCCTTGACCTTGCCAAGGACTCACCCCTGACATGACTAGATATTGTGCCACCCTCCCTTCTAGACATGGTACTCATATGATCTTGCCTCACTCAGTCTTCATAACCGATAGAAGTGCTTAAGAGAGCTAACAAAAATCATAGAATCATAGAATCCTAGAGGTGGAAGAGACTACAGGGGCCATCCAGTCCAACCCCCTGCCAAGCAGGAAAATAGTGTGGTCCAAACCAATGTCTTCGGGAGTCGTGATAGTTCTCCTGTGTTGCACTGTCTATGTGTTCAGGAGAGATACTTCTAATTTAGCAGTAAAGCACCAAGCTGGAAGCCCCAGGTGCTTCCATGAAAATGCACTCGCAAAACCATGTTTTAACAGGTATGAAGTGAATTTGGCCTATGTCAAGTGACATCAGATTGAGTTGACTGGCTGATAACAGCTGGTGTGCCTTGGTTTCCCAAAAATGAGTTGCACTCCACGGGGGGGGAGGGGGATATGTTTTTCCAGGAGCAGGTAGCTTTGGTGTGTTCTTTGTTACTCCTACCTCATTAAATGTGCAGAATAGGGCTTTGATGCCCATTTTTGACCACAGTGGTCTGGCTCTCATCTGCTGAAAGCTGGAGAAGCTATTATGAAACATGCAGGCATCTGAAAGAAAGCAGAATGTGGTAGGCAAACAGCTCGGGGTGACACAAGTTTAACAAAACAAGCCGGCTGGTTAAAATGCTAGGGCGGGGTTACAGCAGATCCTTCTTTTCCTCTTCTTTTTAAAAAAAAATTGTTTCATCTTTCTTTCTGTTATTGAAATGCAAGCAGAAACATTAGCCGGCTTACCGTTCTATCATACAAGCTGCACATAACACCCAACTAAGCCGCTTGCCCCAAAGAGAAGGCAGAAGAAAACCAAAGAGGCGGCCGATCCTGTGGCTAGATGCCGGGCTAAATTCCATCCTTGCTGACATCACTTTATCACGTTGCTCTTTGCTGGATGTTAAGAACATGCAAAAACAAAGAGCTGTTGCATTTCTACCATGCTTATGAGCTTTGCTGAAGAATCTGACTTTGGTCTGATTTGACTTGCTTTGGCATGCAAGATAGTTCCTTCTGTTCTTCACTAATCTGTGTGTACCTAAGCAATAAACTTCTGAATACTTATTGCTGGGGGAGAAAGAAAGGGAACAATGGCAATCTTACCTTGATCTTTCTTTCCATACAGATGTTACAGCCATTCCATGTGGTATGGAGATGCTATGGACATCAAAGCCTGGATACTCAAATAAACCAAGCCTGTCCTTCTTCTTATCATCATCATCATCATCATCAGAAATGTTAATTTAATGCCTATGCAAAATGATGCAAATGTAATCTAGGGTTGCTTCCAGGTGACCTGTTTATTAAGCATCCATGATTATTTGTTTGCACAGTAGTTACATGGTGGTCACACCCACAGATTACGTTTGGAGCACTCAGACCATTTTCGGTCATGGCTTCGCAAAAAAAATCATGGGATGTGGCTGGGGAGACCCGGCCAGATGGGCAGGGTATAAATAATATATTATTATTATTATTATTATTATTATTATTATTATTATTATTATTATTATTTAGTTAAGGGTGGTGACCTCACAGACCTATAGTTCCCAGCACCCATAACACACTATAGTTCCCAAGATGATTCATGGCTGTTAAAGGTATTTACCTGGGAGCTACCACCCAGAGATGCAGGCCAAAGGCATGAGCTATCTTAGCCATGGCTCTCTATTATTATTATTATTATTATTATTATTATTATTATTATTAAATTTTATTGTTATTGTTCACATTAACACACCATACAGAAAAAGAAAATATATTTCCATCACCACCAAAGAAAAAAAGAGAATTAGTACATCAACTAGTAACCTTCAAAACATAAAATAAAAGTGGTCCTTTTCTGTCTACCAGACTTCTGTGATTCCCAAAAGGAAAGCTTCCGGTTTCCTATTAAAAGACTGAGGGAGCCAGCGTTTGTCCGCAGAGAGCTTTCCAGGTCATGCGGCCAGATGATTAAATTGCTTCTGGCACAACAGAACACTGTGACAGAAGCCAGAGCGCACGGAAACACAGTTTACCTTCCCACTGCAATGGTACCTATTTATCTACTTGCACTGGTGTGCTTTCAAACGGCTAGATTGGGAGAAGCTGGGACCGAGCAATGGGAGCTCACCCCATTGTGCGGATTCGAACTGCCGACCTTCCAATCTGCAAGCCCAAGAGGCTCAGTGGTTTAGTCCACAGAGCCAACCAGCACCCACTGGTCAGCCCCAGAGGCACCATTCACCTGCTGACCTTGTAGCCAGGGCCACTGCAACAAACAGCTGTGCAAGCCTTTGGAAGGCAGAGACATGAGAGGGCATTAGAGGGAGGGAAGGAAAGAGGGACAGAGGCCAGTGTTGCCTGCGGCACCCCTGACCACCATTCAAGGCACCCCAGGGTGCCAAGGCACACTAGTTGAAAATCACTGGTGTAAGCCTTCGTCTTGATTGGAAGGGATGTTTTAGCTTCTGCCTGCCCTTCCAAAGGTAAGGGGTATCCTGTTAAAGGGATCTGAGAGGAGATGCTTCTGTCTAGATGCCCAGGCAGGGGCAAGACGCATAGCACTACTCAAGACAGTGATCCCATGGGGGCATTCCTATTCGATGTAAGTCATAGGACATCCCCTCTTCAGGGTTGACCCCAATAAGCAACACTTCCAGCAGTGTTCTCAATCTAGGGCACTTCTGGGGTGAGTGCCATTGCCATTATATGAGAACAAGGGAGGTGTTCGTGGTGAGTTCCAGCACCTCTTTTTCCATTTTAAAAAAAAATAGCACTGGTTATATGCAATGCCTATGCCAAACCTCTTACATCTGTAATCAATAAAGTTGTGGCCTTACTTGACCCAAATAAAGTATTTGTCTTGTCTGGTTTTTCTCCACGAAGTTGGCACTTGGGCACACACGTGAGAAGCAAGAAGGGAAGGAGGACTTTCCAAAGAAGCCATCGATACACCAGATCAATTTAAAACATATCTCATGGTAGAGGCAAAGGGTCTTCCTTTAGAATGATGTCACCTCTGTCAACAAAATATATATTGATGTTGAGGATCAACACAGCCATTCTTTACACCAACTTTTTCTTGTCGTTCTCTCTCCCCCCCCCCCCAATCATCCTACGCACAGCTATTACGTGTTGCCTGTTGTTGGTGTTGTTTGCAAAAACGTGCCAACAGTAAATAACGGCATATGTAACTTGTAGAGTAAAGACTTTGAACACGCTCTGGACATGGTGCTTATTATTAATCTCCATGGGAACTTCAGTGTTTCTAAACAAATTCCCTTGAATTGCAAAACTTTGACATTTTAACTTACATAAAATGACAGGGCTAGCCTTCAGAATAACCGTCTGGGTCACCCGCTGTGAGCGGCAAACCTGAACTGCAGAAGCTTTCCAGAAGCCTCATGGTCAAACCCCCCTGGCCAGGAGTGGGGGGAGACCTCCTGAGCCTGGGGGCCACATTCCCTTCTAAACAACCTACAGAGGGCCACATTACAGTAGTGGGGTGGGGCCAGAGGCAACAGTGGGTGGAGCAAGGAAAGTGCATTTGCCTTTGTACAGTAGGCTCCTTTCTGCACACATACACAATCACACAAGCTTCTCTATCCACCATCCAGAGCTATCATGAGGGTTCAGTGGCACATTCCAGCCATGCAAAGTTACTCAAGGTGTGAAGCAGGCCAAGGGCCAAGCAATGAGGCCTGAGTGCCAAGGGCCAAGCAATGAGGCCTGCACTCAGACCCTAGGCCTAAGGTTTCCGACCCCTGCACTATGTCTGTGTAAAAAAATGGTAGGCCTCCTATGGCCCTCAGACCTCTGCTGGCTCTCTGTCATCACCACCATCACAAGCCCCAACTTTGATTGGTTCCCTGTCTGTATATAAATCTCCACTTCCTGTTAACAGACTTTGACACAAACTACAGATGAGGGGGCAAACTTCCGCCGCTTCAAAAAGGAGGTTCATGTGGCCAGATGCTCTTCCACACAAAGCCGTTCCTTACACATAGAAAGGTGGAGATTAGGAAGAAGGGTTCTGATCTCACCTTCTTCCTGACATGCTGCATTTCTATGTGTGCAGATACTTGGGGAGCTGGGAGCATTCATCCCGGAAGTTATGCTAAAGGTACATGAGAACAGCGGCAGCAGCAGCACCTTGATGAACCTAAACTGGTCTAGCCCTGGTCAGGGCCTGGATAAGTGATTAGCTGGGGGGTTCCATGAAGGAAAGAGGTGGGATGGAAATCTAAGAATATAAAGTCCCTCCTACGCTGTAGCCAAATTTTGTACGCCAAATGGTACTGTTAAGCTGTAGGTGAACCTCCTCATCGGGGATTTGTAAGAGCTACGCTTTTGTCTGCGCAACAAAGCATTTGCTGTAACATCCAGATTAGGCTCTCTGGCTTGACTATTTCTGCTTCACACACTCACAAGTATTTTCCTGCTTATTCAGCCACAAAAGTCCAACTTTATGTTAGCCGCTTTGAGACTCCTTCGGGTAGTGATAAAGCGGGATATCAAATCCAAACTCCTCCTCCTCCTCTTCTTCTTCTTCTTCTTCTTCTTCTTCTTCTTCTTCTTCCTGCTTCTTATTTTCACATCTGCAAGACCTGTCTGTGTTGCCTTTGGGGGAAATGACCTCAATGGGCTGGAAATGGGCTGAATTGACCAATGGGTTGAAAAAGGCCCAATCCTGCTAAGATCCTGTTCCTTCTGTTGTTGTTGTTGTTGTTGTTGTTAAATACAAGATAAAACCACAAGTAAATAATTAAAACAAAAACAACAAAACAAAAATGTTCCCCCTTCCCACAGACATATTTAAAAGGCTATGGAATATTAATCAGCCCAAGGCCGGCCTGGTTGAAGAGGAATGTTTTCGTCTGATGACTAAAAATAATGAAGGTGCCAGGCGAACCTCGCCGGAGAAAGCATTCCACAAACGGGAGCCACCACAGAAAAAGTCCGTTCTCATGTTACCACCCTCACGTGGAGGAGGCACATGAAGAAAGGCCTTAAAGGGTCCTTCTTAGACATCTTGGCTTAACAGTGGAGCATGGACTACTCCTACTCTCCAACAGTTCAACAACATTCCCCCAACAATTCAACACATTGGTGGCTGGTGCTAACTGGGTTTGCTGGAGCAGAAGGCAGGGAGACCAACAGAGCCAACTAATTCAAGTTTCCTCCCCATCCATCTCTCTGCAAGGGCAACACTGGGGAGAAGGAGGCAGCTGAGAAGCAGTGCTACCCCCTGGACTAGCTATAAGAAGGAAGGAAGGAAGGAAGTTGGGAACTGGTTGAAGGCAGTCTGGGAGGGGTGAGGCAGGCTGTGCCCTACTTCCCTTAATGAAAAACCCTCCCAATATGATCAACAGATGATTCCCACGCCTCAACAAATAATAGAGAGAATGATGTGAAATAAGCTTCGTTTTCATGTCTTGAGCCAAGTTCAGTTATTGTGCAGGAACTCTTCAGATGTCAACCCAGGACATTCTCATCCAAGACTTGCTTCAAAAACTGAAGTAAAAAAGGAGGCATCCTAAATTGGATCTAAACATCTAATGACTAAGTCGCAACTTACGACAGTGCCCACTTGGAAAGTTGCTGTTGTCCTCCAACACGGTTATTATGATTTAATATCCTGCTCTTTATTACAAATTTGCAGAGCAGCTCTGAATAAAATACCAAAACAACAATAGCCCTAATAAGCAAATGATTACAAAATGGAACTGTAACGTAGTCATATTAAGAGCAGTATTAAAAACCCGAAATCTAGAAGGTCTGGGAGAACGAAAAGGTTTTTAGCTCACTAAACGGCTGATCCAACCAAATTTTAATCAGGCGCATTAGTGTGGTAAACATTCTCACTATCAGGCAGATCAACAGAGATTGCAAGTGAGATCAGTAGCAAAACGTTGCAGCGCAGAGTGGTTCTATTCAGTGTTCCAGCCAGCCAGCCTTGCTTTCGGGGTACTCCATTCCATTCACCCTCCTCTCCACTTCCAGTTTTCAGGATTTCCCACCTCAAAAAGACAATTAACATTCTGTAATCACTGAGTCTTCAATGCTGTATTGCGGGAGTTGCCCCCATAACTTTTGCCCCATTTAAGATCCAGGCCAAAGATACCCAATTCCTTCCATCTTTCTCCATAGGATTTGTTTTCTACACCACTGACTATTCATGGAGCTTCTTGTATGCCAGGCAGATGCAGGAGAAAATTGGAGCATTTCCTCCAGTGCAGATGTGGCTATTGTTGGAAGAGCATACAAGCATTCACTGGATTCTGGCCATGACTATTAATTTATCTCCCAGGTCATTACTCTTCATGCATTCAAAATGCATTCTTAAAAGTGCCTCCACCAAAGTATTTTTGTGCTGCTCCTATTTTTCTCCTGACTTATAGTCTTATAGTAAGTATTGTTCTGGTCTGATTTTTTCCCACCCCAATAATTTCATGATTCCACCCTGCACTCCTCTTTTTTCACATTTGGTATTTATCAATTCAGTTTATAAAATAAAATGCAGAGGTAAATACCTGCTCTGGTTTGCATCTCTGGTTCCATCCCTGCCTAGTATCCACAGTGTTCGACAACAATGACTTTTAATGCTTTGTTCTCATGCCATCTATCACTGTCAGCCTGCTCTATCTCCTTATGCGAGGTAAATCTCTTTTCTCTCTCTTTCTCTCACTGGAATCAGTTCCAGATGGAGGTGCTGCTAAAAACTCCATGCAAACTTGGTGCATGCACAAAGCAAAGGGGTTGAACCGTGTGAGAAATTCCTGCCGTGCTTCAAAATGCACTCCCAGATAGAATGAGTGATATTTCACATGAAACCTACAGGCCTGCTTCTTCAAAGCACCAAATGTGGCCAAGCTAATCATTAATCAAGATTATGGCACAGCATCTGCAATCAGTAGTACCCAAGCTGTCACTGCTGATGAGTGAATGAGAAAAGGCAAGCAAATTTTTCAAAAGCTGCTCTCTCTTGCGGTCCTTACTAAATGACATTTAGGCTGAGATTCTCTAAGCATTTACCTTGGCATAAACCTTAATAATAATAATAATAATAATAATAATAATAATAATAATAATAATAATATATTTATATGCCACCCATCTGACTGGGTTACCCCAATCACTCTGAGCGGCATTCAATAAATTTCAAACACAGTAAAACATCAAACATTTAAAACTTCCCTATACAAGGCTACCTTCAGATGTCTTCTAAAAGTCAGATAGTTGTTTATTTCCTTGACATCTGATGGGAGGGCATTCCACAGGGCACGACTACCAGGAAGGGTCTCTGCCTGGTTCCCTGTAACATCACTTCTTGCAATGTGGGAACAGCCAAAAGGCACCCAGAGCTGGACCTCAGTGTCTGGGCTGCACAATGGGGGTGGGGACGCTCCTTCAGGCCAGTAGGGCCGAGGCCGTTTAGGGCAGGGGTCCCCAAACTAAGGCCCGCGGGCCAGATACAGCCCGTGCGAGCCAATTTTCCAGCCCGCTACGACCCCCGCTGCCTGCTCTTACCGGCGCGGCGCAGCACGGCTGCCCATCTCCGGGTTGGCGGAGCACCAGAAATAGCTTGTGCATGTGTGCACAGGCCTCTGCAGACCCGGACGTGCGCCGGAAATGACACATGCACACAAGCTATTCCGGTGCTGCGCCGACCCGGAAGTGCACCGGAAAAAGCGAGTGTGCATGCATATGGGCATGCACTCCCCTGCCCTCCGGGCGATCGGTGCTGGAGGAAGCGGCCCGAGGCCAGGTAAGTTTGCCAACCCCTGGTTTAGGGCTTTAGAGTTCAGCACCAACACTTTGGATTGTGCTCAGAAGTGTACTGGGAGCCAATGTAGCTCCTTTAAGATTGGTGTTATATGGTCTTAAATTTAATGGGACTGCCTTTTGAGGGGCAACCCAGCACCTCTGCCAATGTCTGTGTAATGTGTTGAGGGGGACCAGTGGAGGTTAGAAAAGACACTTCCATTTCCTTTTGGAAACACCTATGTGAACACTCAGGCTATTTGTTTCTCAACTTGCAGAAGCTCCTCAGGCAAAGCTGGAAAGCTCCTGCATAGGTATAATAAGGGCCAAACTAGACTTGAATCATTAACAGCCTTTACCAATGGCAGTTGGATGCAATCACTGCAGAACTGACAAAGAACTAGAGCTATAAGATATTCTTTATGGATCAGAACATTGTCACCTGCACAGTAGCAAAAGATGTCTCCAAATTTCAGCCACTTATCCTTTTACAGTAAACAAAACAAGCGTCTGGGACATAAACCACCTAAGAAATCAAGTGGTTTTTACTTGATTCCTTTTTTTTATCCCAGCTAATGTAGGGAGTTGGTGTTATTCCACTGTTGGGAACCAACACAAACCCTATCCAGGGAAACAAATTTACTGTAAGTGCTTGTAAGTAGTTGTTTTCTAGGAACCCAAAAAATTGCCTGGGACATAAAACAACCCAAGAAATTAACTGCTTTTTTGCATTTAATTTTTTTTTGTGTGTGTGTCCCAATCAATGGAAAGTGCTAGGATCTTAAAACAAGACCCCCAAACACTCATGGGGTTTTATGAACGAAGATTGGCCTGGGGGGGAGGGGACATAAGGGCTTTTCTTTTGACACCTCATGCAATATTTTGGGGACAATTTACTACTCTGAGATACATTCGATATGTCCCAAACATTGTGAAAGCTTTCCTTTTGTTCTTGCCAGTGATGGTAAAATGATTGTAATAGAGCCTATATTTTATAACAAAATAGGAAATTCTTTCCAGTAGCACCTTAGAGACCAACTGAGTTTGTTCTTTTGAACAAACTCAGTTGGTCTCTAAGGTGCTACTGGAAAGAATTTCCTATTTTGTTTCGACTATGGCAGACCAACACGGCTACCCACCTGTAACTGGACCTATATTTTATGCGATTTTTGTTCTTTAAATAGCAGCCCTGTGGAAAGAGGGAGCTCAGGTTCTGGAGCAGGGGATGGCAACGTTTTTGGCCTGGATTTTTGAGAGAAAGTGCTATGGAAGCCAGTCACAGAATGGCTCCTGTGTGAGCAATGCGCAGCACAAAATGGCTGCCACAGGGGCATGGCGCAACGCAAAACAGTTTGGGGGCAGGGCGCAACACAAAATGGCTTCCATGAAATGCAAGACATAGCACAAAATGGCTGCCACACCTGGACGTGCAGAAAAAGAGACAGGATCACAAAAGGATGCAAGCATGTGCATACCCATCAGTCACTCCATCAGTGGAAGAAAGGGCACCTACATTGGCTGCGCTCACTCACAAACTCAACCTCAGGGTCTGAATGGGAAGGAACTTTAGCTATCCCTGTCTTGCCAAAAATCCCTGCTTCATACACGCACACCACCTCTGCTACCAAAAGCTCTGTTAGACCCAGAATGGAAACTTCTCCCCTGAGGCTCATAGCAGCTCCAGAGGCAGGATTTTCCTTGGGAATGTGGAAAGCAGGGGAAGAGTTAAGTTCCCTGTTTTCTCTGTGCTGCAGTCCAGATCCCGGCTATGGTAGGCGCAGCTGCATTTTCAAGAGCGAAAAAATGCAGCAGACTTAAATGCTTGCACGCATCGAACATCACGTCTGGTTTGGCCGTGTATGCCGGGGCTGAATTATTTTTAAAAAGCAGGCTCTTGAGCATGTCACTGGCCGCAAAGCGAGGATAATAGTGCTTACCTTCCAACAACCCAAAGCCAATAACCCATGAAAAAGCTGATTAAGCAAGAGCAGCAGCAACAACAAAATTAATTAAGGCTCAAGTTCAGCCTTTCTTTTTCCCCCCTCAGTGGGATTAATAGTTTAATGGTCATATGTTTCTCTCCCGCACTCCACAAGCTATATGAGTTTAGTCATCTATCAAAGGATGGTTTGACATTTTCTCATGGCCAAGGGATTCAATATGTTATTTGTTACCAGCATGCTCCTGGATAGATCAAGCCCAGCTCTTGGCTTTCAGTGACGAGAGTTATTCTAAACCACTTACTCATTTGCTCACATGCTGAATTCAAGCAGGGAGAGTCCTCTCTGGCACAATATCTTATTCCTGACTTATTGCGCATGCCTTTTGCTCCATATACCCAATATTGGGAGCAGAAAGTATATCCTTCTCAAAAGCCCACTGCATTTCTCTCCCCACCCCCAAAAGCGGATACCAAACATAACAGTAAATGAACTTTGTTGAAAGAAGAAGAAGAAGAAGAAGAAGAAGAAGAAGAAGAAGAAGAAGAAGAAGAAGAGTTTGGATTTGATATCCCGCTTTTCAGTACCCGAAGGAGTCTCAAAGCGGCTAACATTCTCCTTTCCCTTCCTCCCCCACAACAAACACTCTGTGAGGTGAGTGGGGCTGAGAGACTTCAGAGAAGTGTGACTAGCCCAAGGTCACCCAGCAGATGCATGTGGAGGAGCGGAGACACGAACCCGGTTCCCCAGATTACGAGTCTACCACTCTTAACCACTACACCACACCGCAAAGGTGAAAGTTGCAGTCATATAAAACATTTTCTTGCAGGAAATGGAGGCAGAACGTGGAGCTAAGATGTTCACTTAAAAGGACCCATGCACAGGCTCCAGGGGCTACAGTACGTTAGATGTTAAAGGGACGTTTAAAAAAGACATTACTGTAATGTGATTTGTTCACCTTTCATTTTAAAGTTTGCATCTTGCTCTTCCTTTCAACAGGAAGCACAAAGTGGCTGTCCAGATGGACAGCATGCCTTTAAAACACATGGCGTGCCGCCAAGAATCCTGGGAAATATTTCCTCGCAGGATTCCTAGGATTCATAACAAACGACAGTTCCCAAGATCCTTCAGGGGAAGTCGTGTGCCTTAAATGTGTGTTGGGTGTGATTTAAATGTATGGTGCAGATTTGCCCTAAACAACATAAAGGTACTTGTATTTCTGCCAGCCACCCCAACCATCAAGCGGTGTGAGACCCCAGGGATCACAGGCGCTCACCCAGGGAATGCGCTTCTTTTTTGGAAATGAGGAAATGGTGTCTTTACAAATATGTGGTTTATATACACATATGTATATGCAATGAGAGCCTTTGAAGAAGGGGTTCACAGTGCCAGCACTCCAAGAGGGTCTCGTTTCTCCCATAGGCACACATAGGATAGGATTCAAGCAGAGAGCCCTCATTGTGCTCTGCCTCTTTCTCTCTTCTTCACATCACAGCAGCTCTAACTCTAATTTCATTAAGCTCTGGTGTTATTTGTTAAAGGAGGGGAAGGCCCCATGCATTCGCTGTCTCAGAGTCTCTTGGTCCTTTCTTCTTTTTAATGACCCATTCCCAGGCTTTTGCCTCAGGAGGAAGTTAGCCTGGCTTAATTAGCTATTAACACCTAGCTTACATAAAAAATTAGAAGTGTCTAGCACGCAGCTTAATACACACACTGGTCTAGCTTAATATGCACTGGCTTAATACACACAGGTCGGGCACCTAGTCTTAACACCTAGTAAAAGTAAAGGGACCCCTGACCATTAGGTCCAGTCATGGACAACTCTGGGGTTGCGGTGCTCATCTCGCTTTATTGGCTGAGGGAGCTGGTGTACAGCTTCCGGGTCATGTGGCCAGCATGACTAAGCCGCTTCTGGTGAACCAGAGCAGCGCACGGAAACGCCGTTTACCTTCCTGCCGGAGCGGTACCTATTTATCTACTTGTACTTTGACGTGCTTTCGAACTGCTAGGTGGGCAGGAGCAGGGACCGAGCAATGAGAGCTCACCCTGTTGTGGGGATTCGAACTGCCGACCTTCTGATCGGCAAGCCCTAGGCTCTGTGGTTTAACCCACAGCGTCACCCGCATCTTAACACCTAGCCTTCATTAAATTCTAACTCCTACTAGACCCAGGAATTTAGGGATGCCTACCACAAACTCCTAACAGTCAATATGAGTGGAAAATAGTTTACGATCCAAATACTTTGCCTAACCCACTTTGGTCCTTTGGGCCTGTCCACTACGGCATTCATTTTAAGTAAATAAAAAAATATTAGTTGTTTAATATTGTTGATTATAAGCTGCAGCCATAATTATCCTCGTCCTCACGTCCTCAATAGCGCTTTGAGACTGAACAAGAACAAAAGCCCTGCTCAGTCAGCACTTTTAAATATTTAGGACAAGCAAAATGTGGAGTGCGAGAATAAAAACCTAATCAGCCTTCTTTTACTAGCAGCCAGATTCACTATTACGGGATTCAGGAAATATTGTAAAATGCGGCTTTAGAATATTGGTACAAATATTGGGGTCTGGTTTGGGGCTCTGTTTGAAAAGCTAACCCAAAGTATGTGCTTATAGAAGGGTATAACACATACAGAAACCAATTTTATTTGGCATGGTGTGATTTTATTAAATTTATCAATGAAGGAACTGAGGCGCCAGTAACCCCAGCTAAATTTGCGGGTATATGGAATACATAATACGCCTTCCACGCCCCGGCAATTTCCAACTGTATCTTAAAAAAAAATAAGAAAAGAAGCAAATTAGGCGCCCTGACTTCATCCAGAGAGAGGAGGGAAGAAAAGACAATGCAAGCCACAGAATTCAGTGCTACCAATTCCAGAAACACGCAAGATGCATATCTACCCCAATCCAAATGTGCTATGATCGCCAAACCTTACTACTTCATTAATGTGAAAAGAGAAACATGTCCCAGCAGTGATTAAAGCCACATCCTGCCCTGATTTACATCTCACACCCTTTAAATGTCAAGCTTCCAATTAAAACTGTTGCTTAATCACAGAGCAAGAGATTGACACAAGATTCCAAACATGGGGGGGGGGGGGTTCTCTTTAATAACATTGTTTGAAAAGGCCACAGCAACAGATCAATGCTGTGTGGGGATTGGGGGGGGGGCATGACTTACAACTCCGGGCTGCAAAATCTCAGCTTTTCCTGATTAACCTTAGGAGTTGCCTCCTCCTCCTCCTCCTCCTCCTCCTCCTGCCTCTGCAGACTTTGGTCTGGCTGTTCTTCTGTGCCAGTCATGGAAAAGATATAAATTGAATTAGAAATTTTCATCGGGGGGCGGGGGGGGGGGGAACGGTGAAATAGGCAGCCAGCACAATCCAGTAAACTTGCTGGCAAAAGTGCTTTTGGAACAGCAGAGGAATAATACTAGTGGGTTTGAAGGCCTCCCATCGGCAGGATCCTGCGAAAGCAGTTGTTACAACAACTGTCAGCGCCTTTATACTGAGTCAGACCATTGGTCTATCTAGCTCAGTACTGCCCACACGGGCTGGCAGCAGCACTCCAGATGCCCTACCACTGAGCCACGACCCTTCACATATTCAGTAGGAATGGTTACAGGTAGGTAGCCGTGTTGGTCTGCCATAGTGAAAAAAAAATAAAAAAAAAAAATCCTTCCAGTAGCACCTTAGAGACCAACTAAGTTTGTCCTTGGTGTGAGCTTTCGTGTGCATGCACACTTCTTCGGTAGGGATGGGTTGATGATCTGCTTTGCCTGCATCCAATCCCTAGCTTGTCTAGGCGGCGCTGGGAGATACTCCTGCCTGAAACCCTGGAGTGCTGCTGCCAATCAGTGCAGGCAATATTGTGCTAGTACATTGAATATTTTTGCAATTTGGGATCTGAACCTACTACTCAGGCAGGGATCGAGTCTCATTTCCGCACTTCTCTGCCACCCTCTGCTCATCCCTGTCCTATGTCCCTTGAACATATACCTGTCGCTGTCTAGCTCCACCTGCTTGCTACCACCTTGCAGAAGCAAACAGCAAAGCAGCAACGTGTTTGGAAAAGTGCTGCACACCTGCGCGTCCATGTATTTTGAAATGCAAAGTATTGTTATTCAGGGGCGTAGCAAGGGGGGCGTAGGGGGCGTATCGCCCCATGTTCCATAATGGAGGGGGTGACAAATTATCAAGGAACAATTACTGCCCTACTAGGGTGGTTCATTAAAAAAAAAAACTTTTTTAAAATGCCTGCTCCAAAGGTCTTACCTTACTATACTAGGGATTATATAGCTATATATGAAATTTCATGCATATCGGTTAATATCTTGACCCTCCTCCACCAAAATAGCTGTTTACTTGGCTGTTTTCCTATGTCGTGAAGGCTGAAATTTCAGTTCAGACTTCCGGCGGCGACGCCATCGCCGGGTGGTCGAAGGCTGCTTCGGGTCCGAAGCGCCTTGTCCATCCCGGGGGTTAGGAGCCGCGCTACCGCAGCGCGCGGCTCCGGTTGGGGTGCGGGAAGAGCGTCCCGCACCCTGGGCTCCCCGGCTGCGCCCGCGGAGGCTCTGAACCCTTCCCTTGCCCCCCCTGTAAAGGGGGAGTGGGGGTGAAGGGCAAACGGAGCCGGGCTTCGGGGACATGCCCCAACCGGGATGCAAATGCGGCGACAGAGCCCGCGGTGAGCGTCCAAGTTCTACCTGTGAAGAATGGAGCTAAAAGAACCCGGTGGTCGTGAGTAAAGAATTTGATTAGAAATCGTGTTTTTGGAACGATCCGGGGGGAAGGAGAATGGCAGCCTGCCCTCCCTCCCTTCGAGCTCAAGAATCTAACCAATTTGAGTGATTGCTGCTACAGAACTGGTTACAATGTATTTAAAATTGACACAGGAGACCGGCAAACTTTTCTTTTGGGAAGTTAACTAGAGGAAAATATCTCTTTTTAAAGTTGCGGTATTTGCGCCCCAGCTCAGGAAAATGGCGATGAACAAAGAGGGGAGTAGAAATATGACACCCGCTTCCTCCTCCTCTGCCAGTATGCTGGGTTTCGTCCTTGAACTGGCACTGAACTCTGGACTAACGGACGAACAGAGACTCACTGCCTTGAAGGTGGAACTGCTTTATAGAAAAGTCAAAGTCTTGTGTGGGGGTCTGAAATGGAACCAATTGCCCACAGAGGAGGCTTACAAAACTTTTGATACTTTAGAAGAAAGCCTTGCCAAAGAGCTGAGAGGATGGATGCAAAGATGGAGTGAAATGAATGAGCTACTTCGGAGAAGAAATTCGCCTTTTGGGGGTGGCAGCCCCAAGGCGACGTTAAGATTTCGTATATCCAGTCCCCGAGGTGTGAGCTCGGGGGCCAGGGACATAGAATTAAGGTATTTACAAGAAGAAAAGGAATGTTACAAAGAACCGAAGAAGCTGAGAGATGATGAGAGGGACACCTCTGAACTCGCGGCAAGGAGAGGTTTGGACTGTGCCTGGATCTGTGGACGCTTGGAGAGGGAAGAGATATGGAAGTTCAGTGCTGATGCCATCAGGAGAAGAATAATGGACAGAGGGGGTGTGGGGTGAAGCATTAAGTAAAACTGTAAGCAGCCTGATATGGTAAATTGAAATCGGAGGGTGAATACTGTCAACAACACTCTGTTATATTTTTTATTTGAACATGAAAGGAGATATTTCAAGTTTTTACGTTACTAGCAGCAACCTTAAGGATAGAAGAGATAGATTAGATGCGAATGATTTGCAAAGATCTATGAGGTGGAGTATAAGCAAAGTGAATTTAAGTGGATTAAGTTTATGGATTTAGAAGATTAAATGGTGAGGTATTATTTTGAGGATGCATTTTTAGTAAATGTTGAAGATATAATTGAATGTAATTATACAATTGAAGTTAATGTTTTTTTTTGTAGGAGAAATGGTTATAAAATAGATCAAGGTTACAAACTCGAAGGTGAAAAGGCAGGGGAAGTCAAAAGTCAAGATATGGAATTAGAAATTCTTTTTTTTCTAGAAAGATGCAATAAGAAAGCTTGACATTGTTTGTATTTGTTTTATCTGTTTTGCATTTGTTTAATTGTAGGTGTGGGTGTGGGTATATGTTTGTTATAGAAAAATGCCAATAAATTCTTATAAAAAAAAAAAAAAAAGAAAAAGAAATTTCAGTTCAGTGCAGCACTTACTGTTCCCAACCCTAACACTGTGGAAAGCCATCTAATTAGACTTTAATATAATTTTGAGATGTTTTTAGGAGGTAATTTAATTATTGTTTCATTTTATACCAATGTTATGTATCTGATGTTAGCCACCCTGAGCCCGACTTCGGCCAGGAAGGGCGGGATATAAATAAAAGTTTTTTTATTATTACTTGTTATTATTCCTTTGTAAGAAAATATGAAATAACATAAAACCATTTTTGCAGGGGGGTGGAATCAATGGGGGGGACAAGAAATTTTACGCACCGGGTACCACCTGACCTTCCTACGCCTCTGTTGTTATTGTTATGTATTAAGATTGGCTGCAGTTCTTACTCAGGACCACCAGTATGCAAATGAAGGATTGAAAACTGTCGTTCTCTGATTGGTTAGTTAGTTGGAATTGGTTACTGTTGCAAGTTACGGGTACTTAGTACAGTGGTACCTCGACTTACGAATTTAATCCGTTCCGAATGCACATTCGTAGGTTGAAAAATTCGTAAGTCGGAAAAAGCGATTTCCCCATAGGAATGCATTGGAAACGAAAAATTCGTAAGTTGAGTAAACCGCATCTAAAATTCGTAAGTCGAGTAAACCCCATCTAAAACCGCCAAGGGATGTCCTTCGGATGTCAAAAAATTCATAGGTGTGCAGGCACTTTTTTCATTCATAAGTCGAAAAATTTGTATATCGAGTAATTCGTAAGTCAAGGTACCACTGTATTATATAAAGCAGCCAGCTAAGCTGTTGTCAGTGGAACAAGGAGCAGTTCTAACTGCTGTAATAATCAACTGCTGTTGATCTGAAAGAGCTGTGTTCTTCTTTCCCACAACTTAACAGTTATTTATTTCTTTATCCGAAATGTTTGTAACCTGTACGCGTGTCTGCATAGGTTTACTAGACCTCTCCAAGGCAGCTAGCAAAGCACAAAAAGGAATGTTAAAAACATATCACATTTTAAAACACCCTATAAAGTGAAGAGTTGTGGCAGTGACCAGAGCAGGAAAATCGAGAACAAGAGAGAACCAGAGAAATCCCAAAACCGTCAGGAAGAGGGCCACCTTGGCTTAACATCTAAATATTAATAAAGGAAGTCTAAAGTGAATGCAGTTTTGTTTTGTTTTTAAGTACCATTTAAGTCACAAATGGCAATCACTATAACTTGAAAACAGTGCACATAATGGTGCAAGAGTTATTTGGCTTGCCAAGATGTCACTAGTAACTTTGCAGGAAACACTCATAGGAACACAGGAAGCTGACTTAGGTTACCTTTAAAAAAAACATTTTGAAACACATTTCCCTCAGAGAGCTCTGTTTGCAAAGGGTTCCTGGGAATCGTAACTCTGTGAGGATCACACCTCCCAACATTTCTCCAATGGAAATAGGAGAAATATTTTGGAATTATTATTCAACAATTATGATTATGATTATCCACCACACATCTAACTGGGTTGCCCCAGCAACTAAGGGCAGCTTCCAACATATATAAAAACATAATAAAACATTAAACATAAAGAAAAACCCTCTACAGGGCTGCCTTCAGGTGTGTTCCAAAGGTTGTATTGTTACTTATCTCCTTGGCTCAAGGGTCGCATAACTCCATACCCTCCAACATTCTCTGATGAAAATAGGGACGTCCTAAAGAAAAGCAGGACATTCTGGGCTCAAATCAGAAACCGGGGTGGCTTCTGTAAATCCGGGACTGTCCCTGGAAAATAGGGACACTTGGAAGGTCTGCAGTTGAGCATGGGAAGCCTGCAAGCAGGACCTGAATGCAGGCACATTTGTACAAATTGGCAGGTACGCATGCATGAATCGCAGTGCACTTATGTTCAACTGAGGCCAACCAAGGACAGGGATGGAGGGAGGTCCCTGGAAAATAGGGACACTTGGAGGGTCTGAGAGGATTAAACTACAGTGCCCAGAATTCTGTAAGTAGCCCATTGGTCTATCTAGCACAGTACTGTCTACACCAGGGGTCGGCAAAGTTTTTGTGGCTTGGGCCAGTTCACAGTCCCACAAACGCTGCGGTAGGCCAGAGTGCCCGCGTGCATGCCTGCGCAAATGCTATTTCTGTCTCCTTCCACCGCGGAGGCGGCGTGCGCAGCTTCCCATTGGCTGCAGGAGCTGCTCTGCTACGCGCCAGTTTAGCATGGCTCACAGGAGCCAACCGAGTGGGCAGCTTAGGTCCCTGAGTGGGTTCCATGGGCCAGTTAAATGACCCCCATGGGCTGCTTGTAGCCCATGGGCATTAGGTTGCCAACCCTTGGTCTACACTGACTGGCAGTAGCTGTCCAGTATCTCAGGCAGGTAGGAATCTTCCCCAGCCCTACTTAGAAACACCAGGGGCGAAACCAGGGACTTTCTCCTTGGGAAGAGCACAGAAGACACAGCAGAAGTTGGAGCTTCCCCCTGCCCATTGCTGCTTTCCATGAGAAGAGCCGCCCTGGATCAGGGCAAAGGCCTGTCTGCTCCAACTTTCTGTTCTTGAGAGCCAGTGTGGTGTACAGTGGCACCTCAGGTTACATACACTTCAGGTTACATACTCTGCTAACCCAGAAATAATGCTTCAGGTTAAGAACTTTGCTTCAGGATAAGAACAGAAATCGTGCTCTGGCTTCAGGAGGCCCCGTTAGCTAAAGTGGTGCTTCAGGTTAAGAACAGTTTCAGGTTAAGAACGGACCTCCGGAACGAATTAAGTTCTTAACCCGAGGTACGACTGTAGTGGTTAAGAGCGGTAGACTCGTAATCTGGTGAACCGGGTTCGCGTCTCCGCTTCTGTGCAGATGTGATTTTCGGTGTCTGGGCATGCGCAGAAGCGATTTCTGGCACGGCGGACATGCGCAGACGCGATTTCCGGCATCGCGCTGCGCCAGTCCGTCCCACAGACGATCTCCGTGGGATTGATCCGGCCCATGGCCGATAAACCTTGCCAACCCCTGATGATGATGAACCCAATCCCAAATTGGGTGCCCTTCCCTGCTTTTTGGACTTTGGAAAAAGATTCCATGAGTTCCATGGCGCCTTTAATCATGCCGTTAGTTTTTACAGCAGGGGTAGCCAACATGGTGTTCTCCAAATGTTCTGGGCTAACAGCCCCCATCATCCCTTACCGCCAACTCTGCTGGCTGAAGTATTGTGCAACTAGTGTGTATTTTTCTCCACACCTACATTCTTATGAAATCTAAAATCTAACCTTACGGGAAAAAACAAGCAAAACTCACATTGCATATCTGTGAACAATGTGTCAACAAAGCAGCAGTGATGTCTAGACAAATATGAGCTGCTTAAAATAGCAATAAGCCTTAAGAGGAAATGAGGCATTCTTCCTGTCAAGGTATGTTTCTTTTACCACTGAAAGGGAAGTACAAAGCCCTGCCTTAGACTTTCACAAACTGGTTTGTTTGAAGTGTGATACCTCCTTGAATCTTATCATGCAAGTGTTCATACACATTTGAAAAAAAATACACTTCCCCCACCCACCCCTCAGTAAATTCACAGGGCAAAAATGTTGATGCCGGGGAACATATTCAGCAATGTCCTAGTCCTCACTGAGGTGATATACCTGTGTCTGGCCCTTATCACTTGAGATGTCAGGCAGGGGCTCCCAAGTCTGGGTGTTATTAAACACATGCTATCCAGTTTGCTATAAAGTATATTTTCTTTTAGTCTGCTTTAATATGCTAGCCTTCCTGATCATATTTCTTTTCTCTTTCAAAAAGTAATCCTTGTTTCTGTGTACTTTGTTCATGCTGTATTATGATTAAATGAAAATCGATGTGTCTTAAAAAAACAAGTCTGGATGTTCCTCTACAGAGCCGTCTCATCCATTGGGGCTGGTGGCGCGGCGCGCCAGGGCGCAATGGCCTGGAGGGCGCCTCCGTCCTCCAGCCCCGCTGGCAGCGCCTGCCGGCAGCGCCCTCTGACTCCCGGCAAGGGAGCTGGCCGGCCACGCCACGCCCTCTGGCTGCCCAGCAGAGCACAGGAGCACAGCTCTGCGCGCCCTTCCAGCGCTTCTGGGACGGGAGGCGAGGGCGGCCGGCTCGTGCTCCCGCGCGCAGCCGGGCAGCTCGCGCTCCGCGCGCAGCCAGCCGCCCACCCGATGAAGCACAAGCTGCCCAGCTGCGCCGCCCGGCTGCGCCGCGCCATCCGTATGTGCGCGGGAGCGCGAGCCGGCCGCCCTCGCCTCCCGTCCCGGAAGCGCTGGAAGGGCGCGCAGAGCCCCGCGCCGCTCCAGCGCCACGCCCCTCATCCCCCGCTCGCCCACCCCCCTCCCAAGGGGCGGCAAGCGCGGGAGGGAGGCGGTGGAGAGGCGGCATGGCAGGGGCGCCGGAGGGATAGCCGCGCCAGGGCGGCAGATCCCCTTAAGACGGCTCTGTTCCTCTATAAAGAATACAACTTTTCACACAGAAATCTAGGGACGTAGGCCCTAGTGAAGAGCTAGCTTTCTATATGCAGGGTTTTGATTTTGATTGGTGTAGAAATGAATCCCAACTGTGCTTTATTGCAAGTTGGAGCAAATGTAGAGTCTTGACATAGGAGAAGAACAGGGGGAAGGCATGGATTTAGCTCTTCCAGACCTAACGTTAGGCAAAGGGAGGCGAAACCTTAAGCTCTTTATCCGATTCATTTACTGCGGCTGGTGACTCATAGCACCATTGAGAAAGGCCACATTCGTGCACTTTGATAGCACTTTAAACAGTCAAGGCTTCCCCCCCCCCAAAAAAAAGAATTCTGGGAGATATAGTTTGTTAAGCAGGCTGAGAATTGTAAGGAGATCCCTATTCCCCTCCCCACAGAGCTACAGTTTCCAGAATGGTTTAACAATCAATTCCTCTTCACAGGGAATCTTGGGAATCACAGATCTCAGTCAATCTTCTTCAAGGCAGCAGCACAACGGTAAGCCCAGAGCATGCCCACGTGGCATCCAAGCCACTGGGTGGCAGAGAAAGAAGCGCTCATTTCTTTCAGGAGAGGCTGGCTTCTTACAAAAACAATCGCTTGTGTTGTTAAAAGCACAGACCTGCATTTAGGGTTTCCCCAATAGCGCTCTGTTTATTTTAACGTTTGCTACATGCCCTGCTCCAGCCCTGCAGCCTGGTTTTAATCTCATTTACACTTTGGCAAAAATCCACCGAAAGTCCCTCGAGTTACGTTGGTGTTAAGCAGGAACGAGAGCTGGACTGAGACGCTACTTCCCAATGATAACAGTTTTGTGTTGTGTTTATAAATGCCTGTAACTCTATGCCTTCGCCGACCTATCACCTACCAGAGGTTTTGGACTACAATGCCCAGCATCCTTGACCAATTACAGTTCCCATGTGCTTTAAATGTATGGTGTGACTGTGGTCTACCTCACCTCAACTTTCTTGGCTGCTTGGTACTTCAGCAGTCTACCGTCTTGTGGGGTAATGGCCCCTACAGCTGTCAATCACAGAACTAGTTCACACACACACACACACACAAATATATCATTTTTTCTATTTACATTGGGAATGAGATTAAACAGTCCCTGTTTCAAATCCCTCTGACCCTCTTTTACACAGTATGTTATAGTGGCTGGACTAGGATCTGGGAGGTAAAGGTAAAGGGACCCCTGACCATCAGGTCCAGTCGTGTCCGACTCTGGGGTTGCGGCGCTCATCTCGCTCTATAGGCCAAGGGAGCCGGCATTTGTCCACAGACAGCTTCCGGGTCATGTGGCCAGCATGACAAAGCCACTTCTGGCGAACCAGAGCAGCGCACGGAAACACCGTTTACCTTCCCGCCAGAGCGGTCCCTATTTATCTACTTGCACTTTGACGTGCTTTCGAACTGCTAGGTGGGCAGGAGCTGGGACCCAGCAACGGGACCTCACCCCGTGGCAGGGATTCGAACCGCCGACTTTCTGATCAGCTAGCCCTAGACTCTGTGGTTTAACCCACAGCGCCACCTGGGTCCCTTGGGATCTGGGAGACCAGGGTTCAAATCCCCACTCAGCCATGAACCTCAATTTGGTGACTTTGGGCCACTCACAGTTTCTCAGCATAGCCTACCTCACAGGAATGTTGTGAGGATAGAAAATTCAGGAGAGCCATGTACAGACCCTTGGGCTGGAGTGTTGTTGTGGGAGTCTTTGTTGCTGTTGGGGTTTTTTGTATCTTTATGTTAGATTTTGTTGTGATTTGTGTGAAAATCATTCAGTTTTGTTTGGATTTTTTTAATGTTTAAGGTTCATGATTTGTTGTGTTGTAGTTATGCATTTTTTTTCATGTGGTAAGCCACCTTGAGCACGGTTTGAACTGTGGCAAGGTGGCCTACAGATAAAAATTATGTGCGTTTGTACGTTTGTATCTCCAACTCCTTGGAGGAAGGAAGTTACAGTTATATCCTTGGGATATAAATGAAACAATAACAGCAGCCATCTACCCCACACAGAGTTGCTGTGATGATAAAATGGGGGAGGACACCATATATACTGCCTTGAAATCTTTGGAGGAACAGTAGGGTGAAAATGTAAATTTGGCGGACCCTGCATCCTCCTCTTCCTCCAGTAGTCATGCCATGTGTCACATCTTCCCATAACCTAAGCATGTACATTTGCATGTATGTGCGCCAGATACCCCTAATCCTTCCCTCTCAGAAAAGTGAGTGATGGATTGCACAGATCTGACCTGCACACAAGTGGGTGTGTGCCGGGTGATAACAGGAGTGCGCTGACTGGGGTGCTGTGCTCTCTGTGAACTGGTTGCCACATGTACACTGCTCGATCTCTCCACATATGATTAGCCTGCCCTTGACAACTGAGGCACCGAATCTGAAAGATGACTTCAACGAAAGCAAAAATTCTGTCTGGGGTTTTAGAGGTCTGTGACAGAAAATTCGCACCAGGAAGCCATCACTTGACACCTAGCATCATGACACGATGACCGTGTGTGTGGGAACATGCTCTCCATGTTCAGGACTCCTGGTTTGGTGACCATGACCATGAATCAAGGAATAATGCAGGAAGCTATGAGTTGCCTTCCCACGTGCAGCTTCTACCTTGCCTCCTGCAGCATCAAAGACGGAGAGGCTCCAGCTCTGCTTCACCTCGTCGCATTCTCAGATTAGAAACCTGCCATTGTGGAGATGATGCTATCTCCGAGGTTACAGACCTTTTTGTTTAAGCCCACACAGACATGCGAGCTGTTTACAAAGAAAAATGGATGTGGTAGCATGACGTCAGTGCCGCCAACCTCAGAGACCTTCGGTTTCCTTATTGCAAGAAGTGGATGACAGGCTGTAAACAAGCGTCCGTGCATGTTTTCTGTCGAACACAGCAAAAGGCTACAGGAACCTCTAGATCCCCATCTGATCTTTACCAAACCGCCAATGGCAAAGTAAAATCCAAAACAATTAGTAGAAGAAGAAGAGAAGAAGAAGAAGAGTTTGGATTTGATATCCCGCTTTATCACTACCCGAAGGAGTCTCAAAGCGGCTAACATTCTCCTTTCCCTTCCTCCCCCACAACAAACACTCTGTGAGGTGAGTGGGGCTGAGAGACTTCAGAGAAGTGTGACTAGCCCAAGGTCACCCAGCAGCTGCATGTGGAGGAGCGGAGATGCGAACCCGGTTCACCAGATTACGAGTCTACCACTCCTAACCACTACACCACACTAGGTATTGTGGAAAGGGCCCAATAAAAAGCAGAAGAGATTCCCATTCCTCTTTTCAGCCCGTATAAAATAACGAAGGCAAGAGATTGACTCTTCCACCAGTTCTTACATTTGTACCCCTAATGTGCCAGGCAGTGTGCAGCGATGGGAGATTGAGTGCCCTCTGATCCATTTCACATCTCTTTGGCACACTGAAAGATGCCGGCGGGGCAGTAGGGAGTGACAAATAAAAAGCTGGAAGTAGAACAGTGGAGATAATTCAGTTTGTAATGTAAGGGTTAATTTTGTCAGTGTTAAAAGTCAATTAGTCAAGAGGGGGACAGGAGGAAGTGTAGCTTACCAAACGGACACAGTGGTGTAAATTTCACTGAGGTGGGACATCCTCTGACTGGCTGTGTAGTTCTGAAGGAGTATTCTTCTGTATATGTCACTAGTTGAACATTTCCCTGCTATGAACCAGGTCTGACTTAAGAAAAACAAACCTCAATATTCCTCCACAAGTTATATGCTGATCTTATTCAGTTTTATTCAGCATAGTATTATCAGTTTCTTTTTTCTAAGAACTCGATCTGCTTTATTCATGTCACTCTGCTAGCACAAACTTGAACCAGAGGTTTACAAGGAAATACATTTTATTTTCTACTGAAGCATTGTGGGAGATTTTTAACGCCAAAATATTAGAAACAGATCTCCGTGGAAATCTTAATCAGCTCCCTACTACCACTAGATCAGAGCTAGTTGGTGCACGCATAATTATCTATGCTATGGAAGATGAGGCAAGCTTGTTTTCTGCTGCTCTACAGGGTAGGACTCAGTAAAAGCATGACTAGCCAAAGTACATTGATTTCAGTGGGCCTACTCGAAGTAGGATTCAGTTTGAAACAGGGGGCGGGGAATTAAATTCTGTTCACACTCAAAGGCACATCTATCAAATTCAGTTTCTGAAGGAATATGAGAACTGAAATTCAGCAATCCTTCAAAATTCTCACTCAGTTGAATTTTGCGATGCAGTGCTCCAAGAAAGCCATGTTTACAAAAAAGTATATATATTGGGGGGGGGGGTTGCATAAAAATGGCTATTTTGTTAAAAACACACACACACACATTATTAGAGGGAAATGCTTGCCAAAATGTGTACATTAAACAAAACTGCATACAAAAATTGTTTAGCAAGCGAAAGTTACACTAAAATGCTGGTGAATTTTCAGGAGGTTTATCTTTTTATTTTTAAGGATCGCAGATTGCTGCAGATATGTGAAGGTGAATTGGAAAAATTAAAAACAGAGAGAAACAAAACAGGCATAACCTTCTGTCTCTGGTTGGAAACAACCCCTCATTGGAGACAACCTCTAGGAGTTCTTCAAGCCAATAGAAGTCTAGTTAAAGAGTCATTCCTGGTTGGATTAAAGAAACGCAGTCCCTCCCTCCAGCCCCAGCAGTATGTGCTTTTGATTGACGTGAGCTGATTTATGAGAAGTAATATGTATTTCTGTACACAGAAGGCCTGTTTCCACAAAACATCTCCAGAGCTGGCTGTTGTGTTCCATTTCTACTGAGCTATGAAGGACAGAGAGATGCATGAAGCCCGATACAACTCAGCCCCATGTCCCTCACAGAGCAATCTTCTCCTCACGTTATGACCACTTGGAAACTAAATTACACCAGCATAGCAATCCTGGGCCAGTGCAAGGGAGGAAAGGGAGTGGGGTTAGGGGGCATATGGGAGGAGGGGCATGTCTTGAAAGTGTATGGAGGGGATCCCACTCCCTCACATATGGAACAGAGGATCAAAGGCCTACTGAGCTCAGCATCCTGTTCTTGCAACAGGGAACCAGATATCTATGGGAAGATCACAAGCAGGGCTTGAGCTCAACAACAGCTGTGATTCCTCACAACTGGCATTCATAGAATAATAGCATGGTAGAGTTGGTAGCAGGGCCATAGCTAGGGAGTGGTGAGGTGCCCCCCCCCAGGGGCACAGGCGAGAGAGGGGGCACAAACTTGGCTAAAAAATATGTCCATAAATAAAAATATCAATTATTGCCTCATAAGAAAAGGTTTTGAATAGAGGGTGAATCGAATGGGGGAGGTTGGAGGAGAGGCAGAAGAAGATGAGTTTGGATTTCATATCCCGCTTTATCACTACCCGAAGGAGTCTCACAGCGGCTAACATTCTCCTTTCCCTTCCTCCCCCACAACAAACACTCTGTGAGGTGAGTGGGGCTGAGAGACTTCAAAGAAGTGTGACTAGCCCAAGGTCACCCAGCAGCTGCATGTGGAGGAGCGGGGAAGTGAACCCGGTTCACCAGATTACGAGTCCACCGCTCTTAACCACTACACCAGACTGGCTCTCAACTACACCACACTGGCTTTCACTGGCGGAAAGAAGAATTAGCTAGGGGGCACAATCTGGATGGTTCTGCCAGGGGCACAAGATCACCTAGCTACGGCTCCGGTTGGAAGGGACCATGAGGGTCATCTAGTCCAACCCCTGAAATTCAGGGATCTTTTGCCCACCGTGGGGCTCAAATCCATCACCCTGAGATTAAGAGTTGCATGCTCTGCCAACTGATTCGGAGACGTGCTGCCTCCAATAGTGAAGACATCCAGCAGGGCTAGTAGCCATTTATTGCCTTTGCTTCTGTGAATCTGCCTTTTAAAACTATCCAAGTTGGTGGCCTTACCTTGTAGCAGCAAATTCCATATTTTAAGTATGTGCTGCTGTGTGGTTGTTGCTCCACCTTAACATTGTGGGTGGCGGAAGGGATGGGGAGGAAATACGATTCATCGATTTGCATTTAAAGAGAAACCTACCAAAGTTGCGAACTACCCTGATATCTAGAGGTACAGGGTGGTATACAAATTTAATTTAAATTATTATTATTATTATTATTATTATTATTATTATTATTATTATTATTACTGAAACAATACAAAAGCAAAACACAGCTGTTCTTTGAAATTTGCAATTAAATAAATGAATATGAATAGATTAGTGAAAGCGTACAAAAATATATTGGGGAAAAGGTCTGTATTAGGCAAAATTGTGTACAGAGATGTGTTTATTAGGAGAAATTCACACTAACATGTTGATGAATTTTCTTTAGGGGTTTTTTATCGAAAATTTAGGATTGGGAAAGTGAGAAATTGAGAGAACCCTTAAATGACAGGTTTACCCATCGCTCTCAGTGCAAACCAGAGCTTCAGAAGAGACATTTTCCTTCTCCTTGCCACCTGCTGCAGTCCAGGAATCTCTCTCTCTCTCTCTCTCTCTCTCTCCCTCTCCCTTTCCCTCTCCCTCTCCCTCTGCCACACACACACACACACACACACACACACACAGTGCCAGCCACCTGCAAGATCTCAAGCTATCTCACTGGAACCTGCCATCGCCACCGCCACTTGACAGCCACCTCTGTGCATCCTAGGTATGGGAGGCTTCAACAGAGTGGCAGCAGGGTGGGGCGGCACCTTCCCATTTTGCCTCAGGTGGCGAAACAGTACCCCTCTCTATCTGCCAAACTGCACAAAGGCAGTTTCACGGTTCTCCAATCCCTTTATTACTATTTTTTTAATTACTAATTTTGCTATTACTAATTTAGCGAGCAGTGTAGTTTTGATATTAATGAATGAGTAATACTGAACCGTGTAAGTTTCAAGCCTGGTGATAGGTTTGTCGCTGGTTGTTCTACTTATATCTCCCTTAGCTTGAAACAGAAATATTGGTATGACAAGACACATCCACCCCACATGCAAGCTGTCTGTGGTAGGCAGGAGGTTTATTTTCTGATTTAGCATCTTTGTATACAGAAAATTAAAGATTAGGGTGGCCTACTCCACGCTCGGCCTTCCCACATTGAGCAGGAAGCTCTGAAGGGGGTCCTAAATGTGTTTGGCTGAATGCTCTAAGAATGCTGTCATGGATGCTTTTGCTGAGATTCCTGCATTGCAGTTTGTTACTAAGTTCAGTTATTAACTTATAGATTAATTCCGTTATCAGTAAGTCAGCTAACAAAGAGGTGCAGGTGGAGTGTTGTACAGTAACCAGGCAGAAGGGCATGATCTCTAGTGAGGTAGCATGTGCTCCGATTGGCTGTGTAGTTCTGAGGGAGTTTTACTCGGTATGTTTGGTTGAGTTTCTCCCTGCTATGTAGAAGGCCTGAAATAAGAAAGACCAAACCTCTCCATTTATTCTTCCCCACCCCCACCCCGGCAAAGAAAAATTATGCACTGTTTTGCTCAGTAAAATGCTAGCAGGGTTTATTTTCTCTCTGGACTCCATCTGTATTATTTAAGTGACTTTAATAACACTGCATAGAAGAGGTGGGTGGCTTTCCTTCCCCCCCTTCTATTTCCTAAAGCCACTCCCACAAAAAGAAAGGCACTATTGGGTGCCACCTATTATAATTTCATTTTTTGAGTGGTCCATCAAATTTGTGCCCAGGTCCATGAGCACAGTAGCGCTCATTCATGGATCAATCTCACAGACACAAATTAGCAGGAGGGGGAGGGAGGGGGGTTAGCTGGGCTGCACATTCCCTCTCTTCCATCTGCAGATGGGGAGCCAAAATTAACAGTAACATAAATAGAAAGAGCTGCAGCCATTTATCACAATCGCTGCCCTTGGATGCAAACTCTGCCTACATTATCTATTTTTATGATGTCATGCTTTTGACATCCTGTTTTGTACTCTGTGCTTTGGCTAACGCAATTGTTAAATAGATGTAAACCTCATGAACGGGATGTGGCAAGGAAAGGGGGGATCTTCCTAGCGCAGAAGCAGGTGAGTTTGCTCTGCCAGACATGCATCTGCAGAGAGAGGAATCATGCAAACTATATAAAATAAAAAATTCCTTCCAGTAGCACCTTAGAGACCAACTAAGTTTGTTCTTGGTATGAGCTTTCGTGTGCATGTACACTTCTTCAGATACACTGAAATGTTTCCTCTCCAGCCATGGATCACACTCTGTTTGGATCAGGACCTTGCATTTTAAAGAAGCAAAGTTTAAAATGCATCTTCTGCCTTTATGTACAGATGAGGCTCCAGTACTTTGGCCACCTCATGAGAAGAGAAGACTCCCTAGAAAAGACCCTGATGTTGGGAAAGATGGAGGGCACAAGGAGAAGGGGACGACAGAGGATGAGATGGTTGGACAGTGTTCTCGAAGCTACTAACATGAGTTTGGCCAAACTGCCAGAGGCAGTGAAGGATAGGCGTGCCTGGCGTGCTCTGGTCCATGGGGTCACGAAGAGTCGGACACGACTGAACGACTGAACAACAACAACAACAACAACAACAAATGATGAGGATGGATTCCCACATGGCAGGGTTGATGTTTCCAGCCTTTGCAAACATGTTTGTAAGTGCAGAGTTGTTCTGCCAATTGGCCTGGTGCCAGAAGCCAGCTCTCCGTAGGGCACATCCTTGGGGATCCTGCCATCTTCCATTCTGTGGGCACGACCAAGCCAATGTAGATGTTGCTGAGACAGGAGTGCAAACATGCTGGGAATGTGGACTTGGGAGAACATATCTCTGTTTGGAGTTCTGTCCTGCCATGTGATGCAGCGCATGTGGAAGGCATTGAGGTGAGTTGCCCATGACTCACTTCCATAAAGTAGCATGCTATTCGTCTTGCTATTGGCCATTAGCTTCACACTCTCCCATACCCATTTGGAGAGGCGGGTCATTGCCACAACTGCCTTGCCAATATGCTTGTCCACCTCAGTGTCAATAGAGAAGTTGCTGGTTATGGTGGAACCCAGGTAGACAGAATGGTCTACCACCTCAAGCGTGTGGTCACCAGTGCTGATGCATGGAGCACTAGCAACATCCTGACCCACGATGCAGGTCTTCATCAGGCTGATGGCAAGGCCAAACTCCTTGCAAGCTTGGGCAAAATATTTGATGGGTCTTTTTGGACTCTTTAGAGATCCTTGGGGTGTATCTCTTCTGCATCAGTCTCTACAGCCACAGCAGGTGCTGCAACCTCCAAACAACTTGACCTCAACCCCCCCCCAAGGTGTGTTCCTCCATTTCTCCCAAGACAGACAGTGCCAGCCTCCAATTATATGAATCTGGGACCATTTGGCTGCAAACATTTTGTTTGTTTGCTAGGTTTTAAAACATCCCCCCTGAAAACAGCCTTTGCTAACGCTAATTCCAACTGGAATTTCCAAAGATATGAGTTTGGGGGGGGGGGACACTTTCAATATTATATTAATAAGGGATGTTTTACCGGTAGATCAGAAGTGAAATACACTTGGAGACTTCCTTGCCTGTGATTTGTTTTAATCCTCCTTGAATTTGCATTGTACAATGGTCAGCCACTTATGCGTCACCGAAAGAGCAAAAAAAGCATTACCCCACAAAAAAGAGGACAAAGGCTTGAATAAAATTTGCATATGCTAATTTTTATATATTGATGCAAATTTAGAAAGCTAAAAACGAAATACAATGCATCTCATCATAGTGGGGAAGCCTGTGACCAGGTGGTCTGCATGCATGCTCAGTCTGCTGTCCAGGTGAAAACAACTATATAAAACATTTTTAAAAAAAATTAAAATCAGTGATAAGGGGGGGGGAACCCCAGATTAAAATGAATTTCAAATGTATCTAGATAGGCTCGTCTAAAAAAAAGTTTTCAGCAGTCACTAAAAAGAGCACAGTGAAGGAACCTGTCTGATGTCATTAGGCAGGGAGTTCCAAAGTGTGTGTGCTGCCACATCAAAAGATGGCTCTTTGTCCTTAAGCCAGACTTTGTCCAGATAGCCCTTCAGACAGAGGTCAGTCACCTGCCAGCTCTTCAGACAGATGAATATTTTTCAGCCCAATGGCCATACTCCCCCACAGACAACCTTTGGGGGCCACATTCCTATGGTGGCAGGGTGGACTTTGGTAATAAGAATCCCTGAGCGAGGAAACAAAAATTGGCAGCCCCCCTCAAATATTTCTTATCTCGTACTTCACAACAATTCCTTCTGGAACAGAGTTCAACCTCCCTCCCTCGTCTCACCTTCCGTTCTGCGCGTACTCACAAGTGCACTATTTTGTGCACTCTCGACTCGGCACCCTGTGCTGGGAGGACCTTGGGAAGCTGGCGGGAGGAATCTTGGACCCCGTCGGAGCGTCACACCTCCCTTCCTAAACCGAGCAGAAGGAGGCACCAAACTTTAATGCTTTAAGTTACCAGGAATGTTTAGGGGACTAGCCTGGTCCCTCTTGTCCACTGACTGCACACCACTGTTTTGCACCCAGTTTGCTGTTTGAACGATCTGCATGGGACCATTGGTTGAGAGGCCAGATGGGGGATTAATCGCTTTACTGTCTGCTGCAAGAGTCTTGTGCTTTCATTATTATGTTCCGATTGTATATTTGTTGAAGAAAGCAAATGTTATGAAAGCACCGTAAGCTTCCAATACTCTCTCATGCAAAGGAAACTATGGAGGTAATCCTGCAAACAGCGGGACTTCCTTCCAAGTCAAACATACGTAGGATTGCCCTAAGACTCTCTCTAGGGCTTCTCACAGCAGCTCAGGAAAGCCAGGTGGGAGAGCAACAATATCTCCAGACAAGACAAGCTGGGGAAAGGAAGAATGTGGAATGGAATGCTCAAGAAGGGAGCTTTATGATGCACTGGATTAAGGAGGTTAGGGCAACTGCTTTGTGTAAATGGATCTGAGACAAAAGGAGGAAATAGCCCCCTCCGGAAGAACGTGAAGGCACCTTTCTAAGGACAGGTACAGCTGCAGGAACAGTAACTTCTGGTCATAAAAGGATAGCGAACGGTTTTGATGTGCCCCGTTTATCCCCAAACACTGGAGACTCAAAATAAATAGAAGCACACAGAACTCAGCCAATGAACGCAGGCCAGCCGTAACTAGTGTGAATCTAAACCGTTTTACAGCATCACGGCAGACTTGCAGATATCTGGATGTTTTGTTAGCGTTTTGTCTGCACGCTGATGCAGCAAGACAAGCTGGCATTCCGCGTTTCCATGGGCTTATAATAGAATCTCCAGCAGGGTGGCAATGGCAGGTTTGGCGCTCCGAACCAGTCATTGAAAGAAAACCAACGGCTTTGACCAAGTATCCATATCACACACATTCTTTGTCTGGATTGTGTCTTTTGCTTATTAAAGCAGCTTGCCTGGGCTGATACTGTCCTAAAATCATAGGAGCGCCGAAGCCTCTTGTTCTTAGTTCTTTGGGATCATTCTCCTCCTTTTTTTCAGGCTGGTACTGCTGTCCATCAGGACATGATCTCTTTCATAGCATCAAATGAGCCAGATGCACAGTTCAATGGCCAGACACTTCAAGTCATAACAAGCCAGCGAAGCGAGCAAATTCTGCTTGTAAAAGAATTAGCCTTTATTTGCCACTGCGTTTATTTTGCCCTGCGTAGCTTTTCTTCCTCTTCTTCTTCTTCTTCTTCTTAACCAGCTGCAACTCTGCTGACTTCACAGATTGAAACACCAGCCGCTAGTGGCCTGTGTGGTTTCTAGAGAGCCCGGAGGGTTTGCTAAAGCAACCTTGTGGAAGCTACAAAAGATATGCGTGGAGCAAAAGTTGGAAAAAGCACGAGGGAGACAGTTCCGTGACTTGCATGGGCCCTAAGAGGAGAGGCACTTTATGCAATACAAATGTTTGACAACACTGCTGAAATCCCACAGATACTTATTTGATACCCTTTCACTTCCTCCCCCCAAAGTATTTATTTATTTTTAGTCTTTTGCTAAAAATGGGAACATTAGGCTGAGGGTGCTTTTCAGAAAACCTGTTTATTGAGCATCCAGGGGGTTCGTCGAGTTTCCAAGGAGATTAGACGATGTTGGCTATTTAATGAGCATTCGCTTTGATTTGCGTCCAGGGAGGTTAGATGGTGCTGCACCAAAGCAAGTGTTATCCCGCCCTTTACAGTGCATTTCCTTTTCACTTCCCTTATTTTTTTTTTTGGAAGGGGGGGGAGCCTGGTCTTTGGGGAAAATTGGTCTGTTGCACGAAACCTTCCAATCAACTTTAATTGCACAACTAGAATTTGCTGGAATGCAGTTAAATCACACCCCAAAATAACAACACTCTGGAATCATCCCGAGATATAATCAAAAGGAAGAACAGCAGTGGCAGACTTTGGGTTTGCAAATTTTAGTGGCATCCTGTGTGATGCTAAAATCTCCCCACATACACACACATATTGCCTCTTCTGCTCCACTGTACACCATCGTTTTGGTGTCCCCTGCAGTGCAGCATCCAGTGCATCCTGGTTGTTGCACCCTAAAAATGCCTATGAGAATAGCATGCCTATTGAGGTATATTAGAACAGAAGGAGATCCTTGCTGGACCAGCCCAAAGATCCATCTACTCTAGCATCCTGTTCTCACAATACCCAACCAAAAGCCTCTGGGAAGCCTACAAGCAGGACCTGCAGGCATTTGAATTCAGAAGGGGGAAAGTCTACTGTATAAAATAAAGCCACACTTTAATATTAGATTAATACTGTATTGGCCAAATATCAGTCAGTTTTCACTGACTGAGAGTTACAAGAAAATCAGTTGTTAATATAACTGGTGTCATTATTTGACTCCAACCTCCTCTAATGAAATATTCACGTTTATTGGAACCAACGAGTCACTTTTTACAAGCTGTAATCCTTTTGTGTTTTCAATTATCTACATAATTTTTCCAAAACACTGTTGTCCTGAGCGCAAAGCTGTTGGTGTAAACATAAAGAAATGCAGGAACACCAAGGCTGAAAACCATTAATTTATGGGTTTGAAATATTTATATCCTGCCTCTCAGTTTCAATTTTTGTATACAGCATAATCAGTATTAAGCTGTGCTTATGAAGACTACTAAAACCAGCTAACAGTAGGAAAAGAATGAAAGGGGGGAGGTGTGGATGTATTTTTTATTTTTATTTTTTGTTATACCATTAAAAGCAGGCATCAACAGCATTAAAACAAATTTAGGAACAACTGTGGGGAAATATATTCAAAGGGTACGAAGTCTCACTTAAAGCCTATATAAAAGAATAAGCAGATGTGTGGAGGTGAGGCAGAGCCGTCTTAAGGGGATCTGCCGCCCTGGCGCGGCTATCCCTCCGGCGCCCCTGCCATGCCGCCTCTCCGCCGCCTCCCTCCCGCGCTTGCCGCCCCTTGGGAGGGGGTGGGCGAGCGGGGGATGAGGGGCGTGGCGCTGGAGCGGCGCGTGGCGCTGGAGCGGCGCGGGGCTCTGCGCGCCCTTCCAGCGCTTCCGGGACGGGAGGCGAGGGCGGCCGGCTCGCGCTCCCGCGCGCATCTGGATGGCGCGGCGCAGCCGGGCGGCGCGGCTGGGCAGCTTGTGCTCCATCGGGTGGGCGGCCGGCTGCGCGCGGAGCGCGAGCTGCCCGGCTGCGCGCGGGAGCGCGAGCCGGCCGCCCTCGCCTCCCGTCCCGGAAGCGCTGGAAGGGCGCGCAGAGCTGTGCTCCTGTGCTCTGCTGGGCAGCCAGAGGGCGTGGCGTGGCCGACCAGCTCCCTTGCCGGGAGTCAGAGGGCGCTGCCGGCAGGCGCTGCCAGCGGGGCTGGAGGACGGAGGCGCCCTCCAGGCCATTGCGCCCTGGCGCGGCGCGCCCCCAGCCCCAATGGATGAGATGGCTCTGAGGTGAGGGAGTTCCACAAATGAGGTGCCACAACAACAGAGGACCTGTAGGTTGGGGCATTCTGGACAGGGCCTCTAGGGAAGATCCTCAGAATTTTGCAGGTTACTATGGGGTGGCGCTGTGGATTAAACCACAGAGTCTAGGGCTTGCTGATCAGAAGGTCGGCGGTTCAAATCCCTGCGACGGGGTGAGCTCCCGTTGCTCGGTCCCAGCTCCTGCCCACCTAGCAGTTCGAAAACACGTCAAAGTGCAAGTAGATAAATAGGTACCGCTCCAGCGGGAAGGTAAACGGCATTTCCGTGTGCCGCTCTGGTTCGCCAGAAGCGGCTTAGTCATGATGGCCACATGACCCGGAAGCTGTCTGCGGACAAACGCCAGCTCCCTCGGCCTATAGAGCGAGATGAGCGCCGCAACCCCAGAGTCAGAGACGACTGGACCTGATGGTCAGGGTTCCCTTTATCTTTACCTATGGGGTGGCAGGCAGGGGTGGCCCATCCAGTTTCATTACCTGAGGCAAAAATCCAGCTTCCAAGCCATTTTGTGACTGGAAAATGCACCCTCATTTAACACACATTTAAAGCACACGACTTCCCCAAAGATTCCTGGGAACTGCAGTCTGTCCCTTACAGAGCCACTGTTCCCAGTTTGTCGTTTTCTCTGAGCGAAGCCATGTGCTTTAAATGTGCATTAAATGTGCTCTACACGTATGGTGCAACCAAATTGAAAGAAGGTGGATGTGGAGAAAAGATTGATCCCAATAATTTTTCAAATGTGGACAAGATACATATGGTGGAGGCATGGGGGTTCAAAGTTCAGCAGGACTGGCAAACTGCTTTTGTTGTCTATTCAGGTTGTTCCTTAGAAAACATAGGGCATGGTCATTCCCTCTGTGGGTGCAGCTGTGCCCGCAGGAGGGGTTGGCACTGGCTTGGAAGAGGACCTGGAGAGGCAAGCAAGTCGCTGCGACTCTGTGACTCCCTGTGATCTGGATTGTGGGAGGGTGGGCCTCTGGCACCCACCCTTGGCCCAACTACCTGGCAGCTTCCACCATTGAACAAAACCTGCACCTTTCAAATGAGGAGTCTGTGAGGTTTTTATTTATTTTCACATCTTGTTTTGAAATCCTCGAGTGAACAGGACCAGAGAATTGCAAGTTAGAAATGAAGTCTATCTTTCACACTCTCCTATTTGCTCAAATAACACATTCGCCTCGAGTGCTGGCCTGGAGTGTTCTTTCAGCAAGCTCCATTACATTTTAATTGCCTTTTTCCACTATGCATAATGAACATGCTGGTTTTGAGGCCAGGGTTTTTAAACGAGATGTGTGTTTTTACAGCGCACCTTTAAATATAAATATTTGGCCTGGGTTCCTTCTTCAGTTGTCTCTTATTCCGTGCAGAATAACATCAGACATGTGTTTTCACCTTTCTGTGTCTGGTAAATGTTAGACGTAAGCCCTGTTTGGCCATTCTGCTCATGACTAAAGCCAGCAGATGAGCAGGGGTGGCAGGAATGGGGGTACAGAGCTCTGTCCCTTCCTGCCAGCTTCTAACTCCTGGAGGGCAAAGTTCTGAAACAAGGAACCTTCACTACTTGTAGAGTGAGGTGGGTTTCCCCCAGTAAATTTAGGTTTACCTGTTATGGGAACAACCCAATAAATGGGGGGGGGGATCAGTCTCTAAACCACTGCATTTGGAGTGTCAGACAATCCATTTCTGTCTTTTTGGGTGGATGGATCAGTTGCCGCTTTCTGCTACTCCTCTTTCCGTGCCCATTACTTTGTCAATTGTTTCTTTTCTTTCCATCTGTGCTTACTACTATTTCTGAGGCACTCCCAAATGGAGGACTTTCTTTTTCTTTTGATCCCTCAGATTTGCACAAGACTAGAAACTACCCAAGCAAACTACATAAAAAAATATTCTATACCAGAAATCTTTGACAGCAATCTGAAAAGTGTGTGTGCTAAAAATATACAATTGCTTTCATTTCTTTTACAGGAAGAAAGTATTACGAGCTTAGCCTATATATCTATATCTATCTACAGTATATATCTATCTATCCTTTGATTGCTCAGATTTGCAGAAAACCAGGAAACTGAACAAGCAAATTTACAATTGCTCAACTGTGTGGTTTTGTGATTATTATTTTTTTAGACATGCCACATCAGTACTTAATTGACATAACAGAATCGACAAATACAAAAGGGAACACCTACTGGTATGAACAGGAAAGACTGAAATTGTTCCTCATATATTTTCCTCAAATATGTTCTGGTGTGGAGAGCTAAATAATGCTCATATGTGGACAATCCCCCAATGACTTCTCTGCAGAACATAAGATTCTGGATCGGGCCAATGGCCCATCTAGTCCATCTAGCTCTCACAGTGGCCAACTGGATGCTTGTGGGAAACCCACAAGCAGACCCTCTCCTAGGATTAGGAGTTTCATGTGTCAACAGCAGGTTCTTGCATGCCTTAAAAGTCTAATCATTTCTGCTTTCTGTTAACTCTTTCCCCAGCACTTTCAATCCCAATGGAATAAGTGGGATTGATCCAGCTCCTTCCCACCTTGCTTTCTGAATAGTTTGATGGGCCCCCAAATGCCTCAACTCAGTCGTCTTCATTTATGGCATGTCAGGCCAACTAATGCCAGTGTACTGGAAGAAGCAAAAATCACCACTGTCGAAGCAATGATTCTTCAATATCAACTTCGTTGGACTGGTGATATTGTGCGGATGCCTGATTATCATCTTCCAAAGCAACTACTCTATTCCAAACTTGAAAATGGTAAGGGTAATGTTGGTGGTCAACAAAAGAGGTTCAAAGACTCTCTCAAGGCAAATCTTAAAAAATTGTAGTATACACACCGGCAACTGGAAAACACTGGCCGTGAGCGCTCCAGTTGGAGAACAGCCTTTACCAAAGGTGTCTTGGGTTTTGAAGATGCTCAAAGTCAGGATGAAAGGGAGAAACGTGCTAAGAGGAAGGTACACTTGGCAAGCCTATGTCCCCACTGTGGAAGGATCCAGAATTGGCCTCCACAGACACTTGCAGACTCACTTTTGAAAACCGTGTTTATGGCAGACAATCTTATTGGGTTAAAGTGATCGCCGAAGAAGAAGAAGAATTCTGTTGGGAAACATTTTTAAAACCAAGCTTTGTGGTTTTTAAAAGAGAGAGAATGAGAATATATGTGGTGAGCTTCCCTGCTATGTTAAGAACATGAGGAGAGCATTGCTGGATTAGGCCAGTGGCCCATCTAGTCCCGCGTCCTGTTCTCACAGTGGCCAATGAGATGCCTGTGGGAAGCCCTCAAGGGGGGACTTGAGTGCAGCAACCCTCTCCCCACTTCTGATTCCCAGCATTCTTCAGTATCTTATAACTTCTCTTTAAGACCCTGGTTTCCCAGCCCATCTGGGCTTGTGGAAAAAAGAGTGTCAACAGATGTGCCATTGTCTTCCTCCTAAAACCTTCATAAAGCCCAAGCTAAAAAACAATGGAGCCAAGAAGTGTAAACAAGTCCCATTCAACTTTATGGGGGAGCTGTTAGCTTTGAAGCTCAATTACAATCCCCCTTTAAAACAACATTGTTAATGATTCCAGCACTTGCGGTCCCACTAAAAACTCTGAAGTAATGAACTTACTTCAGGTGGGGTGTTTTGTGTTCCTCCGCTCCTGATTTACTGCTTCAGAAACAGGGCAGGGTGTGAATATTCTGTGACTTTTGATGGCTGGGGCGTTGCCTCTTGTTTGTCTGAACTAGGGTGGAAAAAAGGGGGCTGGGAGGTTTATTAGGATGAGCTAACGAACTACTGTTAGAACTTTCTGCCTTGGGTAAAACTGGTGACATTGCTTTAATGTGGGTCAGTGTGCAGATGATCGACCAATAAACATCCTTGTACAAACATCCTTGGGGCTTTTTACAACCAAGATTTTATTAATGGGGCTGAGAATTTACACATAAGGCTTGTGAGTATACAATCCAAGCCCCTTGCGCTCATGCTGGTTTCGTAGGGAGGGGGTGGTTGGAAGGAAAATCAGACAACCGGTTAAGCCAGAGAACTAGTTAAAATGCCCCTTTTATTAATTTGTGGCTGAAACGACCAAAATTTCAACAGGCCATATATTAGTATTGAGAGATTAGGGTTCAAAAGCATTGATCTTTAAATACAATTACTTGGAAACCTGTGATAAACTGCAGACTTAAGGGCGCAGTATCAATCACTGGTCTTTATTAAGGTATTACCATTCTATTTTTTTAATTTCATTTTATTTGGAAGGTTACATTGGGGATAATTCGTTTGTTACTATGTCATGTATTTTTGATTTTATATCGTAAACTGCCCTGTTAGATAAGGATTAAGATTAGTTGTAAAAGAAGAGTTAAAGTAGTTACAAATGTAACAAATAATAGGACAATAGTAATAAAACAATGAAGGAAGGAGCAGGCTCATTTCTCACAGAAAAGGGGGGGAGGGGCGGCATCCAGAGCTGCAGCTAAGGAAATGCTTATTCCAGAGCATCTTTTGCTTCCTTAATTTTTTATTTTACTTACTTTTTATATTCCGTCTTTCTTCCAAGGAGCTCGAGGTGGGTTTCCCTACCCACACCCACACATTTTATCCTTCTAATAACCCTGTGAGGTAGGTTAGATTGCAGGAGAATCACTGGCCCACAAGGACCCAGCCCACAAGGCTTCCCAGTTCAGCCGCTGTTTGAACCTGGGTGACTGAATCTGCCACCATCCCAGACCATTGGCCATAGTGGCTGAGGCTGGTTGGAGCTGGGAACTCTGAAACATCTCTAGCCCCTGCTCTCCAACCACACCACCACACTTGTTCTCTCAACTCCTTTTTATTTATTTATTTATTTTTAATTACAGAGGCAGAAGCAAAAGCCGGAGGACACACTAATTAAAATCCGGCACATCTTTGCTGCGTTCCATGCCCCGTGTTAGCCTCGACTCTGTGCCTTGCCTCTCCTTCACTGGGTTTAGAGAGGAAACCCTCCTTGACAGTTGGCTGCGAAGTTAATATGAAGCTCTTGCCAAAGGTGTCAAAATCTGTAGTTATGTTGCAGGCATCAGCCTGTTGGAACCTGGCATGCTGACGTCGGCAGGTCTGTCAAAGGCTTTGCTTAACACTCATTTCTCTCAGTCTGCTTCAACGCAGAAATGCTGGCAGTGAAAACCTAGCCGGTCTTTTTTTTAATCTCTCCGCCCCCCCCCACTACCCCCACTCACGCACCCACCCACTCACCACCCACCCATCTCTCCAGTCTCAGTTGCTGCTCAAAGAGACATTCGGGAATTGCCTTCATTCAGAAGACGGATGAGAAGCACATTGGATGGGGAAAACTTGGATTAGATGACAACAGTTTTGAAGTTATCTTCACTTAATTGAATTCTTTTTTCTTTTTTGTCTGCTTTCCTGATTCGTAGATAAGGTTGGGTTTAGGGGAAACAGTTAGGATTGTTTTTTAAAGGTAATAAAAGCATTGCTCAGCAATTTTGTGCTTAAAAATCACAGTGGTGACAAATACAGCCTGAACAATGGGTTCTTCACTTACAGGGTGTACCTAGTTTTCCAATTTGCCCTAGATATTAAAAGCTTGGTTGATGACATAGAAATCTTTTGCTACCAGTTTTACTAATCAATAAATTGACTGATTGATTGATTGATCAAATTAATAGTGAGCTGACCAGACATACCCAGAGCACCCCCTTCGTATTCTGAACTCGGGGTGATGAAACAGTGCCTATGCTTTTTGCAATTGCATGCAAACAATTTCTGGAATACAGGTGAAACTCAAAAAATTAGAATATTGTGGAAAAGTCCATTTATGTAAGCAATTGTTTTCATTAGCTACTGGAGTTTAATATATGAGACAGACTCATGACATACAAAGCGAGATATGTCAAGCCTTTGCTTGTTATAATTGTGATGATTATGGCGTGCAGCTGATGAAAATCCCAAACTTGAAATTGTTAATTTGGGGTTCTCATCAGCTGTACACCATAATCATCACAATTATAACAAATGAAGGCTTGACATATCTCGCTTTGCATGTTATGAGTCTATCGCATATATTAGCTTCACCTTTTAAGTTGAATTACTGAAAGAAATGAACCTTTCCACAATATTCTAATTTTTCAAGTTGCACCTATACAATTGCATTTACAGAATTTAAGGCTTTGAATAGCTGTTAAGGCAGGTCCGGACTTTAAAGCTCCATATCAGAGCAGAGTTTTTTTCATGTCCTAGCACTTTCCCCAGGAAAACCCACATTTTACCACTGAATTGGAGCAAACAGCAATTTGCAGAAAACCCGATTGCCATCTGCTCCGATTCTGCGGTGAAATGCAGGTTTACATTTGGAAAGTGCTGGGACAAAAAACCCCACTCAGACACGGAGCTTTAGAGCCCAGACCTGTGCCTAGAAATGCACAGATGAGACTGAGATGAGCCTACTGTTAAGCTCAGACTATTATTGTGACCTTTGTTTGCAATTCTGGCCTGTATAGATTCTTTCAGCCGCTTCCTAGATTGCTCTGGCAATTTCCTTCTCTCTGGTCCATCTCTTTACTTTAAGAACCAGCTCTTATCATGCTAATCTTCCTTTTCCAGACAGCATTGCCTTTATATTTTTTTGTCTTTTCTTTCACCCCTAAGTTGCAGGACGGGTGTGTGTGTGTGTGTGTGACCATGACTAGGGATGTACTGAGTGGGAATAACTCTCTCTCACACACACAATGGGGGCTGGGGATATGAGGACTGCCCATTTGGCTACAAAGTGCTAGAAGTCTGAAAGCAGAGTTGCTATGGTGGAAGCAGAACAACAGTGACTGGGTGCTACTAAATTGCCCCTGTCTGGAAGAACCCTTTGTAGAAAGTCTTCCTTGTACTAAACCAGGGGTCAGCAATGTGGTGCACACAAATGCCAGTGTGCCTGCCAGTACTCCTTCTGGAGCCTGTGAAAGCTCTTCAGTAAAAGTCTCCTCAAAATTAAACAGTGCAGGAAAGACTTTGCTCCTCCTTGCTCAGTTCCTGTTTCCACTGACTCAGACTCTCCTACACTGAATACTCCCCTTTAAACATGCCCACATTTTATTGGATGCCAAAACTGGGCCTCCATCTCCGAGAGAACATCTCTCTGTGAACAAGCACAACGATGGCTGATGCTGGTGCATTTTGCCCGTTGATGGGCAGGGTGTGAGGGATGCCAACATCAGTTTGTGGTCTCTCTTTTTTTTTGTCTCTTTCCTGCTGTTTTAGATGTGGCCGCCATTTTGTATTGTGCCGCACATCCCCCACAGCGGCCATTTTGTGACTGGCGCCCATGCACTAAACTATCATCCATACTGCAGAAATGGTCCAGAGCTCCCATCATCCTTCTGTGCAGAGAAATCGCATTTCATGACTTCATGAACCCAGTTTGGCCAAGCACGCTGCATCCCAGACTTCTAGCAACCGGAAAACAGGGGGAAGAATCTGCAAGCAGATTTCGCCCTACTTGCTTCAATACCAAGGCACTATGTGGAAGCACTCAGCTGGGACCTATTATCCCAAGAAAAACTCTTAACTCCATGATAGCAAACTTAAAGCCATCTGTTGCTCCAGTGTTGCGTCAATGAAGCAGGAATTACATGCCAGACTACTCTGATAAAATATTTCCCCCTGTGAATCTGAGTCAGCCCCTCTTATCGCACACACAGCCCTAAAGTACAAAACAAAAAAACCCTCTTATAAAGTTTAACCCCAATGACCAGCAGGGACATTGCAGAAACTTGCTAAGGAGTAGGCTAACAATATATATGAGGTTATGGCCCCATGATAAAAAGCATGAAACAACAACAAGGGATGAGTCATCTGCTACTTGAGCCTGAGTTCAGGCTCAGGCTGTGTTTATTTTTCAGTTCAGCATCCTGTTTCTTTTGTTTCTAAGGAAAGTTTCTAGACCTCATGGCTGCAAAGAGAGGTCAGAAAGTATGTAATCTCAAACTAGATGAGATGGTGGGGATGAGATGATCACTTGTCTCTTTACATTTTGGGAACAAGCAGCCACAGGGAACCCAGATACCATACATTTTAAACGCTCTTATGCCACTTTAGTAGGCACGGATTCCCTCGAAGAATCCTGGAAACTGTAGTTCGCAGAGCTACAATTCCCAGCACCCATAACAAACTACATTTCCCGGGATTCTTTGGGGGGTACGCCATTCAAGTGGTTAAGGAGTACTTTAGGTGTATAGTGTGAGTGCAGATCAAGCACATTGTGGGGAGGGTGTGGGGAGGGCAGGGGAAGTGCAAAAGGTAAAAGAAACAAGAGATCCAATTGTATAGACCTCCATCAGCTCATCTAGTGTGGCCCTCAGAGGTGGTTCTGAATACTGTATGATTTTTCATTTATTGTTGGAAAAGTGGGGGGTGGGGATGGGAATCCAATTTCCTATTTGGCTTCTGTGCTGCTCCTCATAATTAGCAGATGAAGAGCTTATCAGGGTTGCCATCAAGGCAGAACTTTGGGGCAAAATGAGCAGGAGAACACACACACACACACACACACACACACACACACACACATTCCTAGGGTTTTCAGGTCAGAAGCATGGTTTCAGGACACAGTCCAGAGACGTAGGGGCAGAACACAGTCATCGAGAGCAAAACTAAAAATAAAAAAAAACCAACAACATTAGTCTACCAAACAAGCAAGTAGGAGGACAGTGGTTGGGAATTAAGACAGAAACCTTAGCCAAAAGGGGTGTTGCTTGGCCTAGCTGAAGTGAGGGCCTCATACCTTCTCACCTGCTTAGGCAGTATGGGTACGGAAGGTGCTTTTGCCTACTTGGAGATTCCAGCCCCTCCACCTGCCACTAGGGATGGGGGAAGGCAAGCCTGGAGACTTGAGGTCAGTCCTTGGAGTCTGGCAACCCTACACAATTCTAGCGAGTCTGACATGCCTCATATTGAAGCAAGCAAAGTCAAGAGGTTTGGGGGGATGGTGATTATAAGACCATTAAGTCCACAGAGTCCGAAATGACCTCACTGTGCCTCTGTGACTGATGATGCAGAAGAAGTAAACCATCTATCGTTTCAATCTACTGATATGATAATATTCCACATGTCCACTCTGGTTTTTAGGTTGCCTTTCCCCTCCTGAAACGCTACACTGGGGTGGGCAGAACTGGTGCTGTCAGAAAGCTGAGAGGCAGAGGAAAGTGACAGGCTGCGGTGTTTTTTGTGCATCCGTGACCTTTTCATTGGGGAGAGAGGCCCCCGAATGCCCTGTCTCCCAAGGAACGGCTGATTCCGAAGCTTACTTAGCGATCAACAGGATGCAATGTAGTCTAAGGTCAATTATGCCGTTGTCAGGGCACCGCTGAAACATAAGGAGAGGGGTTTAAGCATCATTTTAAAAAACATTGAACGGACAAAGCTCCAATGTGCCTAGGAAGCAGGCAGAACATTTCATATGGAAAGCAGCTGGTGACCTGGCAAAGGAGTTAATGGGGACCAGAAATTAGGAGAACAGAAGCCCAAACAGTGGTGGACCAACTTCAGCATTGTAGAACCCACTTCTTCTTTAAAAAACAATCAATACTCCATGGTCCACCAACCAGATCCAGAATCAAATTGTCATTGAAAGGGGTGGAGCTTGATGCAAAATGGTGACTAAGGCAGTGGAGCCAATTGTTTACTACACACCATGATCCATACATTGGATAATGTTGTTGTGTGTTTAAGTCACTAGGTGGCACTGGAGTTGTTTTTATAGAGGTCAGGGATGGGGACCTGCAACCAGGGGCCAAATGCAGTCTTCCAGTCTTCTCTGCATGGCCCTTGAGACCTTCCACTGCTACATTCACACCATGCTTTCAAAGCCCTATGATACCGTTTTAAGCAGCCACAGCTTCCCCCAAAGAATTCTGGGAGCTGTAGTTTGTTAAAGAGTTGTTAGGAGAACCCTTATCCTCCCCCCCCCCCCAGCAACAGTTCCCAGAGTTCCCTGGGAAGTGGGGATAAACCACACTGAGACTTTTAGCTCTGGGAATTGTACTCACTGAAATGAATGGATTTGGTGTCGCCACATCTACAGATTTCAAATAATCCTGAAACAATAGTTACAGGGCTACAATTTCCATAGTTCCCTGGGAAGAAGGATTGACTGTCAAACCTGACAATTCTTAGTTCTCTTTGCTGTAAGAAAAGAAAGCCAAATTTCAGCACCGTGAAAATGGCAGTTCTGATTACGGAAAAAAATTATCCAAATTAAGAATGCATAATGGCCACATAGATTCACACCGTTTGTTCTGAGAAGTCCTGCATCTTTGCATGGTGTGGGATGTGTGCATTAAGGAATGATGTCATAAATTTGGGGGAAGCAAGTGCCTGCAGAGGAGGAACCAGTAGACGTTCAGAGGAAACAGTCATGCCACTTCCTAAACCCTGCAGATTTTTCATGCCAACAACGAGAGTATGGAAATTTAAGGGATGATTTGAAACTATGTCTCGTGGGAAATTAGGATCTTTCATCAGACAGTATTCTGGTCCACACAAAATTGAAGTGCCTAAACTGACCAGAACATAGCAGCCTTATCCCTTACCCAGACTTGTGGTGTCTTCCCAGACTCTTCACACAAAGTGACAGCGGATGAGAACAAGTTACAAATTACCATTTTACCATGCATTTTACCTCAGTTACCCACACCATTCCTTCCTGCTGTGTCCTGCTGAGCTCCTCTTTACTGTTTGGTGGAGCAAAACATATAACCAAGCCAACTTGAGCCCACATGGATTCAGATGCTTTTTCCTCCAAGCTGACTTCCAAGAGGAATGGGAGATGGCATAACTTAAGACCCCAAATAGCTATTGCTTTTGCCTTATTGCTTATCTGCCATTCCTCCTTTGTTGGTATTATGCCCTCCTTCCATTTTTGAGCATACATGTGTCCCCCACCAGACTCCTCCCCTAACACCCCATACACCCCAAATCCACTATTATTGTGTCAATGACATGTTACAGAAGACATTTGCAAAACAACAACAACAACAACAACAACAACAACACACCAGTGTGGAGGGGCTCTCAGTGCAAGGAAGTGGGAATTAGATTGCCCCCAGTGTCTCCCCCACATGTCAGGATTCTATACACACATTCCCAGATTCCCAGATCATAATATGCCAAACTGATTAGTCCCAGGTATGTTCCAAAAGCCTAGCTCACTTTCACCTGACAAGCTGCTGCAAATTTTTCTTCATGCTCTCCCCCAGGGGGGAGTAGAAATCGGGTTCTACCATGAGTAAGAGCACGTGTTGCGATCGGGACCTGGCAAGACACATTCCCTTCCTGTGGGGGTGGGGCCGGTAGCCGGCCTTAGTAGCTAATGGTCAGTTAGGAGTTGCTGGGCAAAAGTTAATGTTGCAATTTGTGATGGACAGCTTAGCGTCCTATTTAAGCCTCCGCACGCAGGGTGTCCCTTCTCTTGGCTTCGGCTGCTGATCACCCGTCCCGCCCCCCCTTTTTTCATAGGCCTCTGCTTTGACTTTGCTCTGCCTGTCATGGGGTCGTCTGCTTTGCAGGGGCCCAGTAGGAATTTGTCCATCTGGCCGATTGGCTGTGCCTTTTGGTTTTGCCTACTGCAGTAGCAACTTGTCACAACTTGTAAGGTTGGCGGTTAGGCATTGGTTCCTGTGTGGATTGCTGGATTGGGCGCTGCCCATCCAGAATCAGGTTGATGCTGGGAATTCCGTTAAAGGAATCCGGCGACTCTTATGCTTTGTCCGAAGCCCCCGGTAGGGGTTAGGGCCATAAGCCGAGTCCCCGGGACCATTGAGGAAGAGGGACGCGTTGCTTTCCCCCGGTCCTTAACTCTCCTCAGTCGCATTCTCCCAATCGCTGGTTTTAGGCCAGCCTCTGTCCCGGTGTGACAGTAGTCTGAACCAATGCCTACGCAACCACTCACCGAATTTGTATTTAAATAAAGTTGTGGCCCTAAATTATTTGCCAAAAACCCAAACCAAAAATCTGTCTCCTGTGTCAAGTCAATGGGGGGTGGATTGAGGTCCTCGATACGCAACTCCGAGGAGAGATGTTGCTTTTGAATTGGGATCCCAGTGAAAATGATGGCCGAACTGTGCCTAAATTGCCTTCTGGTGCATGCAATTCTTGCATGCATGTTAGCAAAGGATGGCTTTCCTGACTGCTGAAAGCACAGGCATGAACTTTTTTTGTAAAAACAAAATCGAAAATTCTTTCTAGTAGCACCTTAGAGACCAACTGAGTTTGTTCCTGGTATGAGCTTTCGTGTGCATGCACACTTCTTCGTATCTGAAGAAGTGTGCATGCACACGAAAGCTCATACCAGGAACAAACTCAGTTGGTCTCTAAGGTGCTACTAGAAAGAATTTTCGATTTTGTTTTGACTATGGCAGACCAACACGGCTACCCACTTTTTTTGTAAAGAGCAGGGTGTTCCAGGGCTAGCTATGTGAGTGTCTTGCATGGCACTGAAACAAATGTTTTAAGATTTTCTTTCAACAGCTTCCTGCTTGCGTTGAAAGTGAAGGGGAGAGGGGAGAATCCTCTTCTAGTTGAAACGCAGCCTGGAAGTTTTTCTTAGTACAACTAGGCTGTGCAAGTTTACACTGAACTGCATTTGCCATGTTTTGACACATTCACTAAGTCTGGAAATATCCTTTCCATCTCACCAGCAAATTTGTCTACCTCATTGCTCACGCCTAACTCTCGATCAGTTGTGAAGAAATTTGCAGAAACAGATGATGAAAATAGTGTGTGGAAATGTTTCGTTCCCCGCCTCCCCATCCCAGTGCCACAGCTCTCATCTGAATCGCTGCTTTTTATCATATCCTTCATTTTATAAAAAAACAAATGTATTTAAGCCGGAGGGATGCTGTTTGGTTTTATTTTAGGATTATGGCTGCAGTTTTGTTTAATGGTTCAGATTGTTTAATGGCAGGACTATTTACTTGAATTTTTTTTTAAAAAAAAAAGTTTATATTTCACTGTTTTATTGTGCAGTTGGCTGTTTTAACTGGACAGATGTATAAACTACCCTGTGGGGGTGGGCTTTTTGAAGGGTGGCTAAACATCACATAAACAAATAAAATATTCTTGTAGAGCAGGGGGGGAAATAAGCTTGCTCCCTTGTTCATGTCACAGCCCTTTAGATATCTGAAGATGGCTCTCATCAGTGCTTTTTTCGGGGGGGGGGATGCAGGGTTACGCATACCCCTACCTAAACATTTTGTGAATCTAAGTTTGGCCTCATTGAGGGGCAGTATTCCAATATGAATAGGAAAATGAGAGGACCCCTAAACATTTTTTTAAGGAAAAAAAAAAGCACTGACTATCATATCTCCTCTCAGTCTCCTCTTTTCCAGGCTAAACATATACAGCTTCAGGAGTGCCAACTTGCCCTAAAAACCATAGGTGCCCAGGGCCATGGGTGCCATGCAGCATGAATGGCGCTGGCACTGAAAATTGTGGGTGCATGGCCCCTTCATGGGAAATTTTGTGGGTGCTCAGGCACCCAGGGCCCCAGGGAGTTGGCGCCTATGCCCACCTCTTTCAACCTTTCCCCGTCAGGCCTGGTTTCCAGACCCTTAATCATCTTTGTTGCCATCCTCAGCACACTATACTTCCGTTGATGCAGCCTAGAATTACATTAGCTTTTTTTGCTGCTGCATTACACAGTTGACTCGTTTTAAGCTTGTGGTCCTAAGGGAGGCGGGTGGTGCTGTGGTCTAAACCACTAAGCCTAGGGCTTGCTGATCAGAAGGTCGGCGGTTCGAATCCCCACGATGGGGTGAGCTCCCGTTGCTCGGTTCCTGCTCCTGCCAACCTAGCAGTTCGAAAGCACGTCCAAGTGCAAGTAGATAAATAGGTACTGCTCCGGCGGGAAGGTAAATGGTGTTTCCATGCGCTGCTCTGGTCGGCCAGAAGTGGCTTAGTCATGCTGGCCACATGACCAAGAAGCTGTACGCCGGCTCCCTCGGCCAATAAAGCGAGATGAGTGCCGCAACCCCAGAGTCATCTGCGACTGGACCTAATGGTCAGGGGTCCCTTTACTTTTACCTTTAAGCTTGTGGTCCACTAGGTCTTTTTCACATGTACTACTGGCAAGCCAGGTGTCCCCATCTCATATTTGTGCAGCTGGTGTTTCCTGTCTCAGTGCAGAGCCTTACATTTGCCCCTATTGAAATTCATTTCATTAAGTAAATAAATATTAAATATACAGGGCGCAGACTTCCTTTTCTTGAAGGTGCTTTTGCTTTCCAGGAATGGTGAACTTGTAGAATGAGCTGTTGACCTTGGCCTGAGTGCAAATAAAGGGTTTAAATATAAAACACTCAAGGGCCCCGTGGCTATCAGCCAATCCGCAGAGATCATTTGCTCACCCTGGTCCCAGTCATTGTCTATTCAGCTGAAGCATCCTTTCGCTTCTTTGTCTCTGAAGGACCTTGGTCTTAGGGTGGGAACATTTCCCTTTTTTCATTCCCTAAATGGCCCCATTGTTTTTCATGCAGATTAGTGAACCTGCAGTGGAGGAAGAAGGCTCAGAATATTTTATTGGTGTGAAATACTTGTAAACTGAGATCAGCCTTTGCTATAACAACCCCTGTGTGGCGGCAGTTAAACATGTGAAGCAATCTCCTCTGTGTTAAGCATAAGTTGTGCTTTCTCTATCAGCCCTGAATAAACCACATTTTGCCTGAGTAAGTGGTGCCACCTTTATTTTTACCCAGCTTCCAGCCCTTACTTGCCTAGCTACTGATTCACAAGGACTTGCACATACCTGTCAACTTTACCTAGTTAATAGTTACAATGTCTGTTTCCTCGTTAAGTGTATGCATTGTTGGCAGGGCTCAATTTACACCTAGCGCTGGTGCTTACATGATAACTGTATCTATTTTGGCTCCTGTGTTGCTGCCTATTTCTTTATTTATTCATAGAATTGTAGAGTTGGAAGGGACCCCAAGGTTCATCTTGTTGTTGTTGTTGTTGTTGTTTAGTCGTTTAGTCATATCCGACTCTTCGTGACCCCATGGACCAGAGCACACCAGGCACTCCTGTCTTCCACTGCCTCCCGCAGTTTGGTCAGACTCATGTTGGTAGCTTCAAGAACACGATCCAACCATCTCGTCCCCTTCTCCTTGTGCCCTCCATCTTTCCCAACATCAGGGTCTTTTCCAGGGAGCCTTCTCTTCTCATGAGGTGGCCAAAGTCTTGGAGTTCATCTAGTTCACTTTTATTAAAAGCAGCTCCCCAGGGCTTGTAGAAACAAATACCGGTAGTTCTTCACCTTCCAGTGGAAGGACAACAAGGAGAGTCTAACTTCTCCAAAGTCTGGGAGCAGCTATCTAGTATTATTAGTATTATCCATGTTGTCTGTGGCATGCATCATGTCATTCATTTTATTTGTTTATGTATTAAATTTATATCCCACCCATCCTCCCCAGATGTCCCCTTCTGGCTTTTTCCTTTCTTTTTTCTTTTTCGGGTCCTGCATTTGATTTAGTTTTCCTGACATTGGAGATAGACGCCATTGTGACCAGGGCTAACATCACCTTTAATATTCACCCTAAGGTGCTGATCCATTCTACTAATTTTTACTTAAATGCAGTAATTTTAATAAAATGGCCTTTCTCTGTGGCCTGGCCTAAGATACATGGTTCTTATAATATGGTTTTGTTTTTGATGGTGCTGATGCTGAGGGCAGGGGAGCAGAAATCGATTATGAAGTGGTCTGCCAGAAGCCCCTGGCAATTTCCAAGTGGTCCCTGGTGGGGGGAGTATGAGAATTGCTGGACTATAGGAGGACTGTGCCTCTGCCTTTATCCATGGCAAGAAGCCATTGAAGCGCCATGTTTGTTTTACGGATGATAGTTAGAGAGCTGGCGGTGATCAAAGGCTAGGGCAGGAGTATGCACAAAGGGAAATGGTTGGTTGGACTGTGTGTTCTTTTTAACAATGCCCTGTTTTGTTGTGTTAGGCAGCGTTCCACAAATTGTGAACCTGTCAGGCAAACAGCTTCTTCCTTTTTCAGTTCCCTTTATGTCAGAAACCAGGGGAGCTGGAACCCTCGGAAGGCAATTTTCAAACCGTAGGCAGACACACACACACACACACACACACACACACACTTCCTCACATTCTTTGTGTGAGACAGCGGACAATATTGGAACAGCTCTGTTGACAGAAGCATTAATTTTAGACCTATTATTCTCTCACCTCGTGTGCTCGCGGAGTTTTATATTTGTCATAAGGCACATCTTTAGTTCATAAGCACTCCTGTCTTCCTGTTTCTCGTTTCCCTCGCTTGAAATTGTGCTGAACCAGAAATGCCTCTGTGGTGACTTTGGCCATTTATTTTTTGAGGAGAGGAAGCGGTTCAGAGTTCGACCTGCTGAAGGAGGATGCTAGACGTTTAGGACGCAACCCGCTTCCCCTTCCCCATCACAGTTGGGCACACGTGGAGAGGGTGTCTTCAGACTCAATGGAGGCCACCTCCCTCCATCCCTATCCTTAGTTGGCCTCAGCTGAACATCGTATGCACTGTGATTCATGCAATATGTAGAAATGTGCTTGCATCAGGTCCCACTTGCGAGCTTCCCATGCTCAACTGCAGACCTTCCAATTGTCCCTATTTTCCAGGAACAGCCCCGGATTTACAGAAGTCGTCCTGGTTTCTGATTTGATCCCGAAATGTCCTGCTTTTCCTTAGGACATCCCTATTTTCATCGGAGAAATGTCAGAGGGTATGGAGTTATGTGACCCCCCCCCCCGACCCAAGGAGATAAGTAACTATACAATCTTTAGAAGACATCTGAAGGCAGCCCTGTATAGGGAGGTTTTTAATGTTTAATGTTTTATTATGTTTTATATGTTGGAAGCTGCCCAGAGTGCCTGGGGCAACCCTGTCAGATGGACGGGGTATAAATAACAAAACTACTATTACTATTATGGAATAGGACATCCTTAAAAACCACTTAAAAACATAAGAGAGCCAGGGCTCTTCTTATGATATGTGCTTGTAATATATAGGTAAATCCTGCCATCCCTCTCCCAAAAAGAGCCCTGGTGGATCTGGCCAAAGGCCCACCTAGACCATCTGATCCCCTCTAAGACCTTTAAGTTACTCATTTTCCAAAGAGGACCAATCTGCAGGTGATGAGTCTAAAGAAGAGAAGAATGGCTAGATCAGGGTTCAGCAACCTAAGGCCCATGGGCCACAAGCAGTCCACAGGGGTCGTTTAACCGGCCCATGAGCCGCCCCCGAACTGAGCCGCCCGCTCAGCGAGTTCCTGGGTGCTGCACTAAACCGGCGTGGCACAGGGACTGGCTTCCGTGGCATTGGAAATCATGTCTGCACATGTGCAGATACCAGAAATCACGTCTGTACCGACGCCGATGCCAGAAATTGCAGGTGTGCGCACAATCCAGCCCGCAGAGGGATCTCCACTGGAGTGAACCAACCCAGGCAAAGTAAACCTTGCCAACCCCTGGGCTGGATGCATGTCCAACCACAAATGTGGCCACAGCCAAATCCTGGTGACAGTATGTTTGGTATTACCAATTGCATGGCTGCTGGCTGACCAGACCCAGGCCTTCTTAGCTTCAGCAGGGTGGTGGCCTGATGTGCCTTCAGACTATAGCAGGGGTCCCCAAACTAAGGCCCAAGGGCCAGACACAGCCCAATTGCCTTCTAAATCCGGCCTGCAGACGGTCCGGGAATCAGCGTGTTTTTACATGAGTAGAATGTGTGCTTTTCTTTAAAATGCATCTCTGGGTTATTTGTCGGGCATAGGAATTTGTTCATATTTCCAAAATATAGTCCGGCCCCCCACAAGGTCTGAGGGACAGCGGACTGACCCCCTGCTGAAAAAGTTTGCTGATCCCTGGACTATAGCATGGGTCATGGGGCCTCCCAAACACCTTGAATACTGTACGTGAGAAGTTTCATACCTAATGTTGTTTCATTTTCAGGAAGTGGCAAAAACGATCCCTATCCGTTCTTCTGGGAGTCGATTGAAATTTTGTGTGTGTGTGTGACAAAGTATGCCTCCAGTTTTAATCCAGGAAAAAAGCGTGCCCCCAGGGTTGCATAAATTTGGGGGACACAGCATATCTGGATCAAGTCATCTGTCTATAAAATTTGCTATAACTTGGGTTGAGTGGTTTTTTAAAAAAAAAATTTAAAAATTCACAATATTGTTGATTCACAACGGCCATTGTTTTGGCTTTTGGGCATAGCCCAAACATTGGTGCTGTAATGAGGTGAAAAGGACAATGAAAGAAAACTAGAAGTTAAAGGTTTCTGTCATCAACCTAAAGTTGGTACTGACCAGACCCTGGACTTCTTCCCCCACCACACTTGTGTATGATAAGCTCTTCCAGATCACTTTTGTGTGCCGCAATGCTACCATATTTATCATGATTTGAAGGGGGGGTGCTTCTTTTTTCCAACTGCTGATAAAGCTTTAGTGAAGTCCTGAAGAACTTTATTTGCTTAACTTTTAACTCTCTGGAAAAGCAGTTGGCTGCTTTGAACCTTTGAGCCCCTTGCTCTTAAAAAAAGTGTTGAAAGGAATGACTTTAAATCAGAGCTTTTATTGCAATTTTTAAAAATACAAATAGATGCCCTGGTTCTCAAGGTATCAACATCAAAGGGGCCAGAGAGTCTGGAGTTTGTTATCTCTGAATTGGCCATTCACCATTAATCAGCTTATAAATCCCTCTGTATTAAGTAGGCTGTTTTACTGCTGAGACGGATGTTCGCTCAGCATGCTATTCAATAAACATAGAGCTGATGATAGCTCTGGTTGGCTTCAGCTGGAGCTACGGTCATCTAACTGGGAGAATATATGTGGGTCATCTCCCCCCCCTTCCTTGTTTTGCTTAACAGTTGGCATGCTTTGCTACGTAATGTGTGCGTATTGCTCCAGCATGCAAATACATAGCTTGGTTTTTGTCTGCGATCTTTTAAGTTGAATGTTCAGTACAAATGCACGGGCATCAGTTCATGATCTTATTTGTGAGAGCAGGAATTGTTGGGCCCTTTCTGTGGAATTGTTCCACTGATTCAGAGATTCCTAGCGCAAGATGGCAGTTGCTACACTTTCATCCTGCATGCATTTCACTTGATGTTCTGAAAGTGGGTTTAGAAAGGGACCTATTGGGTCCATTAATGCAGCGAGAGGTGGCTGCTTCTGGGGCACGGTTTTGAGTGGCTAGTTATTTAATTTATTGTTGTTGCATTTTTACTTCCAGGGAAGGGGGAAGAAGCAACGGTGGGATTTTCTGCTTCAGCTGGCAAAATATCTTGGTTGGCCCTCACTGCTTTGAACTTGGGGCACTTCCAGAACTGTAGCAATCTCTGCATGGAATTCAATCACATAATGGAAATTCAAGTGGTGTAAATATAATTGACTGGGAGGTCTTGCACAACAAATTCACTTCCCCCAAAAGGTAGTATTTTTTGCAAATAAGGAAAGTAATGGGGAAATGTACCAGAAAGTGTGGGCTAACACTTGCTTTGGTGTAACATCATCTAACCTCCCTGTAATCAAATCAGGATAAATGCTCAATAAATAGATAATCTGGAAGTGCCCTTTGACTGCCAGGAGTGGGATTTGCTCTTCTTCTTCTTCTTCTTCTTCTTCTTCTTCTTCCTCCTCCTCCTCCTCCTCCTCCACCTCCTCCTCCTCCTCTTCCATCTCTCGTAACCAAGTAAGATTGTCTTCCATAAACACGGTTTTAACAATGAGCCTGTAAATGACTGTGGAGGCCAATTCTGGATCCACATTTCCTTCCTTTCACGGTGGGGACATTGTTTTCCGGCCAGGAGTTGATCACAATATGGATTTGCCAAGTTGGTCTTCCTCTTAGCATGTTTCTCCTTTGCGTCCCAAGTTCAAGCATCTTCAAAGCCCATGACACCTTTGGTAAAGGCAGTTCTCTAATTGGAGCGCTCACAGGCAAGTGTTTCTCAGTTGTTGGTGTTTATACTACATGTTTTTAGATTTACCTTGAGACAGTCTTTGAACCTCTTTTGTTGACCACCAGCATTACGCTTTCCATTTTTAAGTTCAGAATAGAGTAGTTGCTTTGGAAGACGATCATCAGGCATCCACACAACATGACGCGTCCAACGAAGTTGATGTTGAAGAATCATTGATCTTTGCTACTCTGCCTCACACATCATTGCCATTATCACCATCATCAGCAATGGTCCACCCTTTACTGAATGATCCCAGATGCATTAAAATAGCACAACAAAAATGATCGACACTATCAATAACAGAATAAATTTAAATCTACAGAGCCAACCAATAACAAAATTAATATACCGGTAACCACAGTACAGAGCAACAGTGTGTTGAATGAATGCAAACCCTATTATTTAAATGAGAGGCATTAATCATTTTCCCGCTGCAAACCTGAGCATGTCAGAGCATGGCCTGCTGAGTTCAGCTGGACTCTCACACAGGTAACTGTGTAAAGGCTTATTATGATTTACTGTGAATGGGCAACATGCTGCTGCCCAGTCCCTCCCAACCAGATGCCTATGGAAAAACACTCCCTTGGCACAAATGGTGAAAAGAAACCAGGAATCCTTGGCTTCTTGTTAGTTCTAAACTATGGACTGTGGTTTGCTGTTCCCCAAAAAGCCATGATCAGCAAGCCAACAACACACCATGGCTTATGGCCGGCTAACTGATTGGGAGAATCAAATCACAACCCCTGGTTGAGACATAATGAGAATCTGTTGGTGGTGGTGTAGGTTTCTTCTACATAGGCATAATTTCCATGTACAGTGGAATTTAATCCGTTCCGAATGCACATTCGTAGGTCGAAAAATTCATAAGTCGAAAAAAGCGATTTCCCCATAGGAATGCATTGGAAACGAAAAATTTGGAAAAATTCGTAAGTCAAGTAAACCGCATCTAAAATTCGTAAGTCGAGTAAACCCCATCTAAAACCGCCAACGGATGTCCTTCGGGTGTCGAAAAATTCGTAGGCGTGTGGGCACTTTTTTCATTCGTAAGTCGGAAAATTCGTATGTCGAGTAATTCGTAAGTCGAGGTACCACTGTAGGAATATGAATGTGAATATGAATTCAGGGGTAGCCAGTGTGGTGTCCTCCAGATGTTCTTGGACTTCATGAAAAGATCTCAGGGCAGTTTACACCCATGGTCTGAGAACCTACGAACCTACGGAGAGCCCTGCTGGATCAAGCCAAGGCCCATCTAGTCCAGCATCCTGTTCTCACACTGGCCAACCAGATGCCAATGAGAAGGCCACAAACACTCAGGTCAACAGCATTCTGCCTGCGTGTATTTCCAGCTACTGGTATTCCAACAATGGAGAAAGAATGCAGCCATTGTGGCTAGTAGCCATTGGTAGCCTTACCCTCCATGAATTTCCCTCACCCTCTTTTAAAGCCATTGATGCTGGTGGCCACACACACACACACACACACACACACACACACGTATTAGAGGGGTGAAGCAGGAGGCCCTAGCACCATGCTTGCTCATGCTAAACCATGATAAGGCAGGAAGTTTGGGTTCGTGTTATATGCAGATCCTCCAAGTGTCCCTATTTTCCGGGGATGTCCCTGATTTAGAGAAGCCACCCTGGTTTCTGATTTGATCCCGGAATGTCCCACTTTTCCTCAGGACCTCCCTATTTTCACTGGAGAAATGTTGAAGGGTATGGAGTTATCTGACCCCTGAGCCACCTGAAGGCAATCCTGTACAGTCATACCTCAGGTTACGATAGCTGTGGGTTGCGTTTTTTCGTGTTGCGAACTCGGCAAACCCAGAAGTGTTTACTTCCGGGTTTCACTGTGCAAGCATGCACAGAAGCGTTCTGCGCAGTTTGCGCATGCACTGAAGCGTGATATCACCGCTCAGGTTATGGACTTTTCGGGGTGCGAATGGCACCCCGGGACGGATCAGGTCTGTAACCCAAGGTACCAATGTATACGGAAGTTTTTATTATGCTTTTATATATGTTGGAAGCTGCCTGGAGTGGCTGGGGCAACCCAGTCAGACGGGTGGGGTATAAATAATAAAACTATCATTATGGAATATGACGTCCCTATTTTCATTGGAGAAATGTTGGAGGGTATGCTCAGTGCTTTTTTTCAAGAAAAATGAGTGACGGTACTGCGTTCGCTTGAGGGCCCCCTGAAATAGCACTGGGTATACTATATGCAAATGTGGCCAATGTGTCAAATCCATATTTGCAAGCTGTGCCTCGTAGAGGGGTACAGAGCCAGGATTGGTTGTCACTACACTTGGAAACTGGGGTTTGCTGCTGTGTCCTGTCTTTGAAATGGCCCTCATTTGGATTTGCACAACTTTAATAAAAGTGTCCTTTTCACTGGGCTTTGGCTCCTTTCATTTGATATTGATCAGGGGTGTCAACTTGAATAAAATATTGGGGGGGCAGGTAAGCCCCGCCCTGCATAATTGATCACATGACACGGGGCATGCAGAAACCATTTGAATGGCAATGGTCATCAACTTTGGGTGGCCCCAGCCCTCTCAAATATTTTATTGGGGGTCCGACCCCCCCCCCATGGCCCCTAGGAGTTGGCTGCTATGGCATCAATGTCCTTATATAGTGTTCCTCGTGTGCATGGAAAGCCTTCATTGTTTAAAGTACTGCTAAACTGACTGCAAGCAATAGGACTGTGGGAAAACAGTGCTCCCATTTCTAAACAGGAACAAGGTTGAACAACAGCCTTCCTGCTTGCTATTGTTAGTGAGGCCATTAGAAATACGGAAAGCAGAGCACCGTCCATGCCCAAAAAATAAAATGAAAATGTGTTGCAGGATTAGCTTCTTTTTCATCATCCACCTTGCCAACTGTTATTACAGGAACTGTTGAACCAGATTCAGGAGTCTTTTAAAAGTCAAAATTACATGTTGCTTTACAGTTTTATATATCCACTTATCACACTAGCTGCAGGCCCCTGCGTTTGCAAGGCTTTTTTCCTACATGGGCTTAGCTTCCGTGAAGGAAAATGAATATGTGCCATAATCCAGGGGTAGCCAACGTGGTTTCCTCCAGATGTTCTTGGACTACAATCAGTGCTATTTTTCTAGAAAAAGAAGTGCCGGAACTCTCCATGAACGCCTCCCTCGTTCTCTTGGAATAACAATGGCACCTGCCTGAGAGGTGGCAGAACTGAGTCCCGGCGAGTTCCAGCTAAAAAACAAAGCTGGGACTACAACTCCCATCAGCCCTGGTAAGGATGGTCAGTGGTTGGGGGTGTTGGTCATTTCACAGCCAGTAGATCTTATGGGCCATCTCTTCTCATATGTATGGCGCATGGTAAAAAAGGTAGAGGACCCCTGGACAGTTAAGTCTAGTCAAAGGTGACTGTGGGGTTGCGGCACTCATCTCGCTTTCAGGCTGAGGGAGCTGACATTTGTCTGCAGACAGCTCTCTGGGTCATGTGACCAGCATGACTAAACCGCTTCCGGCACAACGGGACACCGTGACGAAAACCAGAGCGTACAGAAACGCCATTTACCTTCCCGCCACAGAGGTACCTATTTATCTACTTGCGCTCGCATGCTTTCAAACTGCTAGGTTGGCAGGAGCTGGGACAGAGCAACACGAGCTCACCCGGTAGTGTTGATTCAAACCGCCAGCTTTCTGATCAGCAAGTCCAAGAGGCTCAGTGGTTTAGACTACAGCGCCACCCGCTTCCACCTGCCCATGGAAGCCCTTCTGTGTGTGCCCTTTGCATGCTTTGATAAGGCCACAAGGGGTTGTGTCTTCTGAGCAGTGGCCCCTTGCCAAGTCAACAGCTTCTTTAGAGTCTGTCAGTCTTGTGTCTCCAGTTGCGTCTGAGATTCAAAGAACCCTTTTTCTTGGATAAGGCAACACTTACAAATCTCATTAGCCCACCTAACCTGGATATTGATTTAGAAAACACCTGGCAGAGAATCACAGGGTTTACTATTTTGATCATGTTACCTAAAGGTGGGAGAAGGAGGATACTGAGCAAGTAAAACAGGCTTGGAAACCCTGACTTCATTTAAATATATAGACATTTGGTCTTATCTTGGCTTTGGTGGATTAAAGATTTAACCCAAAGTGTTAGACTTTGAGTTGCATCTAAGGTGACTTTCCTTTCAAACCTTACCTGAGCAGGAAGGATTCGCCCATTTGCATAGCAAGTACACATTGGGAAGAACTGGGCAAATATCACGAGTCATTTATCACCTCTTAACTTGTGTTAAGAAGTCCCAATGGAATAATTGTTATTTAGCCTCCCTTGATAGTTGTTGTAGTGGGAGTTCTCGGTTCATAAGCCCATCTTAAAAGCACAAAGCAGTTGGTAGCAGCTTCTGCATGCCATGAAAATTACTTGTCCGGATCATGAGACTGTAAGTGTAAAGCTAGAATGGAAACAACAGCAGCGGATTCCCGCTGCAAATTCTGCATTTCTGAATGTGAAAACTCAGTGCAAAAGACACAGCTGCAACCCCAATTTCACTTCAGCATGACAGGCAACTCCCCGTTTATACAGAGCTTACGTTCCGAGTGACCACTCATTTAAATGAAATCACATATTTTTGAAGCACCATTGGAAAAGTCAGCCAACACCCTCCAAACCTCTGGAAACCCTTTAAAAAACCAGCAGCATTTACCAGATGCCAAACTCCACCAGAATCGCTCCATCCAAAATATCCTTGCTCAAAGTCCAGCTCTCCACAAGCCTCAACTGCCAATGCAAGGGCTCCTGGAATTGCATTTGCAAAGGCTTGTGGCGTTCCTTTTTTTGTGCCCTTTTGCCCATTCTGGGCTCTTTCAGGGCCATTTTTGCCATTTTTAAAGTCACTGCCAGGTTCAGTGCGATGCACACGGTTGCAGTCGCACACCAATTGGATGCGCATAAATTGGTCACTGCCTGTACCTCATGGTTTGGCTAGTGGGTGCTGGTCCATTAGGGCAAATGGGGTACTGCCCGCCAGCCTCAGTCTGCCCTCAGCCCCTACAACCAGTCAGGGCTGGTTGTGTCTGTCATTGACTCCGGCTCAACCTACTGTTGACCGTTGTGCCTTCCAGCCTCTCAGTCCCAAGGAACACTAACCACCACTGGGTTTGGATTAACACTTTATATGAACCAGGTCAATAAGTGCAAACCAAATGAGATCTGCTGGGTTGCAGAATGCGCTTTCCAGAGACACATGCCTGGCACCAACTTTGGTGCTGAAAAGACTGCAAAGTCTTTTTTTATTTTATTGCCCCTGGTTTTTGATAAATTTATTTATTTGTTTTTTTCAAATTAAAGTTTAAACATCACATTTCCAACATACAATATAAAAACAAAATTCCAAAGAGTCTCCTGGACTTCCCTTCTCCCTTTCGTGGGTCCTATTGTTAGTCATTTCCTCCTGCATATTTTATAATAATCCAAACCTTTACATCTTCATTATATCCTAGATTCACCATTAAACTACAAGTGTTATTACAATCCTACTAACGATTTTAACTGCTTTACAATGGTTTTTAAGATAAATTATAAATTTTCCCCATTCCTTATTACAATTTTGGTGATCCTGATTTCTGATTCTTCTGGTCATTTTTGCCATTTCGGCATAATCCAACAACCTAATCTGCCATTCTTTTCTGGTCGGGACTTTATCTTCTTTCCATCTGTGAGCCAATAACATCCGTGGAGCCGTGGTTGCATGCATAAATAGTCTTTTCTGCTCCATGATTGAGACAATCCCAATGTCCCAGGTTTCTTAGGTGCCCTTTTGGTAGAAGCTTTCTAATGCCTTTTGACGTTTGGACTTCTAAAAGTTTTAACCTCTATGTTTAATTCTATTGCTTGATGTGTGCTGCACGGTGTTTTATATTTTCATTGTTTATATTTCATGTTAACAATTTTTAACAACGTCCAGAGAACTTCAGTTCTGGCACAACACAGAAATGCTGTTCATAAATGAATTGCAACAGTAATAGCAGAGTACCGGTAATCTGAGTGGAGAACACCCCACCACTCACCCACACAGAGAGAGAGTAGCGCAGGAAGGCTGGGGTAGTGGGAGCCATCTGCATTGGGTGTTGCGGGGGACCACAGTGTGTCATGGGGGGCTGCAGGGCGGCATTGGAGCTGCAGGGTGGCCCAGGAGTTGGTTGCTGTTACTGGTGTTACAGGGCGGCAGAGTCACTGTCTGTCACTCAAAAAAATCTCAACAGCAACTTCGGCTGATCTCCTGAAAGAAAGCGCAATAACTTTGGGGATCTCCTAAAAAAAAAAAGCTCCAACCCAGGTGCCGGCAGAGGTTGCTGCGCCGCTGCTCACACATACAAACCTACCACACTGCAACCAACACTGAGCAAGCACTGGATCCTCTAATCTCTCGTAATGCCAAGGAAATATATGAGTATATAAGTAAAGGACGTACCCATGTGATGCTGACACAAAACCCTACAAGAACACTATGCAATTCCTGCCCTCCCTTCCCAGGTGGGCGGTGTTTGCGGCACTGGGCGGGATCACCTGGTCAGGTTCCACTCCCCCTGGCTCAGGTCTGCCCTTGGCCAGCCTCCGGCCAGGATGGGACAAAGGACAGAGGCCGGGGGCGGGGTCAAGGGCCAGGTAAAAGCGGCAGAGCCGCCCAGACTTCCCCCTTTTCGGTTTCTCTCCCACAGTTAGAGTTACAGTTACAGTTACAGGTAGGTAGCCGTTTTGGTCTGCCGTAGTCGAAACAAAATAAAAAAAAATCCTTCCAGTAGCACCTCAGAGACCAACTGAGTTTGTTATTGGTATGAGCTTTCATGTGCATGCAATAGAACGAAATAACATTACCCCATCTCCCGCCGCCCCCGCCGCCTTCCCTCTCTCTTTCCCCCCCAACCGCATGATGTCTTCAACGATACTGTCTCATACTGAACGTAAACAAACTGTGAAAAAGACTCTATGAATCGAAAATGGAGACGCTGTATGTACTTTTCCTTGTTTTCTTCTATGTTTTGTAACACAAGAAAATCTTCAATAAAAACTAATTTAAAACAACAACAACAACACAGCAATAGAAGAGCTATTTTGGTACGCAGAGGCTACCAAGAGGTGGATTTCCCTGACATTCATCATTTGCTTAAGCCATTCTGGACATGGTACTCATTAAACTTTTTCCACGCATGAACTCCAATCCATAACATCATGCATGCAGCAGTGTGCATTCAAAAGAGCAGAAGAAGAACAGCAAGATTAGTCCAGTGTCCTGTTTTCCCACAAACCAGAGGCTTCTGGAAAGCACAGGACGTGTGCGTAACAGCCCTCTTCTGCTGTTGTTCCCCAGCAACGAATATTTAGAGACATCACTGCTTTTGACCAGGGAGGTAACATACAGCCAGCATGACTTGTAGCCATTGATAGACTTCTTCTCCAAGCATTTCCCTAATCCCTTTTAATGCTGTGTATACAAGCACTGATCACATCTTGTGGCGGTTAATTCCACAAATTAACTAAGCACTGTGTGAACACGGTCTGTCCTGAAGCTCCCAGAATTGAAATTCATCAGATGATCCAGGGATCTGGTGTTTGAGAGAGAGAGGCAGGCAGAGATAGAGAGAGACCTTCTCCTGTATAATCTGCTTCCTTCCAGCTGAGAGTGAACCCTCAACTTGTATGGCTACAAGTCCGCTTTTCTATTACCCTACGTAAAAGAATACTCAAAAGAGCCTGCACACTTGCTGCACACACACACAAACGCAATATAAAAACACTAGAATTTCATATTGACTATAACAATATAGCAATATAGCAAGAACAACAATGTGTTCCACAGCTGCTGCTTCTTTTACTGTATCCAGCTCTGAAACATTTCTAGAACTGGGATTTTCCAAAGGATCTCCACAAAGGAGTGTACTCCTTTTGTAGCCACCTAAAGGCAAATACGGGACCCAGGTGGCGCTGTGGGTTAAACCACAGAGTCTAGGGCTTGCTGGTCAGAAGGTCGGCAGTTCAAATCCCTGCCACAGGGTGAGCTCCCGTTGCTCGGTCCCAGCTCCTGCCCACCTAGCAGTTCGAAAGCACGTCAAAAGTGCAAGTAGATAAATAGGGACTGCTCCAGCGGGAAGGTAAACGGTGTTTCCGTGCGCTGCTCTGGTTCGTCAGAAGCGGCTTTGTCGTGCTGGCCACATGACCCGGAAGCTGTCTGCGGACAAATGCCAGCTCCCTCGGCCTATAGAGCGAGATGAGCGCCGCAACCCCAGAGTCGGAAACAACTGGACCTGATGGTCAGGGGTCCCTTTACTTTTTTAAAGGCAAAGTGACATTGCAAAGGAAAATCACATCAGAGAGAGAGAGAGAGAGAGATCAGTTTGGGATTTCCACCCTCAGTGGACAATTTGATGTCAATACATAATGATAACATTAGCAGCAGCAACCACAGGACTTTGATGCAAACTCTTTGGATGCTACATGGTTCAGCATCAAATAGTTTAACTTAATTTTACATTTCTATCCCACTTTTCCACCAGGGTGTTGAAGGCAGCATACATAGTTCTCCTCCTCCCAGCTCTATTCACACAACAACCCTGTGAGGTAGGTTAGGCTGAGAGTAAATGACTGGCCCTCAGCCACACATTGAGCTTCCTGGCTGAGAGAGGATATGAACCGTGGTTTCCCAAACCTTAGTCTAGCGCTCTAATCACTACACCACACCAGCACTCGTACAATGGATATAAGAAATGCACAATCGGAATAAAGAAAATTGACTGTACTGCACAAAGGAAGAGAGTTTGCCATTCATTCCCCCATTCCAAGAAGATGCTTATCTATAAAAACAGTAGGTATGCCTCCCTGCCTGTTTGACCACTCATGGTGATATTTACAGAAGCACAAATACACCAATTAAGCTTGTCAAAGGGACATTTCGCTGTTTTCCAGGGTATGAAGTCATACCTTTTGAACAGGGAGAAACGTTAGAGCAAATAATAATTACACTGCCAGGAAGGGAGTTTAGCTTAATGAGCCATGGATAACCCTCAGGCAACATTCTTCAAAAGGACCCCAAATAAAAGGGACTACTAGACATTGCCGCAGAACGGTTTGTACATTTCTATTACTTGGCTGTTGGACAATAAACTTGAAATAACCCTCATGCGCAGGAATGTTTTAGCTCCTGTGAATGCTGCACTCAAGGACCCTGTGCCCTTTCACCTTCCCGCATTCCACTATAACACTCCGCAAGGAAGGCAGCATGAGGATTTCCACCACAAGGCTGCCATACCTCAAATTCCAGGGGTGGGTTGCCGACATCGGCAGAATGAACGCCAGCAAACATCAGGCTTGCAGGGTTTCCTTTGCTTTTTGCCAAATGAGCCAGGTGCAAAACCTAGAATTAAAAAAGAACTCCAAGACCGGGAATTTGTTTTGAGTACCATAACTCCTCTTCCACAACCCGGCTCGTCCATATCGCTAGGCCGTGGTTGGTTTAAGACAAGGCAAATTTAAAAACACTACAAGTTTCCCCCTCCCCCCACAGATGATCATACAAACCATGACTTACATTTCCAAAGTTTGGTTTGTTTGCCAGCTGCTTTTGCCTCATGCCTTTGTAGAATCTGGGGTAGGGCTGGGCTCCCATGGGACACCAGGCCACAGTTAAACAACAACAGTTGTTACAACAACAAACCATGGCTTCAGACCATGGTTTGGTTGGCAGTAAACAAACCACCGTTAAGCCACTAGTTTCCACATTACCATACCATATGCTGTGGCTTAGTGTCATTTGCGAATCAGGCAAAATCAGAATCAGACCTTGGCTTTCTTCATTTCAGTTGTATAATTGGGGAGGGGACAGAATCTTTTTATCGTGGCCGTTTGTTACAACAATTGAATGGATGTCAGTACAGCAAACAATTCATAGATCTATCAGTACATCTCGATCTACTTCCTGCCTATCCCTGAAATACAGTGTTTTAAAAAGTAAAGAAGCCAGAATACATAAAAGTTAAGCTCTAACATGCAACTGTTAAAGCATAAAGTTCAACCACAAAATCAAAACTTGAGAGAAGGCAAGTCGGATCAGCACCTCTAGGGCATCATTTCAGCTCATAGGATGGGTTGTCTCTTCTCCACTGAGTTGAATGGGACTTACCCCTAGGTAAATGCCCATAGAGTTGCAAACACAGAGCTGTAGCACATCACACCCAAACTAAATGGAAAGCCACTCATACAATAAGCAATTGCATGAAAGGCTCTAAAGAAATAAATAGCAGCCACAAGGGGGAAGGATCAGGACCCCAGCAAGGCCGATAGATGTCTTTAACCCTTTGCGCACCCCCACTGAAGTCCCAATTCAGATTGGTCCCTCCCACACCTGCTATTTGTATTGGAAATAACACTTCCACTGATGCAAGGAACTTTTTCCAAAACCATCCAGGCAACTAGCAATTAACAACTCATTCAGTTCAGCACTCAGGGAGAAGGCTAGGTGGCCTCCCTGACATGCTAGATTTTTGTGTGCAGGGATTTTTATGTTGCACAAAGAGGTATTCCATCATGTGAGCTCCCACTTATAATGTCAAGGGGCATAGCAGACACGGGTTTACCACCTCAGAGTTAGGCCTCTACTAATATTATTTCATTCATTTATTTATTCATTACATTTATATGCCCCCTTTATCTGTTAAGGATCTCAAGATTGAATACATGGTTCTCTGCCTCCCCATTTCATCCTCACAACAACCCTGTGAGGTAGGTCAGGCTAGGAGATGGTGACTGGCCCAAGGTCACCCAGTGAGCTTCATGGCTGAGTTGGGATTCGAACCCTGCTCTCCCAGGAATATTGTGTATTCAAGCACCACAGTCTGCTGAGCCTTTAAAGGAGTTTACAAAATGACTGAGAAGGTGATTATTATTTTATTATTTTATTTTTATTAAAAAAATACAATGAAGGCTGTGTTGTGCTCTAAATGATACGATCTGAAATGTGGTTCAATTGCATGTTCAGACCAGGTCTAGGCTAAGATTCAATTTCCTACCAACTTTGGCTCAGATCTTATCCTAGTAGTAACACCGCTGAGTTCTCAAGTGGCTATCCACGCATTGCTGGAGGAATCAAGAGGAAAATGCTGTTTCAGACCCTCCAAGTGTTCCCTATTTTCCAGAGACAGTCCTGGATTTACAAAAGCCGCCCCTGTTTCTGATTTGATCCCAGAATGCCCCATTTTTCCTTAGCACGTCCCTATTTTCACCCGAGAAATGTTGGAGGGTATGGAGTTATGCGACGCCCGAGCCAAGGAGAGGAGTAACTATACAACATCTAGATGACATCTGAAGGCAACCCTGTAGAGGGAAGTTGTTTTTTTTTTAATGCTTAATGTTTTTATATATGTTGGAAGCTGCCCAGAGTGGCTGGAGCAACCCAGTCAGATGGTGATGGTGATGGTGAACAGGGCATCCCTCTTTTCATCAGGCAAACGTTGGCGGGTATGCAAATATCTGGGTGGATCAGAATGTATTTAAGTTCTTCATTAAAGTTATTAATGGGAAGACAAATGCTCGTCACCAGGGAGGGCATTGCATAAGTGGGGAAGCCCCATTGAGGAGGCCTTGCCATTGGTCAACAGTGGCTGGGCAGGCACCCTCAGCACAAACAGGGCCTCCTCTGCAGATTATAGGGCGTGAGATGATTGATAAAGGACAGTCCTCTATAAAGTTGGACACACAGCAACTGTACTCAAATTGCCCAAGTTTCTCCATGTATTATTATTATTAGTATTAGTATTAGTATTATTATATACCACCCTATAACCAGGGGTCTCAGGGCGGTTCACAGAATGAAATCAAGCTATAAAACCACAAGATATAGAGCATGTGGCTGGTTGGTTGTGAAACCAAAAACATTTCAGCAAGTTACACTTGGCTCGATTCTTTGTAGAAGTTGTTTTATAGGCAGCCTATTCTTTGAAAGGGACGCGGGTGGCACTGTGGGTTAAACCATAGAGCCTAGGGCTTGACGATCAGAAGGTCGGAGGTTTGATTCCCTGCGACGGGGTGAGCTCCTGCTCCCGCTCTGGTGGGGAAGGTAAACAGTGTTTCCGTGTGCTGCTCTGGTTTTGCCAGAAGCGGCTTAGTCATGCTGGCCACATTGACCCAGAAGCTGTACACCAGCTCCCTCAGCCAGAAAAGCGAGATGAGCGCCGCAACCCCAGAGTCATTCATAACTGGACCTAATGGTCAGGGTACCTTTACCTTTTATTCTTTGAAAAGCCATTTTAATGACTCACAGCCATTGCCATTAGAGCTGACTTCAGACATTTTTCAAAAGATAAACATTTCTAAGCATCTTCTTGGGACGCATTTTTTAAAACTACACATGCAGGTACCGAGATTCTTCTTTCTCGCCATCTCTCAGTCTGCAGTCAAAGTGAGAAGAGAGAAGTGAAGAATGAGCACTTTTTGCAATTAGAGTTTGGAATTTTAAAAAATGATGAGTGTGTGTCTGTGTGTGTGTCTGTGTGTGTGTGTGTGGTACCCCCCCCCCCGAACAGCAACCCTTTCTTTAGAAATTGGTCTGAAATCAAGGAAGCCTGACACTCCCCATGTTACAGATTTTGGCTAGCCAGCAGGCACTTTTGACTTTTCCATGAATGGTGCTAATATTCCACATACAGGTAGGTAGCCTTGTTGGTCTGCCATAGTCAAAACAAATTTAAAAATAAAAATAAAAATTCATTCCAGTAGCCTCCAATAAACCCTTGCCACTTTTGTACTTAGCTCATTTTACATAGAGACCAACTAAGATTGTTCTTGGTACGAGCTTTCGTGTGCATGCACACTTCCACAGACATCCCCATCCAGAGGGACTTTTTTGGTACAGCTGTAAAAGGGCAGGAACTCTTGGGGATTAAACTGAAAAAGAAAGCAATGTTTTAATGAAGGGAAATGAGGCTGCTTGCAAGGAAACAGTGTCACCTTCTTAAAATGTAGGGATACCCTAACAGCCCAAAACTCCCATAATTTAAGCCACGGTTTCCCCCACCCCACAAAAAAACATATATATTTTTTTTTTGCCAAGAAATGATTTGCGTAAAAACAGAAAAATAGTCAAAACAGGCAGAAGAGGGAATGACTAATAACCTCTTCTCTGAGGATTCAAATCATGCAAGACTCTTAATTGATGCCTGGAGGGGAAGCCCGGCTTAGCATATGAAAGGGTTAACCAGATAGCAATTTGTCCATTGCCTCTCTATTAATATCAGTCACCAACTTAGCACTCAGCACCTTTTCCAAGCAGTCACCCTCCAGCTACAAGTGGCGCCATCAACAAACCAGATGGGATCTCCCCTCTGTTTTCTTTTCATAAACTCTTGAAAATTCATTGCAAAGCCCCTCTACCCTTTGTAATGAATTTTCGAGAGTTTATTAAAAAGTCTCTTCCTTCTCCCCACCACCACTTCATCCCAAAGGAAGAGAAAGAAGGCAAATGTTTATTTTGTAAAAATAAATAAAATAAAATAAAGACAGTGCTTAATGGGGTTGAAAGATGGTGTTTTCATCTGGATTTCTGGAGGCCGTGTATTTTTGTTAATAACAACCAAATTTACTACAGAAAAGGGCTGGGAGAGAATGAATTTGACTTGTCTAAAGGACAAGGGTTGAACTGAATAAGAAGTACACAGAAGCTGATGTGGTGATGATGGGGACAAACTGAATTGTAGATATCTAAAAGGTAAAGGTAAAGGGACCACTGGCCATTAGGTCCAGTCGTGGACGACTCTGGGGTTGCAGCGCTCATCTCGCTTTACTGGCCGAGGGAGCCGGCATACAGCTTCCGGGTCATGTGGCCAGCATGACTATGCCGCTTCTGGCGAACCAGAGCAGCGCATGGAAACGCCATTTATCTTCCCACCGGCACTTTGACGTGCTTTCGAACTGCTGGGTTGGCAGGAGCAGGGACCGAGCAACAGGAGCTCACCCCGTCGCAGGGATTCGAACCGCCGACCTTCTGATCAGCAAGCCCTAGGTTTAACTCACAGCACCACCCGCATCCCTTTAGTTAGCGGTAGTCACATGCTTTAAATGTGCATCAAATTTGCTTTAAATCTATGATGTGGACTATTGGCAGCTCAATAAGCTTCTTGTTTTTGCAGCTTGCAAACAGTCTGGTGCAAAGCTAATGGGCTGCATTCAGCTTGATGGGTGTACCTGCAGGTCTCAGAGGAAGCAGGAGAAGTAATCTACTGTTATACACAAGCATGTCTATATATCTGTCAAATAACCTCCCCCCCCCCCCTTGAGTATACAATCTGGACCAGACCTCAAGAATTCACTGGAAGGAAACATCATTTCTGGTAAAAGGTCATATTTCCAGCCTGGGTCCACTAGGCTACTATTGATAAAGATGACTGCTTCAGGATGTGAAGGTTATTTTTTCTTACCTCTCTCCCTGCCTGTGAACCTGGAAGCTCCCTTATTCCTACCATAGTGTGTAAAATTGAAGCAGCCTGAACAGCAGTGGGCTTCGTGCTGGACCAGAAATTTGCAAAGCCTAGAATCACATGGGCCAACCACTCCAGGTTGGGCCAACCACGCCCAATTGTTGCCAGTGTGGTATAGTGGCTAGAGCATCGGACTAAGACCTGTGAAAGCAGGGTTCAAATCCTCTCTCGGTCATGGATCTCACATTGTGGCACTAACTGCCTCTCAGCATAACCTGCCTCACAGGGTTGTTGTGGGGATTAAATGAGAGGAGGCAGAACCATGTTGTGCCACCTTGAGCTTGTGGGATAAAAGGTGGGACAGAAATGGAATAAATAAACACATTACAGTGGTACCTCTATTTACGAGCTTAATTCATTCCAGAGGTCCGTTCTTAACCTGAAACTGTTCTTAACTAGAGGCGTGCTTTCGCTAATGGGGCCTCCTGCTGCCGCTGCACCGCCGGCACACAATTTCCATTCTCATCCTGGGGCAAAGTTCTTCACTCGATGTAACTCTTCCAGGTTAGCGGAGTTTGTAACCTGAAGCGTTTGTAACCTGAGGTGTTTGTAACTCGCGGTACCACTGTATTCCCTTCTGGGTGATGATCAGTGGCAAGGACGTGTACCTTTTACTACTCCCATGCAATTCTAAAACCTCTAAACCAACTTTTGCCAGTCTGGTGCCTTCTAGGTGTTTGGACAACAGGCCCAGTCAACTGCATTTCCACTGTGGCATAAGAAGCAACTTACCATGGTAAACAGACCCTCCAAGTGTCCCTGTTTTCCAGGGACAGTCCCAGATTTACAGAAGCCATCCTGGTTTCTAATTTGATCAAGGAATATCCCTTAGGGCATCCCTATTTTCATCAGAGAAATGATGGAGGTCAAGGAGATAGGTAAGTGTATAATCTTTAGAAGACATCTGCATATGGAAGTTTTTAAATGTCTAATGTTTTATTATGTCTTCATATCTGTTGGAAGCTGCCCAGAGTTGCTGGGGCAACCTTAGTCAGATGGGCAGGGTATAAATAATAAAATTGTTGTTGTTTGTTGTTAAGAGCATCCCTATTTTCATCGGAGAAATGTTGGAGGGCATGATGGTAATGAAGATGGGAGCACTTGAAGCAGAACGAACAACCTATACAGCATTTTGAGCACTAGCTGGCCCAATGAACTCACAATCTCACTTGTTCCATTTTGCTTTAATGTTATAGTTGGCCTTCTAACAGTTGAAGAACATCCTGGCTCCTTATCTTCAGATCCTTGTGCTGCAAAAAGTGTGTTAAACAACTTCCCGCGTTTCCTTCTATAGGCATTTACATTTGGCCAATCAATCTGATTAGAACAGAAACAGAGGAAACCAATTTATGTGGGTGGCTTTGTTCCTTCAAGTTATGGCCTATTATCTCCCCCAGCCTGTGTTTACGGAATGCCATGGTTAACGTTGCCCAGATGCTCTATCTGTGGGAAACCTAGAAACCACACAATACTGGCCTACGGTGTTTTCCAAACTCGGAGCCGCCTTATCCTACGCTTGCTGGGCTCTGTTTGTGTAGACTTGGGCTTTTCCCACAGAAAAGGGTGTGCTGTCAGTTAGGCCTGGGCCGAGATATCATTGCTACAGATGTTTGTATGTCTTGCTTGGGGCCTCTTAGCAGCCTCTCGGCAAACATATTGGAACAACATGATATTGGGGTGAGAGAGGAGCAGTTTTTCCCAGCACCCTGAGCAAACTACAGTTCCCAGGATTCTTTAGGAAGAAAAGAAAAATGCTTTAAACATGTGGTGTGTGTGCAGATTACCGGTAGTAGATAGGTTCACTGGATCGGATTAAAGGTCTCATCTTTTTTTTCCTGTGCTTTGAACAGATGTGCAACAGGCAGAAATGCTACTTGTGACGGCTTTTTTATGTGATGTGAAGACTGCAATGTGCCAGTGAAAGGCTTTGTCATTAGAATTTCTACCTGCCGTATAGCACAGGAGGCCTGTCAAAGAAAAGGTGGTTGCGGGGATCCCCCCCCCCCCCGCTGTATCAATGTCTACAGAGTTTCATTTGCACGGAAAGCAGCATTTCATACCTAAAAGTCATATAAAAGAGCTGGTGAGGTTCAATTCCCCAAATGACAAGGTACTTGTATTCCCTTCCCGGAGCTACAATTTCCAGAGTTCCTTGTGATGAGGGATTGTTAAACAACTCTGGGAAAGGTGCCTCTCGGAGGGCAATGAGGGTCACCTAAAAACTCTCAGCACCCTTAACCAGTGTTTTTTTCTTTTTAAGAACAAAAGGTGTCGGTACTCACCATGAAGTTGTTAAAGTGCCACACTTTAACATTTTGGGGGTGCCGGTACTGTGTATCCTTGAGTACCCCCGGGGGGAAGCCTTGCCCTTAACAAACTACATGACCCAGAATTCTTTGGGGGAAGCTATGACTATTTAAAGTGGCATCATGGTTCTTTGAACGTGTGGTGCACATGTGGCCTAGATAGCAAAAAGCAGAGGAATAATTATGTGTGGTATGTGCAATAATTGTGTATGCATGTGGGTGCATGTAATAACTACGACAACCTCAGGCTGCTTGTGTGGCATGCAAGGGGAACTGCATTTAAGACCTGGGTGTTAGATGCTGCATTCCTCACCATGAAGCCATCTGTTCCCAGTCTGGAAGACGACCACTGCATGGAAGTCGCTCTCCCTCATCCTGATCATGCCGCCACCACATTTTCCTTGCAAAAAGCAGCATTTAGCTCATATCACCATTTCTCTAGCTTGTGTTGTCCTTTCTGAATGTATCCAAGAGCATGCACCAGTGCTTATTTATAGGAAGCACAACTTTTTGCCCTGAACATTTTAATTTTGTTACCCTTGATGTCTGCGGGGGCAACTTGTTTCTGCTTCAGTGTTTCAAGTTGATTTGGCTGAGCAAGTGAAAGAAAAGAAACCAACACGTTGCAGACTTTTGAGGTTTGTTGCTTATTGTTCAGCTTCTACAGTCACTCAAGTCTTTTCTAGGGTGACTAGCTTGCAACCAAGAAAAGCCACATGCTAATTTGCTTGAGTCAGTGACAAGATGTGACTGTCCTATTAACTGTTTCCGATAATTTGACACTATATTTAACTAGAATTAATGAGGGGGATATCATCCCCCCCCCAAAAAAAGAGTGAAAACAGCTTAAAACAACTTCTTTTTGGAACAGGTAGGTAGCCATGTTGGTCTGCCATAGTCAAAACAAAATAAAAAAATTTAAAAAATTAAAAAAAAAAATTAAAATCCTTCTTTGAAAGAGAATCTGCCAGCCCTCGTAAATTCTCTCTCTCTCTCTCTCTGTCTCTCTGTGTCTCTGTCTCTCTCTCTCTCTCTCTCTCTGTGTGTGTGTGTGTGTGTGTGTGTAATGTGTTAGGGGGGAAATGCAGAATATGCAAAAACTGTTATGCATTTTGGGGGCAATCCACACAGTGAATTAAATGCTTAACTCTTGCTAGCATCAGTGGGACTCTGAGCACTTAACTGCTTTGGGTCATTGTCTTCTTTGATTATTAACCTCCAGGACAAAGAGTTCTCAAGCTCTGGTATTCAAAGGAGGTTATGGGGCTAAGCACTGGCTCACAGCAAGCTCTTTGCTGGGCTTATTCAGAGAATCCAATGTGGTTCTTTTAGTTCCTTAAAAGGAGCAGCTTCCTTGTTTTTTTTAAAGGCATCATTACTAAACAAATATCAAATTAAGCAAAACAGTCTGCAAAATCATATCGGTCAAAAGTTAACCTAAGCCAACACTGATTCAAGATATAATAATAATAATAATAATAATAATAATAATAATAATAACAACAACAACAACAACAACAACAACGCAGCAACTTTAATAATAATAATAATAATAATAATAATAATAATAATAATAATAGTTGTTGTTTTATTTGTACCCCACCTATCTGACTGGGTTGCCCTAGCCACTCTGGGCAGCTTCCAACATATACAAAAACATAATAAAGCATTAAACATTTCCCCTTTGTTGTAACTTTGCAGCAGCTAATCAGGTCTAGTAGGCCAAGTCATTGTTTGTCTGAGAAAGCACATAGGAGCTGAATCAGTAAGGTGCCTTGAATTTTATGATGGGGGGGGGAGTGAAGCTATAAACACTATTGCATATCCTAGGAAGAGCAGCGCAGAAAACCTAGCAGCGTGGGGATCCCACGCTTCCTAGAGAAGAGTAACAACAACAACAACAACAACAACAACAACAACAAACATTTGGCTGGGTTTCCCCAGCCAGTGTTTTCACATGCCACAGGAAAGTTCATAACACTAGAACTGAAGGGGAGAAGGGGACGACAGAGGATGAGATGGTTGGACAGTGTTCTCGAGGCTACCAACATGAGTTTGGCCAAACTGCGGGAGGCAGTGAAAGACAGGCGTGCCTGGCGTGCTCTGGTCCATGGGGTCACGAAGAGTCGGACATGACTGAACGACTGAACAACAACAGAATTGATGGACAGTGACTGAAACTGAACATTGCAAGATTCAGGACAGATTAAAAAGAAAGTATTTCTTCACACAGCACAGAGCTGAACTATGGAACTCACTCCCACAGGAGGCAGTGATGTCCACCAACCTAGAGGACTTTAAAAGATGATAAAGCTATCAGCTGCTGGCGATGATGACAAAGCTCTGGAAACTGCAGGATGGCAGAGTGCTCATGTGCTCAAATCCTGCTTGCAGGTTTCCCACAAGCATCTGGTTGGCCACTGTGAGAACAGGACGCTGGACTAGATGGGCCATCAGCCTGGCTCACCTTATATTATTGTGGTCTTATGACCTAGAGAGCAGAGAGGTGCACTGGTAGCTCTTTGGGGAGTGAGTGGGTGCCACCACTGGGAAGTCCCTGGCTTGCTCCTATCCCGGCATTTATTCTATATGTGGAGGAGGCTGCTCACACCATTCTTCTTGAGTTGAGGGGGGAGGACCTGGAGAGGGGTGTTGCAATCATGTTGAGCTGAACATGTTTTCAGCCTTCCTTGTGACTGAGGGATTTTGTGCAATCAAAATGGGGACTATATCTACCTTGAGCTATGTGGTGTAGTGGTTGGTGTTAGGCCAGGACCTGGGAAGCCAGGGTTCAAATCCCCACTCAACTATGAAGTTCACTGAGTGACCTTGGCCCAGTCACTGTCTCCCACCCTAAGCTACCTGACAGGATGGTTGAGAAGATAAAATGAGGAGTGGGCTTGAGCTCCTTGAAGGAAAATGGGATACAAATGGAAAAGATGGTGATGAAGATGAGGATGATGTGTCGTGATGTATCATTTTGTCAAGATATTCTTCTTGCCTGAGCATCTTATTTACTATTATTTATTAATTAATATTTGTGCCCATCCTTCCAGCAGAAAATCCAGAGAATTTGTCCCTCCCTACTGCCCTGTTTATCCTCACCAGATCCTTGTGAGTGGCTGAGGAAGAATTTGAAGAGAGGTCTCTCCAGGCTACGTCCAGCATTTTATCCATCTTAACACATCTGCTGCAAACTGGTAACTAAAAATGTCTTCCTAGGAGGGCCAGCAACCCATTTGTTTTTAATACATTCCTTGAGGAAGGGAGCCCTGGCCAATTGCTTGTTCTCTGGCTCATGGACACATTTTTCACATCAATGTTCCCTCTTTCAAGGCATTTGCTTTTCTCTCCTATACATAATGGTTCCTGCCATGTGAACTGCACATGCATGGTAAATGTGGGAAACCAGTGCACGGTACAGTTTCCTGTTTTGGCAAGGCTGCATGACTAACACAAGTATGTTGAATAGTTTGCATTAAGCCACAGGTCATGGCATCACAATGTTCTGGGGCGGGGAAATGCTAAACTTAACAAAAATCCAAACAGATGAAATGCACTTGGTAGACAGTGCTAAGGTTTTGTCTTTAGATTCCAAAAGTGTTCTGAGTTGATTTAGAATTGTAGCAATATTCTACCCACCCATCCAATTGCCCAGTCAAACCATTTTTAATTTGTCTTGTCTGCTTGCAAGTATTTCAGTGTCTGATGAGTGGGAAGGAATGAGAGATCCTGTCCAAGGACTGAGCCAACAGATGGTTTCTTCACTGGGCATATATGTTACATCAGTGTATTAGGTAGCAAGGATGATATTCCACTCTGCCTGGCCACAGAGGCAGATCTGAGATGTTGTGATTGACTTTTAAAATCTCAGTAGATATTCCTATACTCCTTCTGTGGCAGCAGTGGTGGGACAAAGAATGTAGAATCGTTTAAAGTTGCTCCAGTTCACTTCAGCAATGAAAACCACAGTCATTCAACCTGGCCAGCTTGTGATAAACACTAAAACTATTGCTTGGTTTTTGGGGGTGGGTGGGTGGGTGGGTGAACCAACAGCAGGAAGGGTTTTTAAATTAAAACCGCAAGAATCCTGTTCAGGAGGTTGCATCTTTAAAACTGTGCACAAATATCTGAGAGGCAGGCAATACCGTTAGGTGGCATCTTCTCAATTTGTCTCTGCTTTAGAAAGGTGGTATCTGAGCTGAGAAGCATGCAAATGTGCCACCCGGCCACCTGCTCCTATTGAGTTAAATTCAAGGTGTTAGTGGTGGTATTAAAAGCCCTTTACAGTTTGGGAGTAGGATCACCGCAGTCTGCAAGAGACAGACTCCTGGAGACACCATCTCATCAGGAGGTCTGCTCTGTGGGAGGAAGGAATCGGGCCTTGAGGGTGAAAACCGTACCCTTCTCTAGATGCTGACCAAGGGCCCATCACTGAGCAGAAAACTCCTTTCTGGCCTCCCAAGTGGTAATAATCCCCTTCTGGAACAGAATGTAAGAGACCCAAGGTACAATAAAGGCACATGGATGAGAGATCCAGCACTGGGAACACTACCAATGTCACCTTGCGTTTCCTGGAAGAAAGGTGGCACATGAAACAGACAAGATCGAGCATTCTGATACCTCATCATCCCATGATGATGTGGGGCTCTATGCGGGGCTATCTTTGAAGGTGACCCGGAAACTACAACTAATCCAGAATGCGGCAGCTAGACTGGTGACTGGGAGCGGCCGCCAAGACCACATAACACCGGTCTTGAAAGAGCTACATTGGCTCCCAGTACGTTTTTGAGCAAAATTCAAAGTGTTGGTGCTGACCTTTAAAGCCCTAAACGGCCTCGGTCCAGTATACCTGGGGTCCAGTGCCGAGGGCCTTCTGGTGGTTCCCTCACTGCGAGAAGCCACGTTACAGGGAACCAGGCAGAGGGCCTTCTCGGTAGTGGCACCCGCCCTGTGGAACACCCTCCCACCAGATGTCAAAGAGAACAACAACTACCAGACTTTTAGAAGACATCTGAAGGCAGCCCTGTTTAGGGAAGCTTTTAATGTTTGGTGGACTACTGTATTTTAATATTTTGTTGGAAGCCACCCAGAGTGGCTGGGGCAACCCAGCCAGTTGGGCAGGGTATAAATAATATATTATTATTATTATTATTATTATTATTATTATTATTATTATTATTGACAGTCAGTATGGTTAGAGTGCCAGACTAGGGCCTGGGAGACCAGGGTTCAAATCCTCACTCAGCCATTAAGCTCACTGGCTGACCTTGAGCCAGTCACTGCCTCTCAGCCTAACCTACCTCACAGGGTTGTTGTGGGGATTAAATGAGGAGGGGGAGGGGGGAACATGGATGCAACCTTGATCTCCTTGGAGAAAATGGTGGGATTTAATTTCAATAATTAAAATAAATAATAAATATTTCCCTTGCAGTCCTAGTATTGCATCCTGGATGGCTGCCCCCTGGCATGCTACCGGTAGCTCCTTCCATTCTATTTGTTAGTTGATCTATCGCCAATGGTCAATCTGTTACAATTCAGGAAACACAGGCCATTTCCACACCTTAAAGCAGTTCTTGTTCCAATGAGCTTTGCAATGCAAATGCAAAACCCACACTGGCTAGAGTGTTCATTTGCATTACAAACATTCCTCCTCCACTTTTGCCTAGGCATGAATAATCATAAGTGTTGGATGTAGGCAGCCACAGAGAAAGCTTAGGAGTTTTTGTGCCCCCCCCCCCCCGGCTGCTGAAAATGGCTTCAGGGCGAGTGACTTCTGCAGCCACTTATCCAAGTATTCATAAGCTTAGAGGGTTCTCAGCTTTTAACAAGATATCACCAGGCACTTCCACACAGGGAAGCTTATTGTGGACTTGGCAATAAACTTGGATTGCTTGTACAGTACACCCAAATTTTGCTTTAGCAGCTGCACAATATTGTCCTTTCAAAACGTCTACCCTTCCCGTGTGTGTGTGTGTGTGTGTGTGTGTTTATATTGTAAGCCTGTGAGCAGCGACTGTCTTGTTTTAACTAACTGTACGCAAGCCACTCTGGGATCCTTGGGGGCTGAAGAGCAGAATACAAAAGCTGTAAGTAAGCAAGTAAATAACATAGTAAATAAAAGGCCAACTTTCTCCATGTTCTCTCAAACTACCAAGCACACTTTGAAATAATTGCATCTAATCCTCACACCTATTATCTTAAGTGGAGCTGTCACTTTCCTTGTCACTGATTATTTAATCAAACAATTAAATTTAAATACATTTGCATATTTCCAAAACCTCAATTTGAAATGTCTACTTTGGAAATCAAAAGGAGTTGTTTGTTTGTTTGTTTGTTTTTAAAGGTATCCTTCCCCAACCTGGTGCCCTCCAGATGTGTTGCAATACAGTACCCCTAGGCCCAAGCTGGCATAGCTGTCGTCCAAAACATCCGGAGGGCACTAGGTTGGGTATAGTGTGGCATGTCAAGACTGTGGCTGTGACATTGCTGAAAAGATGAAAGGGGTTATTTAGCTGTGATTCCTGCATTGCAGGGAGTTAGACATGGGACTCAGCTATACAGCTGCAAATAAAACGTTTTAAATGTGTTGCAAAGTGCAATATACAAATGTGACACTAGATGGCGAAACTGAGCTATGCAAAATTCAGTGTATTTTTCAAAACATGTTTTGGGGTTTTTTTAAAGCATTTTCACAGCGTTTTTTATACAGTATGTGTGCAGATTCCACCCTAGTTGACCCTCAGGATATCTCCCAACTCTACAATTCTGATTCTAGAAGGCTTCCCTTCTGCAATCCTATACATTCCTTCCTATTACTTTGGAATAAGCATCGCTAAACTCGGTGGGACTTACTTCCACGTGAACACTCACCATTGATTAATTCACGGATTAATCCAGTTTGCAGAAATAGGGCTGGTATGTCATGTCGCCACCCATCCAAAGGCCGCTTTGTTTTTTGAAACGTACAAAAAAGAAAAGCCACGCTGCACAGAGAAACATTTTTTGCCAGGCACATACTAAATAGAAACGCCACATCGTTAGAAATGCTTTCATATATTTCAGGTATTCCTGTTCCTGCGCAGGGGGAAAGGTGAGCCCATTAACACCTTGGATCAAAACGCACTCGCTTCCTTCCAACACAGAATACGCTATTTTCCATGTGGGCCCTTAATGCCTCTGCTGTGTTCACACTTCTGAGTTTTCATACTCTGCAGCACAGATCACCCTTTATGAATGGCTGCCTAGGCCATGTGGATGAGGTCACGAGCCTCTGTTTAAAATTCCCTTCCCTCGTCCTGCCGTCCATCGCATTTTACCACCCTGCCTGACAAATTCTGCAGATGCCGCCAGGGCTGTGAGACCTCCTCCTTCTTGCTGGCCTGGTGAAAGAGGGCTTTTCTTCCTTCCTTTTAAATCGCCCGTGTGTGTGTGTGTGTGTGTGTGTGTGTGTGTGTGTGTGCTGCCTACAGCTCCTAGAACATTTGGCAACACCTTATAAATGCTAATATTTCACAGCTGGGATCTCAGCTCTCCCTATGGGAAACGCTATTATTATTCTTATTATTCTTGCTGTTGTTTTTAAATACTAGCAGGGTCATTTAGAGCATCCAGGCAGGCAGGTTGGAAGGAGAACTATTTGGCAAGGGATGCCACTAAGTGGTATGAGCCTCTACTTTCCAAGCATGCAGTCCCAGGTTCCATAGCAGAAATCTCCAGGTGGATTTGTGAGAGACCCCTTGTCTGATATCCTGGAGACCAACTGCCGAACAGTGTCAGCAATACTGAGCTGGATGTGTTTGATTTTATCCAATGCATCTCCCAAGGTTCCCTAGCTATGCAGAAAGGGCCAGTTTCCTAACTTTTCCAAAGCATTGCTCCTGAAGAATATTGAAGGCAGCTCAGGGCAATGTGGATGTGGTCCGGTGATGATGATGATGATGATGATGATTAGACACAGGTGGTGCTGTGGTCTAAACCACCAAGCATCTTGGGCTTTCTGATCAGAAGGTTGGTGGGTTGAATCCCCACGATGGGGTGAGCTCCTGTTGCTCTGTCTCAGCTCCTGCCGACCTAGAAGTTTGAAAGCACACCAGTGCAAGTAGATAAATAGGTACCACTGCAGCAGGAAGGTAAACGGCGTTTCCATGTGCTCTGGTTTCCGTCATGGTGTCCCGTTGCACCAGAATCGGTTTTGTCATGCTGGCCATGTGACCCGGAAAGCTGTCTGTGGACAAATGCCGGCTCCCTCAGTCTGAAAGCGAGATGAGCGCCGCAATCCCATACTCGACTTTCACTATTTTGTATTTTAATGTTTTGCAGTCAGTTTTTATATTTTGTAAACTGCTTAGAATTCATCTGAGCATTAAGCGGTAATACACACACACACACACACACACACACACACACACACACAGACACACACACACTTATTACAAAGCTCATCATTGCAAGAGACAGCTCTAAGCTAGATGAACCAGTAGCATGACTCAGGTCAGATAATGACTCAGGTCATGATTGCATTCAGTCACAGGGCATTGCAACTATTCTGCCTACCAAGTGATGATGAAACCAGTGAGTAATTATAGAGTTAAACATTATCTCCCATTGTTATGGGTTGGAAGGAAGATGCCATCTTTTAGCTGTGTGTGTGTGTGTGTGTGTGTGATTTTTATTCTCCTATGTAGTTTTGCCTGTTAGCCTCTACATCAGTAACCAAGCCTCTTGTTCTAGGCTTTCAGAGTAACCTTGCCTTATATTAAATAAGAAGTTAACAGGGGCAACAACAAAAATCTGATCATGTCAGCCTGTGAAAAAACAGAGGAATTTAATCCTTAAACAGAATAATGGCAGAAAAGTGCGGGAAAACTGGGGCCCCTTTTCCTTGCTAATGAAATAACTGAGGGTGATGAAAAGCAAAATTTCTCGGTGTTTTTTGGCGGTAAAACGTACTCCCCTTTTAAGAAGTTTAGTGCAACCACAGAAGCCAGGGAACTTGGCCGAGTTGCAAAAGATCTTGTCTGACCACCCTATTCCAAGGCCAAGCATAATTGTGGAATTTTCCAAATTCCTTAACAGGAGGGAGGAAGTGGATCTATATCAGAGAACATAGCTGATCTCAAAAAAAGCTTACCAAACACCTTATTGTACTATGTGGGGCTACCCTTGTTCCTGGCCTGGAATCTCCACCTGTACAGCTACACTGTCTTTTAATTAATTAATGACTTTATCAACATTTATGCATCACTAGATTGAAAACAACCACAACCCTCAAAGCAGTTTACACATAAAAAATAACACCAAGAAAAATGTAACAACCCTACCTTAAAACATAACAAAAGTTAAAGTACTGAAACAGATAAAATTGCCTCAACTTTCTTTTCCTTTTCCTTTCTTTATTATTAAAAGCACATTTATTCAAAAGTTACACTTCAGCTTTGTCCACTGTCATAATACCACAGAACAATCACTCCAGTCCTCAAATCCTCATCGTGGTCATGTTGGCTTGCCAAATACCCTCAATAGGAACCCAACTACCGATCTGGTTTACTCGACATTTTCAATCAACTTTCTAAGCATTTGGGGAGGCTCGTCTAAACAAGAATGTTTTTTAGCAGGCGCTGAAAAGAGTCAAGTGAAGGTGCCTGTTTGATCTCAATCGGCAGGGAGTTCCCAAGTGTAGCTGCTGCCACACTCAGCGCAAGCGTGTTCTTAAAAATGAACAGGTATTATGTGGCATCCGTAGTGGAGCCAACTCTGCCGATTGAAGTGGTTGAGTGGGCACATGTGGGGTAAGGAGAACCCCTAGATAAAGTGGTCACAAGTTGTTGAGGGCTTTACAGTATATACTAACAGTAACACCTTGAACTGGGCCACTAGCAAATCAGCAACCAGGGCAGATCTCTGAGCATAGGTGTTATATTCTGGCAAGGCCTCACTCCTGCCAGCAATCGTCATTCTGCACTAACGGCAGCTTCCAGATCAAGCACAGGGGAAGCCCCACAAAGGACTCGACTACATTAGTAAAAATAAAACGTTATAAATGTGTTTTAACACTGTGACACCAGATGGCGCTGTAGAGCTGAAATAGGAACTCTGAAATATCCCATTGTGAGCTTTAAAACGGTTTTTTTTTTTCCAAAGAGTTTTCAGAGCATTTTTTTTATAGCTGTGTAGATGCAACCATAGAGTCTGTCACATAGGGGCAAACCACTGCGACCGGCACCCTCCTTGAACTTTAGACGAGGGACCAAGACTTTCTTGTTCCAGCAGGCATTTTAAGGCAGTGTTTGTTTTTATGATAGTTTTCTCTGTTGTGAAGGATAGCTCAGTTGGTTGAGCATGAGACTCTTAATCTCAGGGTCATGGGTTCAAGTCCCACGTTGGGCAAAAAGATTCCTGCCTTGCAGGGGGTTGAACTAGATGACCCTTGTGGTTCCTTCCAGCTCTATGAATGTGTGATTCTATACCCCATTTTCTCTGGATTGTTTGTACAGTGCTTGGAAAAGTGAATAATTAAGTAGCATATACATGTCTTAAATGAACAAATAAACAACAACAGAATGTCTGTGAGTGTGTGTATATAGATAAAGATATTGTACAGCAGACCCTTGGGTTATGTTACCTTCAGGTAATGTAACTTCCAGGTTGCGAACGTGGCAACACTTCCGGGTTTCGCCTCGCACGCATGCGCAGAACCCGCGCCTCATGTTGCAGACTTCTTTTTTTAAATTAGTTTTTCCTTTATTACTCACAAGTATAACTTTACATCATAACTTTTTGTTGTTGTTGTTCAGTCATTCAGTCCTGTCCGACTCTTCGTGACCCCATGGACCAGAGCACGCCAGGCACGCCTATCTTTCACTGCCTCCCGCAGTTTGGCCAAACTCATGCTAATCGCTTTGAGAACACTGTCCAACCACCTCGTCCTCTGTTGTCCCCTTCTCCCTGTGCCCTCCATCTTTCCCAGCATCAGGGTCTTTTCTAGAGAGCCTTCTCTTCTCATGAGGTGGCCAAAGTACTGGAGCCTCATAACTTTACATCTTACAATTATACATATTCCTGTGACTGCAAATAAGTACCGCTCTGGCAGGAAGGTAAACGGTTCTCCAGAAGCGGCTTAGTCATGCTGGCCACATGACCCGGAAGCTGTCTGCAGACAAACGCCGGCTCCCTCGGCCTGTAAAGCAACCCCAGAGTCGTCCGCAACTGAACCTAACAGTCAGAGGTCCCTTTACCTTTACCTTTTTTTTTTTTTACACAAAAGTGCCTCAAAGCATCATAAAAAACAGAAATAACTGAAACATTAAAACCAACTGTTATCAAAAAAGCAATAAAACAAGACCTAAGAAGAAATTCCTAAGAAGAAAAGTTCTTAAAGAAATGGGAGTGCCTGATCACCTTATCCGTCTCCTGAGAAATCTCTATGTGGGATAAGAAGCTACAGTTAGAACTGGATATGGAACAACTGATTGGTTCAAAATTGGGAAAGGAGTACGACAAGGCTGTATATTGTCCCCCTGCTTATTTAACTTATATGCAGAATTCATCATGCGAAAGGCTGGACTGGATGAATCCCAAGCTAGAATTAAGATGGCCGGAAGAAATATCAACAACCTCACATATGCTGATGACGCAACCTTGATGGCAGAAAGTGAGGAGGAATTAAAGAACTTTTTAATGAGGGTGAAAGGAGAGTACAAAATATGGTCTGAAGCTCAACATCAAAAAAACTAAGATCATGGCCACTGGCCCCATCACCTCCTGGCAAATAGAAGGGAAGAAATGGGGGCCCTAAGCTATAGCTTGTTTAGCTTATACATAAATCCGGCACTGGGGTTGTTGTGAGGAGAGGGTTGGGACTTTTTCCTGGGAAGTTTTTAGGCAGTGGTTGGGTAGCCATTTGTCATGGATGCTTTAACTGAGATTTCTGTATTGCAGGGGGTTGGACTAGACGACCCTCAGGGTCCCTTCTATGTCTACAATTGTGTGATTCTATGATTCTATGCATTCTTCCTTGAGCTCATTAGTGGAATGGTAAGCTATGAAGGTAATAAAATTTAAAAAAAACCCAATACAAATAAATCTTCAAAGTTGTTATTTATTTCATTTCTAAATAATTTCCCATGAGGCGAGTTGCGGGACAGTAAAAACATACACAGAACAACGGCATCATATAAAACAGTGGTGCAGTGGTGCCTCGGTTTTTGAATGTCTCAGAAGTCAAACATTTCGGAAACCTGGAAGTAACTGCTTCAGTTTTCAAACGCTTTTTGGAAGTCGAACATGCCACACAGCTTCTGTATTGAGTTTTCTGTAAGTAAATGCTTTCGGAAGTAAATTTGAACATTTCAGAAGTATAACGGTCTTCCAGAATGAATTGCGTTCGAAAACCGAGGTACCAATGCATATATTTTTTTAAAAAACAACAACACAAGTTTAAAACAACAGCTACAAAGCTACATTTCTAGGCTGGTTTAAAAATTAATCCTTCTTACAGTTTAGAGACCAAAGAACTCTCTGTACAGTTCCCAGAATCCTTTGAGGGACGCCATGGCTGTTAATGTGGCATCTTAGTGCTTTAAATGTACCGTGCAGATGTGCCTTTTAGTTCTGTGGGTTTTTCCAGCCACCCGGCTACAGCTGCCTCGGCTCTTTGTGATATGAAAAACCCACAGCCAGCTGTTTGGTGTCCAATCGAAGTTCTGCTCCTCCGTCTCATTCTGCAATGTTTGTGAGCGAGAGGAGCCGCCTGACGAGTGCCGAGCGCTCGCCCACCAAGCTGCTAAGTTCACATCGCTGCTCTTCTAGGAAATCTGCTCATTAAACTGCGCCACTCCAAGAAGCTTAATTTACAGGAGGGCGGAAGGACGTCAGCCTGTTTTGCTTTGCACAAACACCAGGCTCTTGCCAGGGAAATAAAAAAAAAAAAAAATCAAGATAACACATGGCGAGGAACAAGCATGGCTTTGTGATCAGATCCCATGAAACCAGCTGATCACGATTATTAGACACAAAATGCATTTGCTGCTTGATTTCAGACAGGAAGCAGGGGAAGAGGTTCGGTCCTAGGAGATGATCGAGAGTTCCTTGAGCATGCACAGAGTGCATTGCCTCACCACTAGATGACTTTATTCTAGGCTGCCTTGCTCAGGTGGGGATGGGGCTGCCACTTTGTGTTTTTTGGGGGAGGGGCAGTTCTTTAACAGGGGTGAGGAACCGGTAGCTTTTCTCATGTGATTGGACAACAACTCCCATCAGCCTATTGGCCACACTGACTGGGGTTGATGGGAGTTGGAGTACAACAACATCAGGAGGACCACAATGCTGGTTCTAGAAGGATGTGCTGGGAAACAGCTATAATAATAATAATAATAATAATAATAATAATAATAATAATAATAACAACAATAATAATAATTTTTATTTATACCCCGCCCTTCCCAGCCAAAAACCGCGCTCAGGGCGGCTAACACTAATTAAAATCACAGCAAAAACATAAAAAACAATCAATTTAAAATACAGATTAAAATACAAATTTAAAAATTCAAAATTAAAACTGCAGTCTCATTTTCAAATAGCCCACCAATAAAAGAATGAAGCATAACTATCATACAGAAACCAACCCTATGACCTTTGGCTTATGGAGTTCCATCTAGTCTCCCATACTATTTCTCCCACAGCAGTGTGGTGCAGTGGTTAGAGTGCTGGATTAGGACCAGGGAGACCAGCCATGAAGCTCACTGGGTCACCTTGGGCCTGTCACCTAACCTACCTCACGGAGGTTGTTGGGAGGATAAAAAGGAGACGACGAGGAGAAGTGTGTATGCCAGCCTCGAGCTCTTTGGAGAAAAGGTGGGCTATAAATACAACAACAGAGAAATAAGTAAACACGTGTATGTGTGAAAGTGTTGGGGAAGGTTGTCCATTGGAAGATCTGACACTATGCAAATTTGCTGGTATCTGAATAGTGTTTGGATGGTTTCCCAAGCAATATATTTTATGGTGCTCTGGCTTATTTTTACTGTTTGTCCTTAGGCATCAAGGTGAGAGAAAACCTGGTGACAAATGGAAGTACTGTATATACTTGAGTATAAGCCTAGTTTTTCAGCACATTTTTTGTGCTGAAAAAGCTGCCCTCGGCTTATACTCGAGTGAGGCAGGTGGTGGTGGGGCAGCGAGAAAGAAGCCCTTTCTCTCCGCTCGTGCCACCGCCGCCCACTCACCCCAGTCAACCATTCCTTAAGAAGCGTACAAGAACGGCGGTTCTTTACTCTCCCCAGGCAGCTTGTTCCATTCCTGAACTGCTCACATAAATGCAAACTTTAGACCCCAGAAGGCAGAAAGCCTATCAGTTAAGGAAGTATTAAAACCCCACAGGTGCTCACTTTTCCTGGCTCCTGCTTAAACAGGACAGGATCCCAGCCTTCTCTGTATAACACAAGGGAACATTGCGCTGTGGGTTAAACCACAGAGCCCTAGGGCTTGCCGATCAGAAGAATGGCTGTTCGAAACCCTGTGATGGGGTGAGCTCCACAGTGGCAAAGGAGGAAGAGGAAGGAGCAGCCCAAAGGGCTGCTTTTGGACTGCTCATTCCTCCTCCTCCTCCTCCACAGCGGCAAAGGTGAACCGGCTTATACTCAAGTCAATAAGGTTTCCCAGGTTTTTGTAGGAAAATTAGGTGCCTCGGCTTATATTTGGGTCGGCTTATACTCGAGTATATAGGTAAATAACTGCGAGGCATCTGTCCGCTCTGCCTTGCCATAGTTCTACAGCCAATCCGCCTAACCTACCGCCTACAAGATGCTGGGGGTTGCATCTAGGACCTTCTGCATTCAAAGCATGTGCTCTAGAACTCCCTTCTAACAGGCCACCCAAGGGCCATGCACCACTGGTGGAAGGAGCCAGAGAAAAAAGTGGGTGGAGCAATGGGTTTAAATTTTACCTTTGTACACCAGGCTAGTTTCTACACACAAACTCAGACACCCCTACGTATTTCCATCCCAAAAAGCAAGAGGCAGTATCAGACTTAAAGGATACGTTCTAGCCAGGCTAAAATACTTTCGAGTGTCTGGGGAGAATTTTGAGAGAGAGAGAGGCCGTGGGCTTTGCAACCCTGCTTGAGGCTGCAATGGAGAGATACCCAGGTCCATATCCCATATCACTCAGTTATGAAGTTCCCTGGGTGATCTTGGGCAAGTTCAGTGCCGGATTTACGTATAAGCTAAACAAGCTATAGCTTAGGGCCCCACTCTCTTGGGGGGCCCCCAAAAAAATAAAGAATAAAAACACTGGATGTACATTTCCAAAATATAAGATAAAAAACTAATAAAATAAAACCTACATACAGCAACAGAGTTTGTGTTGCGTAATTAATGGGCCCTGCCTGCTAGCCTGCTCCCTAAAATATCACTGGCTTGCTCATTTCTATATATAGGGTGCCTACATATATGGGATGCGGGTAGCGCTGTGGTCTAAACCACTAAGCCTCTTGGGCTGGCTGATCGGAAGGTCGGCGGTTCGAATCCCTGCGACGGGGTGAGCTCCCGTTGCTTGGTCCCTGCTCCTGCCAACCTAGCAGTTCGAAAGCATGTCAAAGTGCAAGTAGTTAAATAGGTACCGCTCCGGTGGAAAGGTAAACGCCGTTTCCGTGTGCCTCTCTGGTTTGTCAGAAGCAGCTTAGTCATGCTGGCTACATGACCCAGAAGCTGTACGCTGGCTCCGTCGACCTATAGAGCAAAATGAGTGCCGCAACCCCAAAGTCGTCTGCGACTGGACCTAATGATCAGGGGTCCCTTTACCTTTACTATGATATAGTCCATACATGGACTATTAATATACTTCTTCTTAATTGTATTTCAGTTCAGCAATTACTTTGATAAAATGCACATTTTGTTATGTGCAAATGGCTTTAGAGACCTATTAGGTCCATAAATTATCAAATAGCATATATTCAAGACAAAAAACAGTGACAATTTCTTGTTGACAAAGCTGGGCATATAAAGGGCCCCATTACCGTCAGTAGCTTAGGGCCTCATCAAACCTAAATCCGGCCCTAGGCAAGTTACACTCTCTTATCCTAACCTTCTTCACAAGGTTGTTGTGAGGATAAAAGTTGTGTATTCTGCACAGAGCTCCTTGGAGGAAGGGTAGGTTTTAAGATGTATTAAATAATGAAAACAAAATAAAATAAAAAATTCCTTCCAGTAGCACCTTAGTGACCAACTAAGTTTGTTCTTGGTATGAGCTTTCGTGTGCATGCACACTTCTTCAGATACCATGCACACGAAAGCTCATACCAAGAACCAACTTAGTTGGTCTCTAAGGTGCTACTGGAAGGAATTTTTTATTTTTTATTTTTTTTACTATGGCAGACCAACGCGGCTACCTACCTGTAACTTAAATAATGAAGACATAATGACTTCTTCTTTCAACAGAGTTCTTTCTTCCGTATGAAAGTAGGCACCTCCCTTGCAATAAATATCGGACCAATTTATATAACAAAGAAATATGCATTACGCAGAAATGCAAAGAGCCCACGAAAATCCCAAAATGAATACATAAATGGTCTACTCCTTTATTGTAAGCATTGTTAATCTTTGTAAGACTACATCAGATTATTTAAGAAATGCACTCTGGATTGCTGCATAATTGTCTGTGTATTTCCCACACTTTTTGCAACAGCAGGGCTTTTGCTAGGTCTTTATCCAGAAAGCTCTATGTGTAGGAATCAGAAGGGATCTAGAATCTTGCTCTGTGGTATTTCAAGATGCATTCTCACATGCGAGTGCTTTGCATTTACCAGATGTATTCCTTTATGGAAGTAGCATTCCCATTGTGCAAAACATTACCTCAGAGCAAGAATGTGTTTTGGTCCCAGGTCCCACTGGGAAAAATATGGGACTCGTTTGCTGGTTATTTGGCTGTTATTTAACTGTCTTCAGATAGAGACACGTTGACTCCATCTGCGATCTCCTGGGAAATTTAAGAGGAGCCGAAAACTGATTCCATGCAACACAGCATCGACTTACACTAGCCAGATAATTGTTAACAGGGATCGCCATTGATTTGCAGTGTCTTGCAGTCTGATCTGCATGTTTGGTCAGATTGCTGGTTACTGAGCTTAACCAGCGAAGCAACCCCCACAAAACACGATGCAGTGGAAGCACTGCACACAAGTAAAACCAACAGTTTTGGCAGATATATGCTTACCCATATGTTTAGCAACATTTCACACTGATGGTGGACCACAAGCTGTTGATGGAGTCAACCGTATGATGCAGCAGCAAAAAAAAAAGCCTAATGCTATTCTAGGCTGCATCAACAGAAGTATAGTGTCCAGATCAAGGGAAGTAATAGTACCACTCTATTCTGCCTTGGTCAGACCACACCTGTAATACTGTATCCAGTTCTAGGCACCACAATTTAAGAAGGATGTTGACAAGCTGGAACCTGTGCAGAGGAGAACAACCAAGATGATCAAGGGTCTGGAATCTAAGCACTTGAAGGAGCTGGGTATGCTTAGCCTGGAAAAGAGGCGACTGATAGGAGGTATGATAGCCATCTTCAAATATCTTAAGGGCTGTCGCGTGGAAGAGGGAGCATGCTTCTTTTCTCCTGCATTGGTAGGACTCGAACCAATGGCTTCAAGTTGCAAGAAAGGAGATTCCAACTAAACATTTGGAAAACCTTTCTAACAATAAGAGCTGTTCGGCAGTGGAACAGACTCCCACGAGAGGTTGTGGACTCTCCTTCCTTGGAGGTTTTTAAGCAGAGGTTGGATGGCCATCTGTCATGGATGCTTTCGCTGAGATTCCTGCATTGCAGGGGGACAGACTAGATGACCCTTGGGTACCTTCCAACTCTAAGATTCTCTTCTATGATGCACCAGTCAATGGGCTGGTTTGTTTTTGACCAGTTAATCCATGGGTAGGCAAACTAAGGACCGGGTCGGATCCGGGCCAATCACCTTCTAAATCTGGCCCGTGGATGGTCCAGGAATCAGCGTGTTTTTACATCAGTAGAATGTGTCCTTTTTATTTAAACTGCATCTCTGGGTTATTTGTGGGGCATAGGAATTCATTCTTTTTTTCCTTCTTCTTCCAAAATATCGTTTGGCCCCCCACAAGGTCTGAGGGACAGTGGTCCGGCCCACTGCTGAAACAGTTTGCTGACCCCTGATAATCAATGTTCTCTTAAGAACATAGGAAGCTGCCATATACAGAATCGGACCATTGGTCCTTCTTGTTTAGTGTTGTCTGTACTGACTGGCAGCAGCTCCCCAGGATGTCAGGCAAGGAGTCTCTCCCAGCCCTTCCTGGAGATGCTCGGGATTGAACCTGGAACCTTCTGCCTACAAACCAGATGCTCTGCCAATGAGCTATGGCCCATCTCCATTTCAGAAGCATTGAGCTGTTCATTCCATTCAGCTCTAGCCAGCATGGCAATAGCCAACAGTGAGGGGAGTTATAGAATTGTAGAGTTGAAAGGCACCACGAGGGTCATCTAGTCCAACCCCCTGCAATGCAGGAATCTTCCACCCAATGTGGGGCTTGAACTCACAACCCTGAGATTAAGAGTCTCTTATGCTCTACCGACTCAGCTATCCAGCAGCTATGGCAACTTCTGGAGGGCACTACATTGGTGCCCCTGGCTTATCTAATCCCATTGATGGCAGCGTGTCACTAACAAACGATCCTCTGATGCCTCCCTCCTAGCTTCATTTGCTGTTTTTGCTGTCATTCATTCCTTGTTATACTTGGCTCCTTCCCAACTCTGCCCTCTCTCCCTCCATGCACTGTTAGCCCCTTGATAGTGTGCACCTTGGTTCGTATGAAGGCACAGTATGCAACATTCTCTCCATGCAGAAGCTTGAGGTTTCCACATGCATCTTTCCATCCATCCATCCATTCAGGTAAGCAAGGCACATCACCACATTTCAAGGTCACATTCAGGCAGGGTGCAGTGTGGATCGTGGCCCAGCGAGGGGGCACGGCTTGGGCTGAGTGCCAAGGCACAGAAAAGGAAGCCTGAACAACCACAGCCCTGCCAGTGCTGGGCCAGTGCGGATGTCTATTTTCATTAAATAGGGACCGCTGACAGTTAAGTCCAGTCGCGAACAACTCTGGGGTTGCGGTGCTCATCTCGCTTTACTGGCCGAGTGAGCTGGCGTTTGTCCACATACAGCTTCCGGGTCATGTGGCCAGCATGACTAAGCCGCTTCTGGTGAACCAGAGCAGCGCACGGAAATGCCGTTTACCTTCCCGCCGGAGCGGTACCTATTTATCTACTTGCACTTTGACATGCTTTCGAACTGCTAGGTTGGCAGGAGCAGGGACCGAGCAACGGGAGCTCACTCCGTCGCGGGGATTCGAACCGCCAACCTTCTGATCGGCAAGCCCTAGGCTCTGTGGTTTAGACCACAGCGCCACCCGTGTCTCCTATTTTCATTAGACGTTCGCAAATACCTGCCTCATTTTTTAGTACTTGGATTTGTTTCGGTGGTCGGTGGTTAGAGTGTCAGGCTAGGGCCTGGGACAACCAGGGTTCAACTCTCCAACTCAGCCATGAAGCTCCCTTGGGGCAAGTCACAGTCTCTCCACCTAGCCCACCTCACAGGGTTGTTGTGTGGATAAAATGGGGAAGAGAACCTTGAGCTGCTTGGAGGAAAGGGTAGGCAACGAATGCAATTATATATATTCATTTTCGGTAAATAAACAGACAAAATGCTACTGGAGTTTTTAAAATATTAGTTGTGTCTCAGTCAAACTTCTTTGCCCAAAGGAGGAAATGTATCCGTTGTTGTTTTTTAATCCAGCATTTAATGAGTTATTAGATTCATTTCATTGATGGGTCAATACATATTAACTGCCTGAACTACTAAGGATATTTGGCGTCTTCCCAGCAATGATGGGAAAAGCATTCTCTCTCTCTCTCTCTTGCTTACACTTGAAAAGCCTCTTGATTCACAATGGGAGCATTTTTGGAAGTCTATTCACCCAGCCATTGACAAATCTGATGGAGGAGACAGTTGACTGCTTTGCATAACAAGAGGACTTCAGCGATGATTGCTTGGCTAAAGCATTAGACAATCATCATGCAATTTGCTGACTTCCCGCAAAGCCCTAGGCTAATCTGCACAACAACCACTTTTCACAATCATCCTTCTTAGCCTGGTGCTATTTCTTAGCCACCTTGGTGCCATTAAAATAATAAATAACAAAAATCTTGCACCTAATGCACTTGAGTGCTTAACTTCTCAACAGTTTTTCTGGGGGGGGGGGGCTTTATGCTGTCTAGTCCCAAAAAGCCTACAGAAAAGCCTTTGGATGTGAATCATTTGTGCTATTTTGAACGTACCTTTTACGATTCCAGAAACAACACCACAGTACTGATGAACAAGACTGGGCCTTTTAACCCAATTCAGCAAAGTTTTTCTTATGTTCTCAGGGCCCCTTCACACAGCCAGCTGGGCGGGGTATAAACAAAATAATAATAATAATAATAATAATAATAATAATAATAATAATAATAATAATAATAATAATATTTTCCACTCCCACACAGACTTACATCTCTGTTAAAGTTTTTTTTCTTCCTTAAGGTTTTTTTGCATGTTTACCAATAAACAAAAACACAAATGCCAGCTGTACCTATTTACTAGGAACTGTCTATTTGTCAGCCGCTGTCCCTAGTAAATCACAGTGCAAACCTATAGGGAAGTGTGTTATGTTTTTGCTTTTTTTAATAAAAAAAGAAGAAGTTTAAATAGTTTTTATTAAAGATTTTCTTGGGTTACAAAAGTACAGTGCATTGTCTCTATTTTCAGGTTGAAATTCTATGGGGAAGTTTGTTTGATGTTTTACTGTGGTTTTATAATTTACTGGAAGCCACCCAGAGTGGTGGCTGGCTTAATAATATTATAGATGACTTCTTCTTCTTCTTCTTCTTCTTCTTCTTCTTCTTCTTCTTCTTCTTCTTCTTCTTCTTCCCTCCAGTGCACACACATCCAAATTCATGAATGAAAATGCAAAGCTGCCCATGCATTACAGTCACCACAACTGCCATCTTTCCAGGTGTTGATCACAGAACAGGTACATTTTTCCAAACATTCCCATCTACTCCAGAAGATGACTGGCAATGGCTCTCCAGGGTTTCAGATGGAGTGTTTTCCTGGCCACATGCACACACAAACACATTCTTCAAAGCCGTGACCTTAGAGTTATGAAGACTGCACCCTTGCCAGTTGAGTCACCGTGTCTTGTTAAGGAAGATATATTTGTTTGTATATCTTTAACTGGGAGAGTACATACCCTCTTCATTTTTAAATCCTGCCAAACAGGCCACGACAGAGACAACGAAAATTGTGTAAAGCAGATGGGAGTACTAACACACAGTGATCCTAAGGTCATGGGCTCCCTTGTCGTGTGTGTGTGCGTGCCTCTATTTTGACCTGCAAAACCTTGCAGAGTTTTTGCAAAGCAGCTTTCCTCAGCTTGGTTGCTCCAGATGTTTCAGACTACGGTATAATCCTCATCAGTTCTGGCCAGCCTGGGATGATGGGAAGAATAGTTTGGTGACATATGGAGGCTGCCAGGTTGGGGAAGGCTGGTGCAAAGGGTGAATGGAACGAAGATGTTAAAAATAAAATAAATTTAAAAAGACATGAATCCTATAGGTATGAATGGCAAAGCGATCTGGTCCAAGTCTTACTTAATCCACTAGTGCAGCTAATTGGTAATCTTCAGAAGGCCACCCAGACTCTGAATTAAAACCTCTAATGGAGGAGAATCCGTGACGGGCTCCAGCTCTCGCTGCTGTGTACTGCAGGGACGGGTCACACACAGGGCCAAATCCAATGCATCAGAGCTCTTTATCTGACCCCCTGTGGACCCTCCCCAGATCGCATGTCCTCCCAAACCGCACCCCTCTCCCTCCCCTGCTTTGCACCGTCCTTGAGTGTGTGTTTTTTTTGCCAGGCACAAATGTGTTCTAGGATTCTGCTCCTGCTTGTTGCTTCCCTGGATAAAGGATAAGAGAGGGATGTTTGTACGTGAAGAAACCATGCTACTGCATGAAGGTGGAATTCATCTTTGTTGCTCCTCTCACTTTTGCCTCTGGCCTCACCTGCCGCAGGCTTGCATCCCTCGGAAGCTGTCCCAGAAGGGAAGGTGGGCCTCAGGCCAAATTCGTTCCCCAGCCCTACAGTAATAAGTGAAATGGCCGTAAGACAAAGATGCTCTCAAATTGAGAGTTGAGGCCATGGTATTTCTTCTTTTCTTTTTTTAAAAAGAGAAGAAGCCTTTCTTGTCTTTCAGTTTGGGAACCCACAGACATGTCACTTGCTGTGTTGTCTGGGGAGGGTGTGGGGGGGGGGGAATATCCCAGCTGGAAAACACTCTCTGGAATCATAAATGAAGGATATAGATCAGATCTTGCTGGACTCTTCAGCTTGCCGTTTCCTTCTCATAACAGTTTCCATAGCCTTTGATATTCTATCTACTTTATCATTTCTCTTTCCCCCCACAACCCGTCCCAATTTTGTGGAAAAACAGCTGTGAAAATAAAATGCCAACAGAGCCCATCTTTTATCCCGCCTGTCACTGGATTCAGTACATCTGCAAAGACAGAGAAAATGCTTGTTTGGAGCCTTCATCTTGCTTCATTTAGGAGGGTAAAGATGCATCGCCATCTGACCCAGCGGAGTCAAAGGTCACTCCCAAGGGGAGTCAGCGAGTTGTTCAGTCTATTCATGGTTTAATTCCTGATGAGTGGCTCTCTGTAAAAGATTCCTTTATTCTAGTGGCGCTTTCTCTCTCTCTCTCTCTCTCTCTCTCTCTCTCTCTCTCTATATATATATATATATATATATATAATAACAGAGTTAACAAGCCTGATAAGAAATCCATGACTCAGGCAAATCCTTAAGGATCAAGGGGGGAGGGAGAAGGGAATAAGTTAGAGCATGTTAATCCACAAGCCTGAAAATACGCTGCCAAATCTTTTAAACACTTTAAAAAGAAAGGGGGAAAAAGAAAGCCTTCACTGTAGCTTGTTAGTACCAATTACGGCAGAAGATGATGGGACGGGATTTGGTGCTTTCCTAACTTAAGCGTTTCCCCCCTCTCTCCAAGAAACATGAACAAGAAAGTAATAGAACCATAGAATTGTAGCTTGGAAAGGAATTCCGAGGGTCATCTAGTCCACCCCCCCCCCCCTGCAATGCAGAAGTCTCAACTAAAACTTCCATGACAAATGGCCGTTTCCATTGAGATAATGAAGCGATCCTGTTATAGGGCAGCGCAACCAGTTCCCCTGCAGTGGGCACCAAGCTGGGGGGGGGGGAAGGGCAACACGGGGCATTGTAACTACAAAGTAGTGCGTGCACAGAACGAAAGGTGAGAGGCAAAATTTTGGCCTCGCATGGGGGGCCACTGAAATTAGAAAGACCAACGTCTGTTCCCCCCCGGCCTCTGCTCTTTAATGCATAACGTGAGAAAGAAAAATAAGCATGGAAAGAAAAGGAAAGTTGCATTAAAAGGCTTTAGCAAAGTAGAAGCGTTGCTCAGTTTTGGGGCTAAACTGTAGTTTGCAGCTGTGGTTCTTCGCGATGTTCGAATTCACACACTTGCCTTGAGATCAGCCAACAAATCAGAATGTAAAACAGTGTTCTGAAGGAGCTCCGAAAACCATGGTTTTCACAAAGTGTGGTTTGGCATGACACCCAAACAGTGGTGTAGTGGTAGATTTTCGAAGCATAGGAGCTTATCGTAACAGCTCACATAGCCACATCAGCAAAGATGTTCTATAGTGATGCTCTCAAGGAAAATCTAAAACTGCAGGCAGCTGTATGATATCTTAGAAATGGGAAAATATTGAGATTTATGAAAGAATAATGTACTCGGTTAGTTTCTTGGGCTGTGCATTACTTCAGAGGCAGCAAATTGGCACAGTTTGAACTATTCACCCCCACCCTCTTGATTCAAAATGACACCTGTCAGTTTTCAAGCATAGACCCAAAACTGCTCCTCAATCTTGAGAACTGTCATGCCAAATAGGGCAACAGTGTCTTCAGAGGCATTGACACAATTTGAAACAGTTGCGTCCACCATCTTGATTCAAAATGGCATCCGGTATCATCCAAATGTAGACCATAAACTATTCCTACATCTTGGGAACAGCCACACCAAATTGCATGACGATATCTGCAGAGGTGTCCAAGTTTGAAACTGTTTGGTCGGCCATCTTGATTCAAAATGGTGCCCAGCTGTTTCCAAGCATAGACCAAATCCCACTCCTCACTCTTGGGAATTGTCACATCAAACTGGAATGACAATACTGTATCTTCATAGGTGTCCAGATCAGCACATTTTGGCATCCTGCATCCATCCATAGACAAAAACCAGCTCCTCCACATGGAAACCCTCATGCGAAATGGGGCAATTATATCTCACAATGTTTCTGAACCCATAGAGAACAGACAGGGAGATGGATAAGCAGACAAATCACTTTCCAAAACATACAGTAGATTACGTTATATTTATATCCTCAACAAAGCTCAATGTCTTCCATTGAAACTTAATGGATGAGTGGGGATTTGAACCCTGGTCTCCTAAGTCCTAGTCCAATGCTCTAAACACTACACAAAACTGAATTTTGTTTTAACCATGTGGTGTGGAAAGAGGAACTTCCTTTTGCCCACCATTCAGCTTCAATGGATGGTCCTGGGTTCTAGTATTACATAAGAGGGGGACGCAGGTGGTGTTCTCTTGGGCTTGCCAGTCGGAAGATCAGCGGTTCAAATCCCCATGACGGGGTGAGCTCCCGTTGCTCTGTCCCAACCTCTGCCAACATAGCAGTTCAAAAGCACACCATTGCAAGTAGATAAATAGGTAAATAGGTACTGCTGAGGCGGTAAGGTAAACAGCGTTGTCCTGTTGCGCCAGAAGCAGTTTAGTCATGCTGGCCACATGACCCGGAAAGCTGTCTGTGCACAAACGCCGGCTCCATCGGCCTGAAAGTGAGATGAGTACCGCAACCCCATACTCGCCTTTGACTGGACTTAACCATCCAGGGGTCCTTTACCTGTTTTTACCTTTATTACGTAAGAGCAGTGCTTTTTTTCTTTAAAAAAATGTTTAAGGGTGCTCTCATTTTCCTACTCATATTGAAATACTGCCCCTCAATGAGGCCAAACTTAGATTCACAAAATGTTTAGGGGCATGCGTACCCCTGTGTCCCCCCCAGGGGAAAAAAGCACTGTGTAAGAGAGATAAAAACTTATTTCTTCTGATTTTCCCCACACTACACATCATTTAGTACACCTTCATCATATTCCTTCTTACTCATACAGTATTTTTCCCCTAGCAAAGCAGATGAGAGATGGTGGCTGGCCCAGTACCATACAGTTTTATGTATGGATTTCTGCATCTGTGTCTTCCTTGAGCTCCCAGGTCTTTTACCCATCTAATCCCAGGCCATCCTCTCTCTCACTTATTACATGTTTTCATTGCTACCCAAACAACTCTGAGCTCATGCTTACATGTGCACAGTGTACAACTCGAATGATGTATAGTTTGTTTGTGTGATGTGCCAAAAATGGAAACCGCAACGTGTACCAGCACTGGGAGCCCAGTGTCATGGCTGTGTAAGATTCCATAAACACGGGGAACTGGATCTAGTGAAGTGTGAGCAAAAGAAAATGTACTGTTTGTGCTGTTCTGGATGCAGGTGCACAGACCAGGCAAAGTCAAGCCTTGCTTGACCAGTGGATTGCAACGGGGAAGTTGAATCAACGGGTCTTAAAAGTGCTCCAGGTGACTTGAGTTGTGCCCTTTATGCAAAATGAGATGGTAGAAACAGGCCTTTTATCCAGAAAAAAATTATCTGAATGCAGCTTTAATTTCTCTGCATGAAAGCCCTTGCATGAGTTGTTTGCATGAGAAACCTGAGCACTTCCTGTGGAAGTCTATTTGTCAGATCTTGTCCCTGCAAGTTAAGGAAAGCATTTACAGCATTACACCTGCAAATAACTGTGGTCTTAGAATGCTGCTATCATAGGGCCAAAGGCCAAGCTTGCAATTGTCTGTTGTTGAGGAGCTTCCAAATTATTTACTTTTGGAAGGGGGGGGGAAGCCTCATTATATAAGATTTTGGAAACACCTCTTGTTGTTTTGTCTGACAAAACAATTACTTCTAATTGATAAATGCACACACATCTGCAAATGCTAAACCTGGCCAGCTTGGAGTAGCAACTACAAAACAACAACAACAGAATTCCCTTTCGGTTAAATCCAGTGCAGAATCCTATGATAACCAAGCAGCTGTTTTCAGAGGTGTGTCTCTGTGCACCCTGACAAAAGTAGCACAACTTAAGCTGCTTCTCTTTTTCACCTAAGGGAGCTTCCCCAGCCTTGGACCTCCCAGATGTTCCATACTACAATTCCCATCAGCCCCAGGGAACTGTAGTCCAAGTAAGGTTGTCATATGTCCCCTTTTTCCAGGACACATCCTCTTTTTCATGGGTATGTAAAATGAGAGTCGTCATAGAGATCCATAGTTTTAAAAAGTCGGCAAATGTGTCCTCCTTTTTGCTCTTCAAAATATGGCAACCCTAAGTCCAAGACATCGTGAGGGCACCAAACTGGGGAAGGCTGAGCTAAGAAGTGATCATCTCTAGATATTCCAGTTCATGTTTCCCTTTGTCTTGACATTTTGGTTCCACCATAAGCCAAGGACTATAAAATATCAACTCAGTATTAGAAAACTACCTAGAGACAAAACAAAATAAATAATAATAATAATCCTTCCAGTAGCACCTTAAAGACCAACTAAGTTTATTCTTGGTATGAGCTTTCGTGTGCATGCACATAAAAAAATTCCTTCCAGTAGCACCTTAGAGACCAACTAAGTTTGTTCTTGGTATGAGCTCATACCAAGAACAAACTTAGTTGGTCTCTAAGGTGCTACTGGAAGGAATTTTTCATTTGCCGACTCTAAGGTTTCAGTGTATCTGAAGAAGTGTGCATGCACACGAAAGCTCATACCAAGAACAAACTTAGTTGGTCTCTAAGGTGCTACTGGAAAGAATTTTTTATTTTGTTTTGTTTTGACTATGGCAGACCAACACGGCTACCCACCTGTAACTGGTGCTACTGGAAAGAATTTTTTGTTTTGTTTTGTTTTGACTATGGCAGACCAACACGGCTACCCACCTGTAACTGGTGCTACTGGAAGGATTTTTTTATTTTTTATTTTGTTTTGACTATGGCAGACCAACATGGCTACCTACCTGTACCTAGAGACTGAAGTCCTGCACTCTACACCTTACGCACCGTATGTTGTGTAATTTCAGCATTTTGTTCTGCTTCGATGTAAAAGTTTCCAAAGAGGTAGCTTTACGAATCCGCTGCAGGAGAAAGCGCCGCAACGCCTTGTGACAGCTTAAAGACGAACACATTTAAAAGTTACTGTAAAATGTAAATATTAACTTTAATGTGAAAAGTAGAATAGGACAACAGAACCACAGCACAGGAGGAGGAAAGATACCCACTCAGCCTTCAGTAAGTGGACCATTCTTAACCAATCCTCATGCTTGACCAATGAGAGCATACGGTGCATCTTGGATGCCTTGAAGTTCACTGAGCAAGTGTCTGGGACCCAAAGACATACAGGAACCACTGAGCCCTTGTGTTTAGCATTTGTGAAGTGATCAGACTTTGCTATCTGAAGTCTATTGAGAGCACTAAGATTAAACCAGCTTATTTCTTTGAGGTGCATCAGTGTATTATCAATGAAGAGAAGCTCTTGTGTAAGCCAAGCCAAGTTAAGCTGCAGGCTCCCCAGCATCCAATATATTCCTCTTTCGCTGCTTTCCCTTCAAAGACTCCAAGGAAACAAAAAAAGCTGAATACTTAAATACTTTTTCAACAGTCCAGTGCCGCCTTATTTCTTTTTATTTGTTGTTACTTTGCAAAAACCACTTCCAGACTCCCCACGGAGAAGTCCTCAGTCAAGGCAAAGCAGACTGCTATTTATATGTTCAGAATGCCATTAGGCCCAGCCCAAAGCAGGGCAGGGGGGGCTGAATGGTCCCCCTTTTTGTTTTAGGAAAGCAGCCAAAGGTGGAAGGATATGGAATTTGGACAGCAATCCATTGGCCTTCCAGAAAAGTTGCTTACACCTGGCAAATGTCAAAGCATCACACAATAGCAAGCCTTTTTCTTCTCTAGATAAACCCATTTATCCAAATGAATGGGAAGGCATTTAACACAGGGGTGAACAGTGTCTACGGGCCACTTCACACATTACAGGGCAACAAACTGGGGTTTGGTATCCCGTGTAAACTCAACAGGGAGCCACTGTCAGCCATAGAATCAAAGAGTTAGAAGGGACCCTGAGGATCATTTAGTCCAACCCCCTACAATGCAGGAATATGCAGCTGTCCCTTACAGGGATCGAACCTGAAACCTTAGCGTTATCAGCACCACGCTCGTCTTGTCCCCCTAGTGCATCAGTGGCTCTCACACCTGCATATTCACGAACCGCTTGAACATAGGAACACATTGGCTAGTCTCCCAGCTCCTAGTCCAACACTCTGGCCACTACACTACACTGTCTGTCAAGATACAAGTGGTGGCAGATTGCCCCATTCCCCCTGGTGGGGTTCCAACGCCTCTCTCCAGCTTCTCAACCCCAGTGCAGTGAGCCACACTGGAGGCTGTGCTTATCAGTATTTCTGCGGCTGCCCTTATTGCATCACGAACGTGAGAAGCCCAAGGAAAAGGCCTCATATAGCCTGTTCGATAATCTGACCTTGGTCAAAACAGCTTTGATCTCCATCATCATAGATAAACCAAGCCCAAATATTCTCAACGCTTCCGCAACCTTTCCATGGACCACCTGACTGGCCATACATGGCACACATGCAAATGTAATGTGCGAAATGCTTTTCAAGGGAAAGCAGCAAGAGAGCAAGCTAACCATAAGTTTTCATTACTTGTTTATTTTCTATGGAGGTTTATCCGATGAGCTAATGTTTGGCTACTAGTGTTTGTGTAATTGCATCCTGGTCCCACCTTGTTACATAAAATAGATCGCGGTTTCTAGCTGTTCTGTTCATTCCCTCACATAAAACTTGCTCCAGTGATTCGTCGTGGTTTAACAATCGGTTGCTCTTCCCTTGGAACTCTGGGAAATTGTAGCCCTGAAAGGGGAATAGTAGTTGTCCCTTAAGCACTCTTAGGACCCTTAACAAACTAGAGTGCCCAGAATTCTTTGGAGGAAGCTGCGACGAACCTCCCAGCCAACTACCCCTCTGTTACTAAGTGTATTATTTCTGAGGTGTTCTGGGTCACTTTTTCTATTCACCCACCTCGATGCCTTGAGGTCCGTCTGTGTGGATAATCCCCTTTTATTATAACTAGGGATAACTTAGTAACGGGGTTCTCTTGTCCAGCTGCCGTGGCCTGTTATATATATATATATTGCTCTGGGCTCCTCGGGTTAAGAATACCTCTCAGCTGTCAGTTCTGGGTCTCTCTCTCATTAGATCCCCCCACTGTGTCAGTTAGCTAAACCCTTTTAGTAACTGTGTAGCCTTACCAAGGTTTCTGCCCTTTTGTCCCTCCTGAGTGAAACTCCAAGACACAAACTATCACCCTGCAGGTCAGTTTTGTTTTTCCCCTGAGTTCACCTCCTCGTGAGCATCCATATATCGCTGGTCCAAATAAATGCCTCTTTTCTCTTGGCTCAACAAAAACAAGTCTTTATTTATTTCAGAACATCATATGTCAAGTACTTCAATAGTTCATCAGCTTAGTTACATCTAAAGTATAAACTCTTTCAGTATAACCAACTAATCTTCCTCCTATCCTAGCTTAACCACCACTATCCTGGCCCCACACCCCTTTTCTTCCCTGTCTCCACACACACCCTCCCTCTTCTCAACTGCCAAAACGGCCGGTCCCTCCTTTTAAACCGGGGATCATCCCACCCCCCAAAGGATGAACTGTCCGTCAAGATGAAGGTGGCTTAACTCCTTCTGCGCTGGGATGTATTACCTCCTCCATCCTAGGGCCAATCCATCACAGAATCCATTATTGTTTAATGTGGTGTCATAGTGCTTTAAATACATAGATACACACCATACATTTAAAGCACATCCAGCACATATCGAAAGCACATGGCTTCTCGCAAAGAACCCTGAGAGGTGTAACTTCCCCCTCAAGGAGTTACAATTTCCAGCATCATTAACAAATTACAGTTCCCAGGATTCAATGGGGAAAGTTATGTGCTTTAAATGTGCACTGAATGTGCTTTGAATGTATCGTGTGCGCCCATTTTGTTCTCCGCTCAGTTTGATGACACGGAGTTCCCAGTCATGTGGAAGATTATTGTCCAAACTGAACATGGTTATTATCCCCCTTCAGACATTCGGCATGCAGCTTGAGAGAGGAGCTGTCATGCACGAGGAACACCTGAAGAGGGCTACACTTGATGGAGAAAGCACCAAATTTAAAACAGCTTCTTTTCCTATCTCAGATACATGGGATCCTATTGAAATTTCACTCACTGTAGTGCCAGGTAACACCAGAGAAAATCTACCCTTCTGACAAATGGCTGGAATGATAGCGGGTCACTTAACAGGGCTGAAATGAATGTATTTATTTATTTATACATACATACATACATACATACATACATACATACATACATACATACGTTTATATCCTCTAGGGAGTCCAAGGTCACATATATGGTTTTCCTCCTTCCCATTTTTATAGGCACAACAAGCCTGTGTGAGATAGGCTGAAAGGCTGCAGCGGTTAAAATGCTGACAGGATGTTCCTTGAAGAACAAGCAATTTCACCTCACAGCTAGGGAGAGGTTGGGTCCAGGGACACCTAGGAAACATCACAGCTTGAAAAGCAGTTTAAAAATAAATAAATGTGGCTTTGGCCTCTATAAACATAGAAGTGTTCAAGGGATACACATATCACAAAGCAGTTGATAACATGCTGTGGGAACATATACCGAGGGAGCCACAGATGGCCTTGGCTCCCTCATACATGTCCAGTGTTTTTGGAGATGTGCAGATCTCTCCTTATTTGTAGAGAGGGCAAAACAGGACTCCTGAGTGTATGCATGAATTATTATTATTTGGCCTCCCTATACCTGCAGGTCTCTGGGCAGTTCACAAGATAAAATCACAATATAAAAACCACAAAATACATAATCAAAATAAAAACAAAACCAACCCACGGCCATATTCACGGCATACGTTTAAAGCACTATGATACCACTTTAAACAGTTATGGCTTCCCCCTAAGAATTATGGGAGTTGGCTAAGGATGCTCCTACTCCCCCCACAGAGCTACAACCCCTCAGGGAAGATGGACTGGCTGTGGTTGTTAAACCACTCTGTGAGGGGTGTCGGGCTCTCCCGACAACTCTCAGCACCCTTAACAAACTACAGCTCCCAGAATTCTTTGGGGGAAGCCATGACTGTTTAAAGTGGGATCATAGCGTTTTAAATATATGTCATGATTATGGCCTCAACCATCACGTTGTTCACTTTCACCTCTGGCCCTGCTCACCGTTGCACGTGGCCCCCAGATGGCTCCCTATGAGGGGTAGCAGCCCTCAGGATGGTGAAGGTTCCCCAGCTCCGCTGCAAGGCTTCGATTCTGTGCACATTTACTCAAGAAAATGGACCGCTGAACTCAGCGGGACTGACTTCCAGCTAAACACACTGCAAGTAAATTGTTCATAGGATGTCCGCATGTCGTATGCCAATGATTTGTTTTATTCCCTTGCTCGTTCATTTGTTTAATTTGTATACTTCCCTTCATCCATAGATACAGTATAAAAGCACATAATACATAATAAAAAAACAAGAGTTTGTTATTAAATAAACAAACCGATATATTATTAAATAAATAAATAAACCAAACTATTACGAAATAAATAAGCTGATATCCCACCCTTCCTCCCTAAGGTGTCCAGGGCAGCAAGCACCAAAATGATAAAGCAATTTAAAATAAAACAAAAACGTTTAAAGACAGTCGCACCACATGCCCTCGCAGCTAATGATTTCAAGCCATCAAATGCCTGGTTTAACAGGATTGTCTTTAAGTCAGCTCCTGAGTCTTAATAATGAGAAACAGTGGCGGAGCTAGGCTCCGCGGCACCCGGGGCGGCAAAGGAACGCCCCGGGGGCAGGGCGTCGTGACGTCACATCACACCCCCGGGGCATTTCCGGGAGTGCCGCCGCCGCTTCTGCAGCCCGCTTTTAAGCCAAAGAGCCCGCTTTTAAGCTCTGCCGCTCAAAAGCTCTGCGCTGTTGCTCCTGGGGTGACGGAGGGAGCGGCAGCGCTTTGGAATGGCGGGAGGGGCTGCCGCTTGTCACCCCCATGCGCCGCCGCTTGCTCCGTCGCCCCGGGAGCAACAGCGCACGGCCGAGGGAGCACCCCGTCCGTGCAGCGCTGCTGCTCCCAGGGTGACCGGCGTTGCGTGGGGAGTGGCGGGAGGGGCCGCCGCTTGTCACCCCCACCCGCTGCTTGTCACCCCCACCCGTCGCTTGTCACACCTGCCACTCGGGGCGTACCGCCCCCACCGCACCCCCCTAGCGACGCCCCTGATGAGAAAGTCTGGTGTGCCTAACCAGGGAGGGAATCCCACAAATGGGGACCCATCACTGAGGAGGCCCCGTCATGGGTCAACACCAACCAAGGCTGGTGCAGTGTACAAACAGTAAGCCCAACCCAGTGAATAAGAGGGGAAAGTTTGCAGCTAGGTTTGTTTTCATAGAATTAAAGCCGCTGTGTTTTGTTCAGCTCTGACTCCTGTACCATAATCCAATTTGAACAGGTAACCTTTGGATTGTTCAGAATACTTATTATTGGCCTCTGCCCCTGTGCCCCAGTTGACCGCACCCATAATCTTCATACAGCTCAAAGGTAATTCTGTGCATTCTTATGCTTTTTATTACTTCCTGTAAACCAGTGTAATTACTCCTTTCAGGATGACATGCACAGGAATATCTTTCACTCATTCACAATTATCCTGGTAGCAAATGTTAAGGGCTTGTTTCAGAAGATGCAGCAATTTGATTTTGCATCTGTCTTTTCGTAAGGTCCCGGGTCTGGTTACAACAAGATCATTATGCAATCAAACACAAAGCATTTTTGTGATCATAAATATATAGACATTTGATTGATATATGACGTGATACCGTTTAATACATGAGAGCCCTAGACTAGGACCTGGGAAATCAAGGTTCAAATCGCCACTCAGCCAGGGAGCTTACTGCCTTGAGGCTCACTGCCTCTCAGCCAAACCTACCTCAGAGGGTTGTTGCAGAGATAAAATGGGGAGTGGGAGAACCATGTATGCCATCTTGAGTGCCTTGGATAGAAAGGCGAGATATAAATGCAATAAACAAATAAATATCTAAGTGTGTGTGTGTGTGTGCGTGTGTGTGTGTGTGTGTGTATAAGAGAGAGAGAGAATGAGAGGGGGGGGGAGAGAATCCTGCATGGTGTAATGTTTAGAGGGTTGGACTACAACTCAGAAGACCCAGGGTTCAAATCCCTACTCAGCCATGAAGCTCAGTGGGTGACCTTCTGTTTCTCAGCGTGGTGCCAGCATGGTGTAGTGGTTAAGAGCGGTGCACTTGTAATCTGGTGAACTGGGTTCGCGTCTCCGCTCCTCCACATGCAGCTGCTGGGTGACCTTGGGCTAGTCACACTTCTCTGAAGTCTCTCAGCCCCACTTACCTCACAGAGTGTTTGTTGTGGGAGAGGAAGGGAAAGGAGATTCTTAGCTGCATTGACACTCCTTAAGGGGAGTGAAAGGCGGGGTATCAAGTCCAAATTCTTCTTCTTCTTCTTCTTCTTCTTCTTCTTCTTAACCTTGCCTACCTCACAGGGTTGTTGTGAGTACAAAAATTGAGGAGTATCGGGGGAGCCAAGTAAATTGCTTTGAGGTTCTGTGTGCTCTGTGGCAAAAGGTTGGATATCAAGGTAATAACACAGCAATTTACCAGTTCTCCAGGCACAGAGGTCTGCAGCAAATCAGGGTTGCACGTCATGAAATGAAACCATTTCCACAACTCATACAGGAAAGAGATTTATATCAAGTTGGAAACCTTTAACGTAACTCTCCTAACAGTGCCAAGAGTGCTGTGGGGTTCTCCGCCTGCCCACCCGTACAACCACAGGCAGCCCAGGCCTACAGGAAATGAATATTAAGATGACCAGCATAATACAAGTCATTTGTCAGGGTGGTCTATAATCCCAGCTTCCTGTGGGCAGCTGAAGCTTCAAACAGAGCCCCACACCCCGTGCCCAGTTGCAGCGTAAAGATTTCACACACATGTCATTTCAGCATGTCATGTTGTTTATTTTAATATATTTTGCTCGAGCAAAACACCTCTTTTACAAGAGTGCCCTGACAGCAGTATAAAATGAATGCCTCTCTTGGGGAACAACGGTTTCTTTAGATCTTGCTTTCAAGTAATATATTTTCTGCAACATGGGCCCCCTATACACAATGGAATAGCACTGGTGCAACTGAACACCACCAGTGGGTTTCTTTTCTTTTTTATAAAATAACGCTTTAAACATCAGTATAGCAATGGGGCCCCTTCATGGATCACTGCCTTGTCGTGGCGAAGGGGCTTGAATTACTCAGGAAGCTATGGACAGGTCAAGATGGACAGGTCATAGTGGAGAGTTTGGACCAAACGTGATCCACCTGGAGTAGGAACTGGCAAGCCACTCCAGTATCCCTGCCAAGAAAACTCCATGGACAAAGACAACAGGCATATAAAAGATATGACGCTGGAAGATGAGCCCCTCAGGTCAGAAGGCGTCCAACATGCTACTGGGGAAGAGCGGAGGACAAGTACAAGTAGATCCAGAGCTGATGAAGCGGCTGGGCCAAAGCCGAAAGGACGCACAGTTGCTGATATGCCTGGAAGCGAAAGGAAAGTCCAATGCTGTAAAGAAAAGTATTGCATAGGAACCTGGAATGTAAGAACCATGAACCTTGGAAAGCTGGATGTGGTAAAAAATGAGATGGCAAGAATAAACATTGACATCCTAGGCATCAGTGAACTAAAATGGACAGGAATGGGCGAATTCAGTTCGGATGACTATCATATCTACTACTGTGGGCAGGAATCCCGTAAAAGAAATGGAGTGGCCCTCATAGTCAACAAAAGAGTGGCGAAAGCTGTACTGGGATGCAATTTCAAAAATGATAGAATGATCTCGATACGAATCCAAGGCAGACCTTTTAACATCACAGTAATCCAAGTTTATGCACCAACTACCAGTGCTGAAGAAACTGAAATTGATCAATTCTATGAAGACTTACAACACCTTATAGAAATGACACCAAAGAAGGATGTTCTTCTCATTATAGGGGATTGGAATGCTAAAGTAGGGAGTCAAGAGATAAAAGGAACAACTGGCAAGTTTGGCCTTGGAGTTCAAAATGAAGCAGGGCAAAGGCTAATAGAGTTCTGTCAAGAGAACAAGCTGGTCATCACAAACACTCTTTTCCAACAACACAAGAGACGACTCTACACATGGACATCACCAGATGGGCAACATCGAAATCAGATTGATTATATTCTCTGCAGCCAAAGATGGAGAAGCTCTATACACTCAGCAAAAACAAGACCTGGAGCTGACTGTGGCTCAGATCATCAGCTTCTTATAGCAAAATTCCAGCTTAAACTGAAGAAAGTAGGAAAAACCACTGGGCCAGTAAGATACAATCTAAATCAAATTCCTTATGAATACACAGTTGAAGTGAAGAACAGGTTTAAGGATTTAGATTTGGTGGATAGAGTGCCTGAAGAACTGTGGATGGAGGCTCGTAACATTATACAGGAGACAGCAACGAAAACCATCCCAATGAAAAAGAAATGCAAGAAAGCAAAGTGGCTGTCCAATGAGGCCTTACAAATAGCGGGGGAGAGAAGGCAAGCAAAATGCGAGGGAGATCGTGAAAGATACAGGAAATTGAATGCAGATTTCCAAAGAATAGCAAGGAGAGACAAGAGGGCCTTTCTAAACGAGCAATGCAAAGAAATAGAGGAAAATAACAGAATGGGAAAAACCAGAGATTTGTTCAAGAAAATTGGAGATATGAAAGGAAGATTTCGTACAAAGATTACCACAATTAAGGACAAAAGTGGAAAGGACCTAACAGAAGCAGAAGACATCAAGAAGAGGTGGCAAGAATACACAGAGGAATTATACCAGAAAGATATGGAGGTCTCATACACCCCAGGTAATGTGGTTGCTGACCTTGAGCCAGACATCCTGGAGAGTGAAGTCAAATGGGCCTTAGAAAGCCTCGCTAACAACAAGGCCAGTGGAAGTGATGATATTCCAGCTGAACTATTTAAAATTTTAAAAGATGATGCTGTTAAGGTGCTACACTCAATATGCCAGCAAATTTGGAAAACTCAGCAGTGGCCAGAGGATTGGAGAAGATCAGTCTACATCCCAATCCCAAAGAAGGGCAGTGCCAAAGAATGCTCCAACCACCGCACAATTGCACTCATTTCACACGCTAGCAAGGTTATGCTTAAAATTCTACAAGGCAGGCTTAAGCAGTATGTGGACCGAGAACTCCCAGAAGTGCAAGCTGGATTTCGAAGGGGCAGAGGAACCAGAGACCAAATTGCAAACATGCGCTGGATTATGGAGAAAGCTAGAGAGTTCCAGAAAAACATCTACTTCTGCTTCATTGACTACGCAAAAGCATTTGACTGTGTCGACCACAGCAAACTATGGCAAGTTCTTAAAGAAATGGGAGTGCCGGATCACCTCATTTGTCTCCTGAGAAATCTCTATGTGGGACAAGAAGCTACAGTTAGAACTGGATATGGAACAACTGATTGGTTCAAAATTGGGAAAGGAGTACGACAAGGCTGTATATTGTCTCCCTGCTTATTTAACTTATATGCAGAATTCATCATGCGAAAGGCTGGACTGGATGAATCCCAAACCGGAATTAAGATTGCCGGAAAAAATATCAACAACCTCAGATATGCTGATGATACTACCCTGATGGCAGAAAGTGAGGAGGAATTAAAGAACCTTTTAATGAGGGTGAAAGAGGAGAGCGCTAAATATGGTCTGAAGCTCAACATAAAAAAAACTAAGATCATGGCCACTGGTCCCATCACCTCCTGGCAAATAGAAGGGGAAGAAATGGAGGCAGTGAGAGATTTCACTTTCTTGGGTTCCATGATCACTGCAGATGGTGACAGCAGTCACGAAATTAGAAGACGGCTGCTTCTTGGGAGGAAAGCAATGACAAACCTAGACAGCATCTTAAAAAGCAAAGACATCACCTTGCCGACAAAGGTCCGTATAGTTAAAGCTATGGTTTTCCCAGTAGTAATGTACGGAAGTGAGAGCTGGACCATAAAGAAGGCTGATCGCCGAAGAATTGATGCTTTTGAATTATGGTGCTGGAGGAGACTCTTGAGAGTCCCATGGACTGCAAGAAGATCAAACCTATCCATTCTCAAAGAAATCAGCCCTGAGTGCTCACTAGAAGGACAGATCCTGAAGTTGAGGCTCCAGTACTTTGGCCACCTCATGAGAAGAGAAGACTCCTTAGAAAAGACCCTGATGTTGGGAAAGATGGAGGGCACAAGGAGAAGGGGACGACAGAGGATGAGATGGTTGGACAGTGTTCTCGAAGCTACTAACATGAGTTTGGCCAAACTGCGGGAGGCAGTGAAGGATAGGCGTGCCTGGCGTGCTCTGGTCCATGGGGTCACGAAGAGTCGGACACGACTGAACGACTGAACAACAACAACATAGCAATGGGGAGTTAATGCAACACCAATCACAAAGAACAAGGATGGGGTATCTGTGCCCCCACCATATGCTATCAGACTCCAACTCCCATCAGTCCCAGCCAGCATGGCCAATGATCAAGGATGTTGGGAGCTGGACCCCAACATTTTGCACACAGGTAGCCAACGTGGTGCTATCCAGATGTTGCTGACCCATGTTGCCTGATGAGAGTTGGAGTCCAATGACATCTGTAAAGCAATATGTTAGCTACCCTGGATTTAGAGGGCCACAGATTTCCCACCCTGGTGTTGGATCATAAATACAAGGCACAGTGCAATGCAGAAGCCAGTTATGTTCTTCCTCGTGTCTACTTCCATAGGAAGATGAGAAGAAGGTTCAATGGTGGGCGGTACAAGAGAGATTGAGAGGAAGTGGAGATGCCCTCTAGACCAGGGGTGGCCAACTTCCAAAAGACTGTGATCTACTCACAGAATTAAAAACTGGCAGTGATCTACCCCCTTTTGCAGGGTTCAGGTCGAGGTTGTTGAGCTTCTTTAGGAAGGAAAGCCATCCATGTTTTGGGGGCTTCAGGACAAAGATGTAGAGCTTTTTTTAGGGGAGCCAAAGTTGCTGAGCTTCTTTGGGGGTAGCCAGTGATCTACCACAGACGTCCAGTGATCTACCAGTAGATCACGATCTACCTGTTGGACATGCCTGCTCTAGACGATATTGAGCAGTCATCACCACCAGGAGATCACATTCTGGAGACCACATGTATTTCCAGAGAAGCTCACTAGCTCTGTACACAGGGATAACAACCTCAATATTAGTCCTAAATATTAGATATACTGTAGATGCCTTTTGTTTCGGAAAAAAAGAGAAGTGTGTCTTGCATTGGCCATACAATATTCTAATTCTTTTTGAGATTTAGTAACGGTGGAGACCATGTAGGGGGACAAAATTCAGAGGAAGGTTTAGTGCAGGGATAGACAATGTGGTGTTCTGAAGGAGCATCTAACCCCCATCGTTCAGCCCCGGACACTGACGTCCAGCTCTGAGGGTCTTCTGGTGGTTCCCTCACTGCAAGAAGTGAGGTTACAGGGAACCAGGCAGAGGGCCTTCTCTCGGTAGTGGCGCCCACCCTGTGGAACGCCGTCCCATCAGATGTCAACGAAATAAACAACTGTCTGACTTTTAGAAGACACCTGAAGGCAGCCCTGCTTGGAAAGTTTTTAATGTTTGACGTCTTATCATGTTTTTAATATTCTGTTGGGAGCTGCCCAGAGTGGCTGGGGAAACCCATCCAGATGGGCAGGGTATAAATAATAAATTATTATTATTCTCCAGATGTGGTGGACTACAACTCCCTAAGCCCCAGCCAATTTGGGCAGTGGACAAGGATGGTGGGAGTTGTAGTCTGAAACTTCTGGCAAGCACCACCTTGGCTATTCCTGGTTTATTGTAACATGTAGTTTAGCCTTCAGCATATGGATGCAAGGATATGGGTACCCTTTGTGAATAGGTGGCCTGCAACTATAATATCTGAGAAGGTAAATGATGTATTCAAGATTCTATCGCTTGTCAGTGATTGCTGCTTTGGGGACATCCTTTTCAAACTCTGCCTGAGGCTAGAAACACAAGAGACTGCCTTACACGGAGTCAGGCCACTGGTCTTGCACTGAGGGGCAGCATCTCTCTGGGGATTCAGACAGAGGGTCTCTCCCACCGCTACCTGGAGATGCTGGGGACCGAATCTAGGAGCAAAGCAGATGTTCTGCCGCTGATGAGCTACAGATTTTTGCAAAAAGCCAAACTGTGACTTTGTCTCTCATGCCTGCAAATAATTAATTCAGCTTTAGGCTGGTCAGAATTTGCCAGGGCTTCAGGAGGAGTAAACACTGAAAAGAGAAAAACACCAGACAGCCCCAATTAGATAAATCCCTGAAGCAAAGAAGAAGGGGAGAAAGGTCATTGTTTTCTCTTGTTGCTGGCACAATGCATCACAGTGTGGAGCTAAAATTGCTATTTTGATGCATTCGTTTGTGACTATGCTGGATTTCCTAGGCTCGATTGCTTTGCATTTTAAAATAATCTTCCCACAATAGCTGTCTTCTCGCCTCCCCCCCACCCCCACCACTCTTCCCTTTGTCCCTCTCCCCCAATGAAACCCTAGAGCACCCCTGACATTCAAGAGTGGTGCCACCACATTTATTACACCTAGGGGCTTTGAAGTCTGCCAAAGGTCAGCATGAAAAAGAAGAACTGGGCCGGCATTATCATTCATAATCTGGGGCAGCGGCTGCTTGCCTCAAACGGGGCACCCCCCCTCAAAGGGAAACATGTTGGCATGCTTGCGAGCGCCAGTTAAGGGCCTCCCCGCTGCCTGAGCCGTGCAGCAATTCAGCGACAGATATTTCGAAACGTATTCTCTGAAAACATTGCGGTGTCGGTTACAGACTTGCCATGCCAGGCAGACAAAACAAACACAACAGGTGTGAGCTGTGAAAGCAAAGGGCACGGCCGGCAGAATACAAGTGCATGCTGGCATAAGGAAGTTGTGGTTTGCCTAGCTCAGGGAGGGAAGGGATGGCTGTGCAGATGTTGGCCCCGCTCAGCATGGCCAACGGTCAGGGATTATGGGAGCTGTAATCCAACAACATTAGAAGTACAATTGGGTGCCATGAGTGGATCGGGCAACCCAGTCAGATGGGAAGGAGGAGGAGGAGGAGGAGGAGGAGGAGGAGGAGGAGGAGGAGGAGGAGGCAGGGACGTATTTTACCACATTTCTCACATTTTACCAGCAGCAACACCAACAACAACTTATACCCCACCCATCTGGCTGGGTTTCCCCTGCCACTCTGGGCGGCTCACAACAGAATATTAAAAACACGATAAAACATCAAATATTAAAAACAGCCCTAAACAGGGCTGCCTTCAGATATCTTCTGAAAGTCAGATAGTTGACGTTTAGTTGACCCCCCTATCCTCTCACCGTTCTCCGAACGGTTTAACGATCAGCTCCTCTTCCCAGGGAGCTCTGAGAATTGTAGATCTGTGAAGAATATAAGGTCTCCTAAAAACACGCAACACTTAAAAAAACAAAACCAATCTACAGTTCCCAGGACTTTAGGGGCGAAGTTGTGATTGTTTAAAATGGTACAATAGCGCTTAAATGTATGGTTCAATAATAGCATTTTTTTTTTACTGTTGGTACAGATAGGACCACTGTACCTGAAACTTTACCTTCCCTCGTAAACTTTACAGCAATCCCTATCATGACAGAACATCTTTCAGGTTTACTCACCTACAGAGGTTAGGAAAGTGGCCCTTCGAGTGATGGCCTTTTCTGTGGTTGTTCTCTGGTTTTGGAGTTTCTTCTTTTTACTCACCTCTTAAGGCACTAGGCAAAGGATCCTGTTCAAACCAGCCACCAAAGGCTCAGGCTGCGGCTGTGATCCCGTTTACACCTGTCCACTTACTCGGCTTGGCTTTTTTGAGTTTGGCTTTCGGACTGCCATAAATATTTTCCCGCCTTTTTATTTGCTTTAGGTGTTTTCTTTTGTGCCAGTGTGCCTCTTTATCACATTTGCTGCTTTATTTTGTTTGTGACACCTTTGATTTTTTTTATGAACATCAGTTAAGCTGCCATGAACACCACAGGTTTATATATATATCTGGTGGAAAGGTCGCACACAACTTTGTACAAAAATAAAGCAAATAAATATTCTCATGGCACTCTTCCATCTCTGCGTGATTCAAGTTTACTGCTTGAGTAATTTGTACCCAGGTGAGCTGTAGGAGCAGGGGTGAAGTTGCTGCTCTAGAGGTTTAGCTGCCTCAGGGATATGTATTTTTATTTTGCTCAACTGCACTATTTCAGATATTGGTCATCCCCTGGTGACAACCATTTCCCAGAATCTACAGCTCCCTCCCATGTGGCCTCTCCAGGCAGCAGCAGTGAATGGTCAGTGGCGATTGGCAGCAAATGCAAGCCGCCCGCCATTTTGAATTCCCTACGATGATCCAGCGTGGTGCTTTTCTGGTGCACTGAGGAAACAGGAGAAATGGGCAAGAGGATAGGCTGAATCAGGGCCGGGCCAGCCGTTAGGGAAGATGAGGCCACTGCCTTAGATGGCAGAAGCCTCTCAAGTAGCACATCCCCGGTTGCCCCGCCTCCGCCATCCACGCCAATTTTGGGCCAGATCAACGTCTGCACCGATGGCAGTGGCGCTTCTCCCGGCGGTGGATGCTGCGGGGCATGTGGCGGAGGCAGAGCAGGTGGTGGGCAGAAGGAGGTGGTAGGTAGTGGCGCGAGCGGTGGCAGTGGCAGGGCAAAGAGGCACTTCCCATTAAGTCTTAAGTGGCACCACCCCAAATACTCAGCAGGCCTCAGCAGTGTGGCTGCCCTGAATTCAGACTTCAATTTAGGAAAAATATAGGAATCTGCCTTGAACCAAGTCAGATCGCTGGTCCATCTAGCTCAGTATTGCTGACACTGGCTGGCAGTGGCTCTCCGGGGTTTCAGAGGCTGCGGTGTTTGGCTGCCCTACCTGGAGATACCGGGGATTGATCCTGCGATCTTTTGCATGCAAAGCAGATGCTGAACCACTGAGGTATCACTGTTCCCCTTCAATTTGGGAACTGCATGATTGAAACAACAACAACAACAACAACAACAACAACAACAACAACAACAATGCAGCTGCCCCATATTTAAAGCAAAAAACACCGGGTGCATACAGAACTAGGAAGATAGATCCAATGCCTAGCGGTAAGAATAGAATCCCCTTTTAACATTCTCCATGAAGGCCTGCTAAATCCTGCTGAGCCTCCAGCTCTACTGAAGTCCTACATCAAGCCCTTGCTAAAGTCAACAAAGACTTGTTTGTTTCAGTTTTATTAGCTGCCTTTATTTCTATGGTGTAACGTGATTAAAGAACATAAACTTTGTTGGAGGAGAGAAGAAAAATATGTTGGAAATATAGTGAGGTTTGAGGAAGAAGCAACATGCATAAACATGTTTTAAATCAGTTATGCAAATAAGTCCAGAGAAGTTGCTAACCCTCATCAATGTTTGTATTTGTATTTTGCATTTTTTAGCCTTAAAAAAAAAGGTTTATGTAATCCTTTCGTGCCTGGTTGCCTACAGTCAATTCTTACTTGCCACAGGTGAGCAAAGTGGGCATGCACAAACTTAGCTTAAATTGCATAGAGTCATAGAACTGTAGTGTTGGGACCCTGAGGGTCATCTAGTTCAACCCCCTGCAATGCAGGAATCTCAGCTAAAGCATCAATGACAGATAGCTACCCAACTTCTGCTTAAAAACCTCCATTAAAGCCCACCACCTCCCGCGGGACACCGTTCCACTGTCAAACAGCACTTACTGTCAGAAAGTTCTTTCTGGTGTTTAGTTCTGCCCGGACACTGAGGTCCAGTGCCGAGGGCCTTCTGGCGGTTCCCTCACTGCGAGAAGCCAAGTTACAGGGAACCAGGCAGAGGGCCTTCTCAGTAGTGGCACCCACCCTGTGGAACGCCCTCCCACCAGATGTCAAAGAGAAAACCAACTACCAGACTTTTAGAAGACATCTGAAGGCAGCCCTGTTTAGGGAAGCTTTTAATGTTTGATGGACTACTGTATTTTAACATTTTGTTGGAAGCCGCCCAGAGTGGCTGGGGAAACCGAGCCAGATGGGCAGGGTATTATTATTATTATTATTATTATTATTATTATTATTATTATTATTATTATAGTTGGAATCTCCTTTCTTGTAAGTTGAAGCCATCGGTGTGCATTTGCATAGAGGTACCATGATGATGGTGGTAATGATGATGATGAAGATGAAGATTTTGCACCCTCCCAGCGCGGTGTCTTGTATGGGGGAACCGCCTGCACCACCCTAAATCCGGCACTGGCATGAATCTGGCCTAGGTGAGGTACTCTTGTTTCCTGGCAGAGCACATCCTGAAGTTTCTACAGTCGTACCTGGGTTTTTGAACAGCTTAGTTCTCGAACGTTTTGGTTCCCAAAAGCTGCAAACCCAGAAGTGAGTCTTCTGGTTTGCGAACCATTTTTGGAAGCTGAACATCCGACGGGGCTTCCATGGCTTCCGATTGGCTGCAGGAGCTTCCTGCAGCCAATCAGAAGCCACGCGTTGGTTTCCGAATGTTTTGGAAGTCGAGCAGACTTCTGGAACGGATTCCGTTCGACTTCCAAGGTACGGCTGTACTTTCAATTACTTACAATGAGATGGTATTATTAATAATACTTATCATCACCACCGTCCCCTTCAGAATGCCATGTCATTGTTCACTTTTCTTCATCGGTAACTGCTCTGGCCTTCAGAAAGGCTGCAATTTGACAGAATCAAATTCACAAAGAAAGCGCTGTGAGGAAAAAAAAAACCATCCAGAGCAAACCTACCATCAGTGCAGACCCTAAAATGGTCTGGCAACGAAAGCGGCATCCAACGTGCAGGCCAAATTGATAGGCGGAAAACACTACCCAGACCTCTTAACCACAAGCTGCTGATACCAGACTTGATGCCTGGAGTTTACAACGGTCAAGGGAGTCACGTGTTGCGCACCGACACAGTTCTGCTCTTAATTCTTCTGGCACACAGTCCCCAAAGGACACATATAGCCTGTAACCAAGAAAGTGTTTAGTGTCTAGCTAGGGCTGAAAACTGATAGGCACACACAACATTGGGTGCCAGCCATTTGCTTCTTAGGAACGAAGGAATGATAAATTTGGTAACTACTAAGTGGAAGATATCTGCTGCGGCTGTGTACACACCATACATTTAAAGCAGGGGTCAGCAACCTTTTTCAGCCTTGGGCACTGTCCCTCAGACCATGTGGTGGGCCACACTATATTGGGGGGGGGGATGAACGAATTCCTACGCCCCACAAATAACCCAGAGATGCATTTTAAATAAAAGGACACAATCTATTCATGTAAAAACACGCTGATTACCAGACCGTCCGTGGGCCGGATTGAGAAGGCGATTGGGCCACATCCGGCCCACGGGCCCTGGTTTAAAGCATACAGGCACCTTAAAGAATTCTGGAAACTATGGTTCACCCCCACAGAGAGAGAGAGATGCATTTCAAAGCACCATTAACAAACTATGGGTCCCAGGATCCTTTGGGGACGGAAGATGAGCTTTCAATTTTGGTGTGTACACAGCCTTCTTGTCTCAGGTTTGTGCTGGTCGGAGGTATGCAAAGACAAGTCCTTGCTTCCAGCACATGGATAATATTTCCCTCATTGACAGGACCTGTCCGTACTGTCGGTTAGTAATAATAATATAATAATAATAATATTTATTATTTGTACCCCGCCCATCTGGCTGGATTTCCCCAGCCACTCTGGGCGGCTTCCAACAGAAACCAAATACAACAATATCAAACATTAAAAACTTCCCTAAAAAGGGCTGCCTTCAGGTTTTTTCTGAATGTCAGGTAGTTGTTTATTTCCCTGACCTGTGATGGGAGGGCGTTCCACAGGGCGGGCGCCACTACCGAGAAGGCCCTCTGCCTGGTTCCCTGTAGTTTTTTTTTTTTATAAGAATTTATTGACATTTTTCTTATTACAACAAAAACCCACACCCACACCAACATTAATAAAAATACAAATCACTTACTCACTAAAACAAACACAAACATTGCCAAGTTTTCTCCTTCTTCCTTAAGCTTCTTCTCAGAAAAAAAAATAAAAATTTCTATTTCCATATCTTGACATGACTTCCCCTGCCTTTTCACCATTGGTTTTACACCTAATCTATTTTTCTTAACCCCTTCTTTTAAAAATTTAACATACTTTTATATATAAAATACAAAAATCATCTTACTCAACATGATCTACTATCCATCTTAAACTAGTCTTCTTAGTAATACCCCCATATGATCATACCTCATCCTAAATCCTCATCTGTTATTCTTATCTTATTCTTATACATTACTTATTCTTCTGTCCTGCAATCTGTTGCTAGTCACATAAAACTTCAGATATCTCATTTATGAAACAAAAAATCTAAACAAACTGCCGATCTTCACATTCCAATTTCAGATTACCATATCCAACCGTTTTAAATTTAATTTATTACTTCACCCCACACCCCCTCTGTCCATTGTTTTTCTCCTAGTAGTGCCAGAGCCAAATTTCCAATTGTCTATTCTTCCCAAAAAGTCACAGAGGCAGGCACAATTCAGAGCGCTCCTTGCAACGAGCTCCAGAGTTTCCATCTCACGATCTCCCGGCTGTTCCATTCCTCCAGACCATTCTTCTTGAAAATAGCTCAATTCTTTGTCCCATGCCCTCGAGCTCACACCTCGGGGGCTGGATATAACAAAACTTATTACCGTCTTGGGGCTGCCACCCCCAAAGACGGAATCTTTTTTCTTTTGGAGCAGCCCTGTCTTTTCTTTCCATCTTCCTACCCACCCTCTCAGCTCGCAGCAGACGCGTTCTTCCAAAGTGTCAAAATATTCAGAAGCCTCCTCTGCGGGAAATTCATTTCTTATCAGGCCCCTACACAAGGCTTTTACTTTCCAGTGGAGAATCTCCAGCCTCAGTTCAAGGAGTCTTTGTTCGTCCGTCAACGTGGAATTCAAAACAAGCCTGCAAACAAAGCCCAACACGGTAGAAGGAGGGGTAGGAGTGAGTGTCATATTGCAATTCCTGTCTTTATGTCCGGTTAGAGCTTTTCGTCGCCATTTTCCATGAAATCAGTGTGCAAAGACCGAGACTTTCAAACCGAGATATCTTTCACTCCTTTACTCCCCGAAGGGAAGTTGTAACAGTCTCACTCTCCACAATTCCGATACTTTATATCCATTCAGTAGCAACAGTCATTCAAGCTGGTTAACTTCTTCCGACCAAAGGGAAAAGGGCAGGCTGCCTTTCTTCTTCCCCCGGATCGTTCCATACAGTAAAATATTTAGTCCAATCTCGTACTTACGACCTCCGGGTTCTTCAAGACCTAACATCACAGGTAGAACTTCAACGCTCATCTCGGGATTTGTCGCCGCATTTGCATCCCGGTTGGGGCATGTCCCCTATGGCCCGGCTCCGTAGTCCCTTCACCCCCACCCCCCCTTTACAGGGGGAGCGGGGGAAGGGTTCGGAGCACAACGGGCACAGCCGGGGAGCCCAGGGCGCGGGACGCTCTTCCCGCGCCCCAACCGGAGCCCCGCTTTGCGGTTGCGGGGCTCCTAACCCCCGGGATGGATCGGGCGCTTCGCAGCCGAAGCAGCCCCGACCACCCGCTATGGCGTCGCCAGCCGGAAGTCTGGTTCCCTGTAGTTTTGCTTCTCGCAGTGAGGGAACAGACAGAAGGCCCTCGGCGCTGGATCTCAGTGTCCGGGCTGAATGATGGGGGTGGAGACGCTCCTTCAGGTATACAGGACCGAGGCCGTTTAGGGCTTTAAAGGTCAGCACCAACACTTTGAATTGTGCTCGGAAACGTACTGGGAGCCAATGCAGATCTCTCAGGACTGGTGTTATGTGGTCTCGGCGGCCACTCCCAGTCACCAGTCTAGCTGCCGCATTTTGGATTAATTGCAGTTTCCGGGTCACCTTCAAAGGCAGCCCCACATAGAGCGCATTGCAGTAGTCCAAGCATGAAGTAAAGAGGTGAAGCGAGCAGGCTTGTTATTTTCCATGAAATGAAGGAAGAGAAGGGAGACCAGGACTCTGCTGGGTGAGGGGAAGTATGGTGGCATGAGAAGAAATTTACAACAAAACATATTTATGAAAAAGAACTTGTTTTAAAATGCTTTGTTTAAAATGCCAGCCATTGAGATCTACTAGGTGGCTGGGCATGTGGGAAAGGGCCTCTTCAGCGGTGGCCCCTGTGTTTGTGGAATTCCATCCCTGGGGTAGTTCATATGGCCACTGTCCATATGGCCACTGTGGCATTCATTTTATTCTACAGCGGCTATGTTGTGGCTTATGGTTTTGACATTTATTAACAGGACTCAGTACAACAGGGTGACAGAAGCCTCTTGTTTAATCACAATGTGGAGCTAAGCCCTTGTGCTTAGCTAGACTGGTGACTGGGAGATGCCGCCGAGACCATATAACACTGGTCCTGAAAGATCTACATTGGCTCCCAGTATGTTTCCAAGCACAATTCAAAGTGTTGGTGCTGACCTTTAAAGCCCTAAATGGCCTTGGCCCAGTATACCTGAATAAGCGTCTCCACCCCCATCGTCCAGCCCGGACACTGAGGTCCAGCTCTGAGAGCCTTCTGGCAGTTCCCTCCCTGCGAAAAGTGAAGTTACAGGGAACCAGGCAGAGGGCCTTCTCGGTAGTGGCACCGGCCCTGCGTAACGCCCTCCCGTCAGATGTCAAGGAAATAAACAACTATCTAACTTTTAGAAGACACCTGAAAGCAGCCCTCATTTCCCCGGGGAAACAACAGGAGGAAGAAGAAGGTTAGCGTTGTGGACTGGGGAAAATTGTAAACTGTACATTCTAATAGAATTATAATCTTTATTTTATTTTTTCACTTTTTGTTTCTTGCGGATTTGGTCTTATACAATAAAAGTACAACCAATATCTCATTAACAAATTAATAAACAAACAAATAAAGGCGATTGAGACCCCTCAAAAACTGAACAAAAAGTTGAATATGAACTTGAAAATATTAACATGGAATGTCAATGGCTTAAATGAAAAATCCAAAAGAAATAAGATAGAGCATATATTATATAAGCAGAAACTCGATCTGATATGTCTTCAAGAAACGCACGTCGCACAACAGCATATTAGAATTTTATCTAATAAAAAATTAGGATTAGAATTTGTCTCATCAGACCAAAATAAGAAAAGAGGGGTGGTAATCTATGCGAAACCCCAACTAGAACCGGAGCTGTTGTATAAAGACACTGCAGGTAGGGTAGTAATTATTAAAATAACAATTCAAGGTGAGAAGTTGACGGTGGTAGGCATCTATGCCCCAAATGAAAAGAAGAGGGAATTTTACCAGTCCCTGGAAGAGGTACTAATGGAATACATTGGAGAAAAAATAATTTTAATGGGGGACATAAATGGGGTTGCCGCCCCGGAATGGGACAGGACGCCAAGGGTATCCAAAAAGAAACAGATAAAATTGCCAACTACTTTTTTCTCCCTAACGGAAACATTAAACCTAGAAGATGCATGGAGGAGTCAAAACCCACTCAAGAGGGAGTATACATATTTTTCCTACCCTAATAACACAGCTGGCAGAATTGATGCTATTTGGATTTCTAAAGACTTAATTAACAAAATATATAAATCAGATATCCACCCTAAAACAATATCCGATCATAGTGCGGTGATAGTTTGGTTAAAAGGAGAAAAGAAAAAAATAATAAGATGGAGGCTCAACGAAACACTATTAAAAGATGAAAAAATAGTAGAAAAAGCTAAGGCAACCCTAAAAGAATATTTTGAGCTGAATTTAAATGACGAAATGGACCTTAACATGGTATGGGATGCGGGGAAAGCAGTGGTCAGGGGTTTTTTCATTCAGCAAAGTGCCTACTTAAAAAAAGAGAAGGAAAAGAAAATTCAGGGTATAGTGGAAGAACTAAAGAAAAAAGAGAGGGAGTTATATCAAAAACCAGATGACGAGGAAATAAAAAGAGACATCAAAATATTACAGTCACAATATTCAATGGTAATTAATCAGGAGTTGGAGTGGAAAACGAAACTTATGAAACAGAAAAATTTCGAACAAGCCAATAAGCCAGGGAAACTCATGGCGTGGCAATTAAAGAAAAAGGAAGACGAAAGGATAATTAATAAAATAAAAATAGGTGACCAAATCATAATAAACCCCGAAGATATCCAAAAAAGATTTGTGGATTTCTATAAGGAACTTTATAGAGAAGGACAGGAAACTGATGAAGAAATAAAAAATTACCTAAAACAAGCCAATATACCGATAATATCAGAAGAACAAAGGAAGTGGTTAAATGGCCCTATTACAATGTTTGAAATCCAGGAAGCAATAAAGAATGCTAAAAGTGGGAAATCGCCGGGCCCAGATGGCCTTTCAGCTAGTTATTATAAATGTCTTGAAGCTATAGTGGCGATACCGCTTAAAGATATTATGAATAACATCATGAATGGAGGAAATATTCCGGAAACCTGGAGGGAAAGTTATATCACCCTAATCCCAAAGCAAGGAATGGATCATTTGAATATATCAAACTTTAGACCGATATCACTCCTCAACAACGATTATAAGCTATTTGCTTCCATTTTAGCAGAAAGAACAAAAAAAGTACTACAGAGCATCATTCATAGGGACCAAGCAGGGTTTCTCCCCGGGAGACAAATTCAAAACAATATGAGAATAATAATAAATTTGCTAGAATATTTAGATGCCAGAATTGACAAACCAGCTGCATTCATGGCAGTGGATGCAGAGAAAGCTTTCGATAACTTATCATGGAAATTTATGACATCAACGATACAACAATTGGCAATGGGGGATAAATTCTGCAATAGTATTAATGCAATCTACAAGAGACAGAAAGCTAAAATTATTATAAACGGAGATATATCACAGGAGTGTGAGATTAACAAGGGGACGAGACAAGGATGTCCGATGTCCCCATTGATCTTTATTCTGACTATGGAAATACTAAACAACCAACTTAGAAAAGAAGAAGGTATCAAAGGTATCCGATTGGGGGAGAACATCTACAAGTTAAAGGCCTTTGCGGATGATTTAATTGTGACTACAGAAGAACCAATAGGGAGCCTGGTAAAAGTTTTAGAAATTATGCAAGACTTCGGCAGAGTCTCCGGATTTAAACTGAACTACAATAAGACTAAACTATTAGTTAAAAATGTCTCGGTGGAGGACAAAAACAAAATTGAAAAGATAACGCGACTTAAAATATACGCCAAAATTAAATATCTGGGCATTTGGCTATCAAATAAAAACATAAACCTCTTTGAGGACAATTACAAAAGATGCTGGGAAGGAATCAAAAGAGACCTCATATTTTGGAACAAACTAAAATTCTCTTTTCTGGGACGGATAGCAGCAATTAAATTAAATGTATTACCTAAATTGCTCTTTTTGTATCAGACCATCCCAATAATAGGGAAAACAACACCAATAGAGGAGTGGAATAAGGAGATAACAAAATTTGTATGGGCAGGTAAGAGGCCAAGAATAAAACATAAAGTGCTTATAGATAAAAAAGAAAGGGGTGGATTTGGACTCCCCGATCTCAAAATTTATTACGAAGCCGCATGTTTTGCGTGGTTGAAAGATTGGTTTCTACTCCGAGATAACGAATTGTTAGATCTAGAAGGATTCGATCTTCGATACGGATGGCACGCATATCTACACTATGGAAAATACGTAGTTCATAAAGACTTCACAAGCCACATAATCAGAAACGCCCTATTTAAAACCTGGGAAAAATTTAAAAGATTATTGGAACCAAAAACACCAAAATGGTTATCCCCTGTAGAAGCAAAGGCACTCAAAAGAAGAAATATGAGAACTAATTGGCCTACGTACAATATGTTATTAATAGAGGATGAAGGAGAACTTAAATTGAGAAAGTACGATGAGATAAAAGATCAGTTGGGAGGATGGTTGGATTACCATCAATTACATGGAGTGTTCCAGAAAGATAAAAAAACAGGGTTTGTTAAAGAGACAACAAGGTTGGAGACAGATTTAATAAAGAATAATCATAAAGTAATTGCAAAAATGTACCAACTATTATTGGAATGGGAAGTAATGGAAGAAACTGTGAAGTCCTCTATGGTGAAATGGGCGCAAGACATTGGAAGACCGATAATGATGAGGGAGTGGGAGCACCTCTGGAGGGTCAGTATGAACTTTACGACTTCTTCAAATATAAAAGAGAACATGATGAAAATCCAACACAGGTGGTACCTCACACCCTCAAAATTGTCAAAAATTTATAAAGGAACAACTAATGTGTGCTGGAGATGTGGGGGGACTAACGGAGATCTGTTCCATATGTGGTGGGCTTGCCAGAAGATAAAAACACTCTGGAATCAGATTTATGAGGAAATTAAGAAAATGTTAGGGATCACATTCCCTAAGAAGCCTGATTCTCTCCTATTGAGCATTTTAGATAAGGAAATCCCAGTCAAATTAAGGGAGGTCTTCCTGTATGCTACAGCGGCTGCCCGAATTATAATCGCAAAGCGGTGGAAAGAACAAGAGCCACCTACATTAATAGAGTGGCATAACAAACTGCAAGAGTTCGCCGAGATGGCCCAGATAACTAACAGTTTAAGAGGGGGATCAAAGCAAAAAAAAATTAGATAATTGGATGAGATATAAAATATATGTTGAAAAGTACACTAAGGGAAGGATAGCTATGCCAGCTTTTCAATAGCCTTGGAGAAAGAAAATAAGAGATTGAAGGGAAATGGGGGCACTGGTCGAGATGGTAGTGAAGTAAAGTGTTTTAGAAAGATAAGGAGATATGTTGATACACACTCATGAGTAAGAGAGAATTTTACGTTTGGGACTGACAGGAAGTCGAGAGGGTTGAGTTTTGTGGTTGACATGGTTTTTTTTTCAGGTCTAATATGCTTGTTGTTTTATTTTTTTAGGTTGTATTTGGGGGAGGGAGGGGGATGAGGGTGTTTGATTTGTTTCTCTCTTTATTTTTTCTTTGGTTTTTGTGTTCTTTCTCCCTTCGGGTGTTATGTATATATGGATTGATGAAAGGATATGTATGGCTAACATCATTTAAATTAGTGCAATTTTGTTTTTTGTAACCAGAAACGAAAGGAACAGTAACTTAACAAACTGACAACAATAAGTGACAATGTTTCTTCTTTTTTGGAAACATTTTTATTATGATTTGAAGTTGGATTGCTTGTTGTATATCTTTGTTGAACAGCCTATAAATAAAATATTTCGGGGGGGGAAAAAAACAAAAAACAAACAAAAAAGAAAGCAGCCCTCATTAGGGAAAGCGCACCTTGGTTTAAGAACGGTTTTAGTTTAAGAACAGACTTCCGGAACGGATTAAGTTCGTAAACCGAGGTACCACTGTATTGTTTTATCGCCTTGTTTTTCTGTGGATTGCTTTTATGCACATTGCTTGGAAATGCAAATGATTAAGCAGGATATAGAGGCCACAAACAAACAGGCACCACTCTGTTTATCTCGAGATGCAAGCCTATGAAGGCCGTGTTTCACCAGAATCCGTGTAATATCCTATACTTCCTGAAAGATACTCGGAGTCCAGTGTGATTTTCATGCTCTTTATTCAGCTCATAGTAGTGAGGAATGCAGTTCCCCCAAAACGTTTGCTTTATATACACTATTTACACAATGGGCCCCACGTGATTGGCTAATTCCGGGATACTCCTGTATGCCAATCGGAATGCGGATTCACTTCCACCTGGAGCTGGATTGGGTGGCTCCTGCAGACCAATCAGACTGCTGCAATCTCAATCCTATTGTTCTGGGACCAGTCAGACTGCTGCAATCTCAATCCTATTGTTCTGGGACCAGTCAGACTGCTGCAATCTCAATCCTATTGTTCTGGGACCAGTCAGACTGCTGCAATCTCAATCCTATTGTTCTAGGACCAATCAGCCTGCTGCAGTTTGGATCCTATTCAACTCAGTACATAACACCCCTCCCCTCTAAGTTCCAGTAGTGCCTGGGAGGTTGCATCCATAGTCCTCAAGGTACGCTGGTCGCCTACGTGTGCGTTGCGGCCTGGGCTGTTCCCTGGTCAGGGGTTCTGGTTCTGGCTCATGTTCCGAGGCTGCTGGTTGTGATGGGGCTGTTTGGTCTGGCGCAACCAGCTCGCTCTGTCGTGGCTCTGGTTCCGGTGCCCTTTCGGCCTCGCGGGTCCTCTCAGTATTTACTGATTCTGCCTCCCCTGCCAGCCCCTCCTGCTCTACGGGTCTCAATGCCCCACTGTTCCCTTGGGACTCCTCTGACCTGTCCTCCTCCTGGTTTTCTCCTGGGAATCGTCGCCGTAGCTGGTCGCAGTGGCGGCGCCAGCATTGCCCCCCTCTGTTAGCACCTCGTATGACACGGGGCCCGTCACCCTGGTGACTGTGGCGGGTACCCATGCCGGGCCTGCCCCAAAATTCTTTGCATACACTGGATCCTGGGCCACAAAGGTCCGGGGGTTCCTGCCTTCACCCACCACTACCTCATCCTGAGCTCTGTCGGGGTGGAGGCGGTCCAGTCTGATTGCGAGGCGTCGGCCCATTAGTAGTTCCGCGGGGCTCCGGCCAGTCGTTGAGCTAGGGGTGCTGTGCTGTGCTAGAAGGAATGTGGCAAGGCGGTACTCCCAGTCCCCTTGCGTCATGCGGCGTAGGGTGTCCTTGGTGGTCCGCACCATGCGCTCTGCTTGGCCATTGGTGGCAGGGTGGAATGGTGCTGAGCGGATGTGGCGGATGGCATTCTGCGCTGTGAAGGTCTGGAATTCTTCTGACGTAAATGCGGTTCCATTGTCTGAGACGAGAGTGTCAGGGAGTCCATGGGTTGCAAACAGCCTGCGTAGTACCCGGATGGCTGCAGACGTAGAAGTGGATGGTACCAGTGCGACTTCCAGCCATTTGGTGTAGGAGTCCACCACTATGAAGAATGTTTTCCCCTGGAAGGGGCCCGCGAAGTCCATGTGCAGGCGTGACCATGGTGCTCGGGCAGACTCCCACGACTGGACTGGGGCCCTTGGGGGATCTGGGCGGGATTCTTGGCAGGCCTGGCAGTGTTTGACCCAGGTCTCTATCTCTCCGTCAATTCCTGGCCACCATACATAACTCCTGGCGAGGGCCTTCATTCTCACTACCCCTGGGTGTGTCTCGTGTAGGGCTATAAGGACCCTTTTGCGAAGGGGCTCAGGAACGACGACCCTGCTTCCCCATAACAGGCACCCCTTGTGGGCCGACAGTTCATGTTTACGGGTTCTGTAGCCAGCAAATTCTGGCCCGGGGCTGCTGCTGGGCCATCCCCTCCACACCCAGTCCAGGACCCGGGAGATGACCCTATCTTTCTTGGAATGGTGTGCAACTTCTTGTGCCTGAATAGGGCGGTTGGGAAGCAGCTCCAGGCTCATAACCTCTTGTGCGGGTGCTGGGTCGGGGCCTGTTTCTGGTAGTGGTAGCCTGCTGAGGGCGTCTGCGTGGCCCATCGCCTTCCCAGGGCGGTGAATCAGTGCATACTGGTAGCTGGCAAGGAAAATTGACCACCTGAGAACGCGCGGAGACAGCACTTGGGGGGTCTGCTTTTCGGGGGCAAACAAACCAAGCAACGGCTTGTGATCAGTCACCACGGTAAAGGGCCGCCCGTACAAGAAATCATGGAATTTTTTTACTCCCTTCACGATTGCCAGACCTTCCTTGTCGATTTGCGAGTAGTTCCGCTCGGCTGCGGTGAGTGTCTGGGAAAAGTATGCCACTGGCACCTCTCTTCCATCTGGGAGTTGGTGTCCAAGGACAGCGCCGATGCCGTAGGGTGAGGCGTCGCATGCTAGCACCACCGGCAGCCTCTCATCGAAGTGTGCCAAGACAGAGTTTGAGACGAGCAAGTCCTTGACTGCCTGGAATGCGGCCTCCTGGCGCTGGCCCCACACCCAAGGGGCCCGCTTGTCCAGGAGTCTGTGTAGGGGCTCTGCTACTGCTGCCTTATGGGGAAGGAAGGCATGGTAAAAGTTCAATAGCCCCAAGAAGGCCTGAAGTTCAGTCTTGCCCTTGGGCGCTGGGGCATCACAAATGGCCCGTACCTTGTCCCCAGTCAGGTGGACCCCTTCTGCATCCACCATAAATCCCAGAAAGTCCACCTGAGGCACTCCTAGTAGACACTTTTCCCGCTTCACCTTGAGACCCGCCGTCTGGAAACGGTGCAGAACGGTGCGAAGGCGGTCCTCAAACTCCTCTGCTGTGGGCCCGGCAATCAACACATCATCGAAGAAGGGGGTGACGCCAGGAATCCCTTTAAGCAGCGAGTCCATTAGATTCTGGAATATGCCTGGTGCCACGCTGACACCGAATTGCAGCCGCTTTACCTTGAACGCTCCCCTGTGCGTCACAATTGTCTGTGCCTCTGCTGTGGCTTCATCTACTGGCAGCTGTTGATAGGCTTGGGCCAAGTCCAGCTTGCCAAAAAAATTTGACCCAGCCAGGGTGGCAAGGACATGGCTGACCACTGGCACTGGGTATGCGTGGGCCATGAGGGCCTTGTTTATGGTACATTTGTAGTCTGCGCAGATGCGGACCGAACCATTAGGCTTGACGGGTGTGACGATCGGGGTTTCCCAGGTGGCATTAGGCACAGGCTCCAGCACTCCTTGCTCCACGAGCCGGTCCAATTCCTCGTCTATACGGGGTTTCAGGGCGAATGGGACCCGGCGGGCCTTGAGCCTGATAGGTCGTACTGCGGGGTCCAGCTGTAGGGCAATAGGGGGGCCCGTATACTGTCCCAATTTCCCATCGAAAACCGCCGGAAACTCCTTGCATATGGCGTCCACATCCACTTGTAAGCTAGTGCGGTTCACCCCGGTGACGGCTAGCCCCAGTGGTCCAAACCATGCCAATCCCAGTAAGCTAACGTAGGAGCCCTTGACCACGAGCAAGTCCAGTTGCCGCGTCCGCCCTCGATATTGCACCCTGAAGGTCCCCACCCCCATTGTGGGGACCTTACGTTTCTGGAAGTCCCGGAGGGTGAATGGGGCTGGCCTGAGTTTGGGACCCCCACTAGGGCACAGTTTCCTTAAAGTCCGTGCCGAGATTATGGATAGGGTTGAACCTGTGTCCAGCTCCATGCGGCACGGGGCCCCCTCTATCTGTACCTCTACATAAATTTTCTCTATGTTGGGGTGGGGCAACTGGTATACCTGGTAGTCCGTGGTCTCCGTCGAGTTGCCTTGGTGCATTGGGCCCCGGGACCTGGGGCTCTTGGGGCGGTCATCTGATGCCTGGCGTCGGATGGGCCGAGCCCGACACACCCAGGCGATGTGGCCTGATTTTCTGCACTGCCTGCACTCGGCATTGCGGAAACGGCAGGTCCTCCTCTCGTGATTCTCCCCGCAGCTTGCGCAGTTCCCTCCTTCTGGTCGAGGCAGCTGTGGTGTGTGCACGGCTTGAGTGCGCTGCTGTACTCTGTGCACCTCCTCCCTGTCTGATCCTGAATCGTCGATGAGGTCCTCGTGGTGGACCCTTGGTTGGGACGGCACGCTCGGCCGTGCCTCTTGCATCGACCTCTCGGCGGCTTCTGTTGCCAGGGCCTCCTCCAGAGCGACCTGGAACGTTAGGTCCTTCTTGGCATAGAGGCGTCGTTGCAGCTTCTCGTCCCTCAGGCCACCGACGAGGCGGTCACGCAGCATGTTCTCCAACTCTGAGAAGTTGCAGAACCGAGCGGCTTGGCGGAGGGAGGTCACAAACCCCGTTGTGGTTTCCCCAGGGGCTTGCCGCTTTGCATGGAAGGCATTTCGACGAGCCACCACCGAGGGCTGTGGCGAGAAGTGCCCCTTCAGCCGTTCCATTACTGTTTTGTAAGGAACAGTAGCGACATCATCAGGCGCAAGGAGAGCCCGGGCGATTTCGAATGTCTCCTCTCCGCAGACGCTGAAGAATATCGCCCTCTTCTTGGCATCGTTGGTGACCCCTTTAGCTTCTAGAAGAAAGGTGAAACGGGTGGCGTATCCTTCCCAGTCTCCTGATGCTGGGTTGAACGGCGAGAAGCTGCTGTCCGTTGCCATCTTGAGTTCCTTGGGACCCGGAGCTGAAGCCTGGATACACGGTGCGAGGCAGCTGTGCGGCAGGTGGCGTTGCTGCGGTGCTGTGTGTGGCAGTCAGCTCAGCGGGATCCCACCTTCGTCGCCAGTGAAAGATACTCGGAGTCCAGTGTGATTTTCATGCTCTTTATTCAGCTCATAGTAGTGAGGAATGCAGTTCCCCCAAAATGTTTGCTTTATATACACTATTTACACAATGGGCCCCACGTGATTGGCTAATTCCGGGATACTCCTGTATGCCAATCGGAATGCGGATTCACTTCCACCTGGAGCTGGATTGGGTGGCTCCTGCAGACCAATCAGACTGCTGCAATCTCAATCCTATTGTTCTGGGATCAGTCAGACTGCTGCAATCTCAATCCTATTGTTCTGGGACCAGTCAGACTGCTGCAATCTCAATCCTATTGTTCTGGGACCAGTCAGACTGCTGCAATCTCAATCCTATTGTTCTAGGACCAATCAGCCTGCTGCAGTTTGGATCCTATTCAACTCAGTACATAACACTTCCCAATCTCCGTATTTCTAAAGCAATTGGCATATAGTGAGTGGGAGCAGTTCATAAGGTAATGATGGGTGGCTGTTTCCTCCTGTAAACAAATGGCCCTAGCTTCATCTTTGCCTCCCAGGGAATCAATTCGCAGGTGGTTTTGCAGGCTACAGCATCCTTAAAGATGGAAGGTGGGGGGGGAATATATCTCTGTGTAAACTGGAAGCTTGTTGAAACTTTATTCGACATTGTCTTTGCAACCAGATGTTATGTTAAAGTCCCTGTATGGTTGTTCTCAAGCCATAATAACAATTCTTGTTGTTGTTGTTCAGTCATTCAGTCGTGTCCGACTCTTCGTGACCCCATGGACCAGAGCACGCCAGGCACCCCTATCCTCCACTGCCTCCCGCAGTTTGGCCAATCTCATGCCAAATAACAATTCTGGTAACAAGCAATTGGCTGCTTCACAATCCCATTACCAGAGGACTGGAATTGGAGCCAAAATGTTCAAATTAATCAATGGCATCATCATCTCCTTGGAATTAATAGAGGGTTTTTAGGGAGGGGGGGCAGAATTACTTAGAAAGAGATTTCCCCTTCTGAGAGCAAAATGCTACAGAAAGAGAGACTTTTGTTGCTTGCATCTATTGCCACTCTCTGCTGAAAACTTCTGTAGATCAGTCAATGGAAGAACCATGGTTGGAGTGAAAGTTTCTGCTGCATTATATCCCACTCTATTTCCAGTCTGGCATTCTGTTTGTGTACTTGGTACTGCGATCTCGCTCTGAGCCCTGCGGGTGGGATAGACCAGCACTCTGATCGGTGCAACAATGCATGTCTACTCAGCAGTGAACTCCATCCAGTTCAGTGGGGCTTACTCTGAGTTAAGCTTACAGGTGGGTAGCCGTATTGGTCTGCCATAGTCGAAACAAAATAGAAAATTCTTTCCAGTAGCACCTTAGAGACCAACTGAGTTTGTTCTTGGTATGAGCTTTCGTGTGCATGCACACTTCTTCAGATACACTGAAACCTTAGAGTTGTCGGGGTTTGGGTGCTGGAGCTCCTCGTGCACAAACTTGGACTGCTCATGCACGAGGTACCAGTAGCGGGGAAAGCGGCCAGCGTTCAGCGTGCTTGTGAGCACGGGCGCCGGCCAAGTCTCACAATCTGAAGGAAGCTGAGTAAGCCGGGTGATGACTCCGAAGGTGCATGAGTTCTTAATTGCCTTCTAACTAAAATATTGCCTCAAGAAATAGAGGATACCCTGAATCTGAATAGATAGATCAACTCAAGGAAATTAAAAATTTTACCTTAAACCTTTTACTCCCCCTTTTACCCCAAAGAAAGACAGACACCGGTTATATCTTTAGTGGCTTTGGCAGAACCCGCGTAGGCTCGTCCCCTAAGCTAAGTTCTCCTAAGCTCAAAGTCCCTGCGCGCCCAATCTTCCGCGAGGCTAACTAAATAATACTAAAACCGAAATATCTTCCGCAAGCCTAGCCCTAGGCTAAACCTAAAAGAAATCTAACTAAAGCTAAACCGAATGATCTTCCGCGATCTAACTCTAACTAAAGGAAAAACCCATCCAACCCATCCAGCCCGCTCCCAATACCCTTAAACTAAACTTGACTTCAACTAAAACCCAACTAAAGCAAAACATAAAATGAACGAACGTGCCTAAGCGGGGAGCCTCAGCCTTTTATTTAGGAACAAACGTGACATCATGATCAATGCCTCAACCAATAAAATCACTGTTGCTGCCCTCCAAAAAGGCGGGAAGCAAGTTTAACGCTCATTAATAACTTTGAACATGACCGGAACTATAAAATAAAGGCGGATTAATCTCATTGGTGAACCAAACTATTCATTCTTACTTTCACTTTTGCTTTTGTGCGTAGTAATACCAAAAGTAGTTCCCGAAAACCTCATTAAACAAATAAATTAATGTGGATCCTATGGCGGATCCGTGCAACGTATTCCGACATAGAGTCTATTTTGTTCTGAGTTAAGCATGCAGGATGTATTTACCCAGACCCTAAATACAACCCTTTGCGATGTTTCTAATTTCATAAAATAGGGTTAATACGTAGGAACCAAAGATCAGGGGCACATGCAAGTCCTGCAAATTCTTGTTAATTCTGTTTCTCATCAGATGCGAAGCTAACAGATGAAAGTTTTTTTTTTTAATGTGTTTACAAACACTTGGTCAGATTTGATTAAACCACAGTACCGAGACTAAACAAAAAGCAATCTGTCACGCAGGCCCATGTCACGGAGATATCCTTGAAGCATTGCCTATTTGGAGTGGGCAGCACATGAAGCTTATCATTCACTACCATTGATCCCATTAGTTTCATGCCGTATAACAATGTGACCAAGTGTATGCAAAGAATGGCTATAGGGCTGGAGAGGGAGGTTGACTGGGATCTCCATGCGAAGTAAGTCCAAGAGCCAGACTGATGTAGTGCATACTGGCTGGACCTGGGTTCAAATTCCTGTTCAGTCCTGGAGCTCATTGGGTGACGCCCTTGGGCTACTCCTAACCTGCCTCACCGGATTGTCGTGAAGATAAACCCTGTTGCCACGAGCTTTAGGTGATAGACTGAGGAATACCTATGCCTTGTGAAATAGCTGCATGAAACACAGTCTGGGCTAGAATTGTGCATGTTCTGTGATACTGTGCAAATTGTTAAATGCTCTCTATATTTGTGAACATGTAAATAAAATAAATGTAATTTTAATCTTATAATTCAATAAGTTTTATACATAGGGGTTTCATTGCACTTCACTCTGTTTGATAGTGGCCATTATTACCATTATTACCTATCTGAAAAAGTAATGCTTCTCTTTAAGCTACAATATCATAATTGTTGGGGGAAATACCGGTAAATAAAAGAAACGTTCACATTACACTATGCATGTGTTTTGATGTTTTCATAGTCTTTTAAATAATATTTTATACTTTAGCAGAACAGCTTGGAAAATTCGGCGGGGAAAACGCCAAGGACTATGTGAATTCAAGGAATTGTAGTTTTGGAAGGTACACCAAGGGTCATCTAGTCCAGTGTTTCCCAAACTTGGGTCTCCTGCTGTTTTTGGACTACAACTCCCATCATCCCTAAACTAGCAAGACCAGTGGTCAGGGATGATGGGAATTGTAGTCAAAAAACATCGGGAGACCCACATTTGGGAAACACTGATCTAGTCCAACCCTGAAATGGAATCAGTTCCTTTTTTGGAGGGGGTGAAATGGAACTGGAATGAATTCCTTTTTACAATGAACTTTCCAAGCACTGGGTCCATGGGATGGAGGATGCCCACCGTTGATAGAGACATTCACTCCTTTCCAGAAGCAAATCTTTTTTGTTGTTGTTGTTGTTGTTGTTGTTGTTGTTGTTGTTATATTTGTACCCCTTTCCCCCCAGATGGGACTCAATCCAGCTTACAGATAAAAATAAGAACCGCCAAAAATATACCAAAAACAATCATGAAAAAGCAATTAAACATTGATAGAATTAAAACTATAAACATCTATAAAATCTATTAAAACCACACCAGTAATTCCAATAGAAACAGCACGGCACCAGCCCTTTCGACTGAAAGCAGTCAGTTCCCCAAAGCCTTTCAGAACATGAAAGTCTTCGCCTGCCGGTGGAAGGGCAGCAAACAGGGAGCCAGTCTAGTTTCTCCAGGGAGGAAGTTCTAAAGTCTAAGAGAGCAATCACCAAAAGGTCTGCACAGATATGAAAGCAGCACCCTTCCTCATCTTGCAAGAGTGGACATGTGATTTAGCTCTGCCTCTCAAGGAGGTGATGCTATTTGTCAAAAATCTGGGAGGTCAACCCATGAAAGAGCTTCAACAATTTAGGAAACTGATCTTCCACATCCCTCTGTGAGCTTCCTCGGGCATTCTGGCTGTTTAGTTAGCTTGAGTGCTGCCTGGAAAAAATATAAACGAGATTCCTTTTATGACGTTTGTGGTTGCAAAAGAGTTGCACGGACGTTGGTACATATCGAAGCATTGTTTTATAGCAACCATTCAAGATCTCACTTTATGTGGGGGGGGGGTTAGTTATTATTGTCTTGCGGTTAAGCTTATGTGGGTTTAGATTTGACTTGACTTTAGAATTTATGTGTACATATGGGTGTTACGCCTGTATGCCTAGACCCAATAAGACCAGAAGAAAGATTCAGGCAGCAAAGTTTCCAAAAGCAAAGTTTCTTTATTGCAATAAGGTGCATTCAGTAAGCAAAAGGCAAAATGCACCCCCCACCTCCTGTGGGGCAAGCTTAAGTACTCTCTATGACATAGTAAAGCTCCTCCTAAATCCCTCCTCCTGGCCTATCAGAACTAATATTATAATACTGCGTTAGCAAATCAGAACATTTCCTTTGTCCGGCTGCCTTTGTCTGTTTCAAGCTGCTTTAGCCGCCAGGAGGTGCTATATGCTATTATTTCAGTACCTAAATGCCTAGCCGTTGACCCCCAACTGCACCTGGGACCTTATTTTGGCTTCTGCTGATGTTCACAGGAAATGGCTCGGTCATGGGGGTGAGTTGTGGTTAGCTCTTCCCCTGAAACCAGACATAGTGTGGAAAAGAGGAAGTCTGTGGTCGGCCGTTTACTGACATTCTGCTGAACTGCTGAACTGCTGAAACTGCTGATATGTCTAAAAAAGCTGCAGTGTTAAGCTTTAGCTAGAGTGAGCAAAACTGCATCTTCTGAAATGGAATCAGAGTGAAGCTGCATCTAAAATGGGGTTCTGTGGCTCTTTCTACCTACCCTCTGGTACCTTGGTGCCTCATTTCCCCCCTTTCAATCGAGAGGAGCAGCTTGTTCTGCTTCCTCTTCAGATTGACCTACTGAGATTTCCTCTATAACTTGATCCATCCAGTGTTCAAACACCTCTATAGGGTCTTCAAAATGTTCATCAGGTTCCCATGTATCATCATCTGGTGAATAACCTTTCCACCGTACTTTGTATAGTATTTTACTATCTGTGGTTTTCATGTCCAGGATCTTCTCCACTTCAAAGACATCCGTATCATATTCGTTGATACCTCTGCCGCTTTCCACCATCCCTTCTCCTCCTGCAGCCACTTTCTCCTCAGCCCCACTCACAACCGCTGCCATGTATGAGGCGAACGTTGTAATGGTGTCCTTCTCCAGTCAGTCCCTTGGACTGTAAGCAGTTGCGTGGCAACCACAGGTATATTTGGTAAGCCTGCGGTTCCTGTACATAAAAGGACTTCCCACCCCCCTTTGGTGACTCTGGGTGGCGTGTCCCCTGGTGTGAAAGCTTCAAATCTCCTTGTGACTACACTGGAGAAAGTCGAATAAGAGCCAGTGCCTCACCCCAAGTTCATTCCTCGAGGACTAAATTCTGGTTTACTGTTACAGCTGAATATGGCCCATATTTCTTATGGAGGGTGATGACATTTACTGGAGGACTGGAAGGGACTAATGAAATTAGTGTGAGAAGAATAGGATCAGTGAATATTTTACCTATTCTGACTTCTTGAGAGCAGTTGCAATGTAGCAAATAGTCAGGAATAACTTTCTAACAGTAAGAACTGTTTGGCTGTAGAATGGACTCCCTAATCTCTTTTCCAGTGAAAATACACCCATAGGTATAAAAGACTAGGCCCTCCCCCTCTGGTTCCCAACTATATACACGCAAGGGAATAGAAAGGGATATTGTTACTTTGACAAAGTCAATTTCAAGGGGTCAACAGGATTTTCCCTTCCAATTTCCCGTCCAATCCCAACAGCCTAGACCAACATTGTTCACACCTCTAACACTCCCAATCTATAGAGTTATGCCCTGTCTAACAACTGGTCGACAAACCACTAATAACAATGTCCTTCTGACCAATTTTTCTGATGTGGTTCTGCTGGAGATGGTCTCCGTTGCATAAACTGGAGGTTTCCGGTGGCCCGTGCGTCGAGTGACAGCGTCCAGTGTGTCACAGCAGGGGCTACTTCAATTCGGTCTCCCGTGCACTGGGCGTCCTTGCCGGTCAGACGCAGCAGGGGAGACTGGTGCACCGTGCGTTGAGTACCTACTCCTGGCTAGGCACAGCAGGGTGTCGACTCCAGGGGGTCACCTCGGCCTTTCACCGCCGTTGGGGTGGATAGGAGAACCGTGTATGGACCGTGTAAGAAGGTTGCGCTTCCACTCCTTTACCCACAAGCTATAGCCAGGCTGGAACTGATGGACTGGCTCAGCAAAGCTGCACGGTGTTTGTTCGAGGGCCCACCTGCTGAGGGAACAACAACACACAGACACAGAGAGACAGACAGACAGATAGAGAGATTATTTGTTTGTGGAAGGTGATATGCTCTTCCACCTGTCCAGTCCAGCTGGTTTTTCACGAACAAATGGAGGTGGTCTCCCATACAGGAGCTCAAATGGTGACAGTTCAAGTCTCTTGGTGGGGGCGCTTCGAATTCGGAACAGAGCTATAGGGAGGACATCTGTCCACTTCAGTCCGGTCTCTTGGGTTAACTTGGCCAATTGGATTTTCAAAGTCCGGTTCATCCTTTCAGTTTTTTCCCGAACTCTGTGGCCTATAGGCAGAGTGCAGTCTCTTCTTTATCTGAAGTTTCTTGCACACTTCCTGCACTACCTAATCGATAAAGGCTGGTCCATTATCACTCCCTATACTCCTGGGCAGTCCGAACCTGGGTATTAGTTCGGTTAGAAGTTTCTTAGTTACTTCCCTGGCTTTTTCAGTCCGTGTTGGGAACGCCTCTACCCATCCGGTCAGCGTACAAACAAACACTAGCAGATATTTGCAAGTCCTTGCAGGTGGCAACTCAGTAAAATCCACAATCAGATTCTCCATAGGGCTGTATCCCACATGTTGTACACCCGGTGGGGGTTGCATTCCTTGCTTGGGGTTGTTTTTGGCACAAAGGATACACCTCTGGGAGATAGCAGCAGTTAATTGTGAGAGGTTAGGCACATACAATTTTCTCCCGAGATGTTCCCTAGCAGCAGTGCCACCCAAGTGTGTGGACTCATGGTAGTTTCTCACAATTTTGCTGGCCAAGTGTTGGGGCACGAACACTCGGTTGTCTGGGAGGAGTAGCCACCCATCTTGCAGTCGGGCTCCCTCCTGTTGTGCCCATTCTTGCTCTTCAGGAGAATAGTGAGGTTCCAAGTCTTCAGTGGTTATTTCTGGGATGAGTGCAGCCACGGTTGGAGGTGGTGATTGCATAGCTGCTTCTCGGGCAGCCTTGTCTGCCTTATGGTTGCCTCTGGTGACCAAATCCTTGCCTCGCCCATGTCCTTTGCAATGCATTACAGCAATCCTCTCAGGGGCCCACACCGCCTCTAATAGACTTTCCACTTCTTGTCCATACTTCAAGGCTTTTCCATGGGCTCCTATCAAACCTCTTTCCTTCCATAGAGCTCCATGCGCATGCAGGGTTAAGAAGGCATACTTTGAATCTGTATATATATTCGCCTTACATCCAGCTGCCAATTGCAGGGCTCTAGTGAGTGCAATTATTTCGGCCTTCTGGGCAGAGGTTCCCGGTTGCAGAGCTTCTGCCTCTACAATCTCATCGTTGGTCACCACAGCATACCCAGCCCTCCTAACGCCATTGGATACAAAGCTGCTCCCATCTGTGTAATATACAACATCAGGCTCTTTCAGGGGTTCATCTTTCAAGTCTGGTCTGCTAGAGTAGACTTCGTCCATCACCTGGAGACAATCATGGTGTTCTATTTCCTCGTCGTCTGGTAGGGGCATCAGGGTGGTGGGGTTAAGGGTATTCACCACTCTTAGGTGCACTCTTGGGTTTTCACACAGCAGGCCCTGGTATTGGGCCATTCGGGGGTTTGTCAGCCAGTAGCTCCCTTTGTACTCCATGAGGGTGAGAACAGCATGGGGTACATTTACATACATTTCTTGGCCAAAGGTGAACTTATCTGCTTCTGTCACCAAGACTGCAGTGGCTGCCACTGATCTCAGACAGGGTGGCCATCCTTTAGCTGTTGGGTCCAGTTGCTTTGAAAGATAAGCTACAGGCCGATTCCAGCTTCCTAGCTTCTGAGTCAAAACTCCAGCTGCCACGCCATTCTGCTCATGCACATACAGTTGGAAGGGCTTCTCTGGGTTTGGCAGCCTCAAGGCCGGAGCCTCCATTAGGCATTTCTTAATAGTCTCAAAAGCCTTTTGCTGTTCTGGTCCCCACACAAAAGGGTCTTTCTCCTTTCCCCTGGTACTCTCGTTTAGAGGTTTTGCTATTATGCTGAATCCTGGTGTCCAAATTCTACACCATCCTGCTGCTCCTAGAAAACCACGCAACTGTTTTCTAGTCGTGGGCCTCCTTATAAGACATATGGCTTCTTTCCTCTCTGGTCTCAAAGCCCTTTGCTGGTGTGACACATTATAGCCTAGATACTGGACTTCTTCCAAGCACAGTTGTGCTTTTTTCCGGGAGACTTTGTATCCTGCCTCCCATAACAAGTATAACAGTTCTTCTGTAACTTCTTTTCCTTTTCTTCCAAGTTTTGGCCATCTTTACCAATTTTTTTTTTAAAATCCTTGTGGCCAGAATCAAAGGGGTTTGAGTAAGCCAAGATTCAATAATCAGTTCAAGTGTTTCTGGGCTCCTTCTGCCGCCCATCGTGGCAGGAAAGTGAGAGTAGTGTTTTACTGAGACTGGCATTGCCTAGGACCTTACATTAAGAATTATATGCAGGATATTTTTGGCCAACTCTGGGGATTATCTTCAGCCCACACCCCTGGTGGAGCTTGGAGAGTTTCAGGTATTTATTCTGTCACTTTTCCCATGAGTAAATGGATGGGATTTTGTGATCAGGGCTGCCAAAAGTTCCTAAGAATATTCTCTAGGCGCCATTAGTGACAATATGCTGGTCACTCGTGGAAATAGCTGCATTTCTGGTCCTTTGGGGACAAAATAATTTGTGCCTGTATCTTGAGGGGACGTCTCTTTCCAGTGAGGGCACTGGGTATTTGGGCATATACAGGAACTGATGGGTGAGGTGGCATCCTTCAATTTGACATTCCAAATGCCTCCCTGAACAAATCACTTGTGGCTCCCACAATGTTCACTGATTCTAGGCTTTTGGATTGTACAGGCGTGGTTATAACAGAATACTGGGCTCCCAGCGAAATATCTCTGGTTGGTCTCTCTGGGGTATCTTCCTCCAAGCCCTCTTCCTCTTTGTCCTCTTCCTCTTCCTTCTCCTCTATTCTGGGGCCATTCTCACTTCCAGTGTGTCTCCCTTTTCTACATATGACACACTGCTTCCTTCCTAGCAACTGACCTTTTCACCGGCCTCTTCCTCGGGTCAGACCCCTCTGGCCTCACCCGGGTCACCAGTCCTAGGACGCTTGTTGCTTGGCCTTTCATCCTTACATACTCCTTCAATGCCTCTTCTACTGCTTTCTTCCAAGCGGCTGACCTCTTCACCGGCCTCTATCTCGGGCCTCTGGGCCCCTCTGGCCCTCCCGAGTCGCCGGTCCTCCTTGGGCCAAAGCTGCCGCCATAACTGCCGCCTTCTCCTTCATCCACTTCCTCTTTTCCTTCTTCTCCTCCTCCCCTCTATAGTCATACACTCGCTGGGCAATTGCCATCAATTCACTCCGGGACTTTCCTTGAAACCCATCCTGCTTTTGTATCTTTGTCCTTATATCTTTAGTGGATTGTGCGATAAATGAGCTATTGACCATCGCCGCATACTCGGGGAGGTCGGGGTCAAATGGAGTCCAGATTCTATAGGCTTCCATTAACCGTTCCAGAAATCTCCAGGGCTCTCATCTGCCTTCTGGGTCACAGCTGAGACCTTGGACAGGTCTGTTGGCTTCCTAGCTGCCCTTCGAATACCTTGTAGGAGAGTTTCCCTATATGCTTTTAGGGCGTTTCGGTCTCCATCATTGTTTGCGTTCCATTTGGGATCAGACGATGGATATCGAGTGGGCCAATCTGTTTCTAACACTCTCTGTTCCTTCAAGTGTTCTAATGCTTGTTGATCTATCCTCCTTCTTTCCTCTGTGGTAAAAAGGGTATTCAGCAACTGCTGGCAATCTGGCCAGGTTGGTTCGTGGGCAGCGAAGATAGATGCCATTAAATCCACCATAGCTTTAGGTTTTTCACTAAAGGGTGGGGTGTGTATTTTCCAATTCATCAAGTCTGTTGTACTAAAGGGGACATACTGCATGGTGTACGTCTGAGGTGGGGGTCCACCATCGACTAAAGGTGCATCAGGTGGGGGGTGGATTGTTCCATACCACCCGAAGGGGGGCAATTAGGTCTTCTGGTGGTGCTTCCTTGCACCTTTTTGCATAGTCTTTCAGTGCCTGATTACGGGCCCTGCTGTAGGCTGCCGCTGCACTTCTATGCTTAGGATTGGAGGACCTATACCGGCTTATCTTTTCCCTTAATTCTCTGAGGTTTGGGTATATTTCTTCCAGGGTTTGGGTGTTAGGGACCTTCACCCTATTCCCCTGTCCCCCTTCTGCCCCAGCCGGTGGGTCTGCGTTCTGGGGCTGTTGTACTGGGGGCGCATAAGGGGGTGGCCGCGGAACCATAAGCTCCTCTTCTTGACTGTCCAGTACTGGCGGGTGTTTTGCTAACTTCTGTATACTGCAGATCTTTGCCCTTGGTGGCGTTTTTCTGCATCTTTGCAACCACGGGGGGTTATCATCTACAGCATCCTTCCACGTTGAGATATATGGGATCTGGTCTGGATGATTGTCAATTATAGTCCGCCATAAGGGATTGATGAGGTTCTCATCAAAGCTTCCCTCGGAGGGCCAGCCTGTACCCTGTGTTGGCCAGTCTACTTCACACAGGGATCGTAGGCGTTCTTTCCTCAACGGGAATCCCCAATCGTCGCCCTCTGTGGCTTCCTTCCAATGGTCCAGAAAACACTGGAGGGGAGTCCCTTTGCTGGACCCTCCTCCCATCCTGAGCTGCTGAGGTACTCCGCTCCTACCAAGGTACAATCACACACCTTTCTCCGCGTCCTGTTAGTGGCCAAGTGAGCTCGCGCTACCTGAAACCGCACCTCGGGACCACACGTCGCTTGGCTAGTGGCACTAACGCCCCGGCCTCTCATGCATACACACAATCACTGGAGTACCTTATTCACACACCACACACATATACCTCCCAAAGTTTTCCCCTTTTGTCCTTTCTTGCCTACCTACACATATCTATGTATCTACCTGCCCTACCTGTCCTACCTGTCCTACCTGTCCTACCTCTGCGTATATGGGTTCGCCAGAGGACCCCTTACCTGCTGGCTAATACCATACGCTGGGGAGCGATCAAATCCCCCTTCCTCTAATTAATATAGAGGGTCAGTACTCACCAAAAGCCGGCTGTCTTCCCTGTCTCCCCGGTTCTTTGTCCGTTGCCACTCCTTGCAGGGCGGAGGGGGGTCAAGATGCCTTCTGATCCCTTCCAACTCTTAAGACTGAGGTGGTGCGCGCAAGGTCACAGGGCTGTTGACCAACACCTGCCGCCCTACCTGGAGGCAAGGGGGCTGCCTCTGGTCGAGGGCTTAAGGCCCGATCCGAGTCCTTGACGGCACCAGAAATGTTACGCCTGTATGCCTAGACCCAATAAGACCAGAAGAAAGATTCAGGCAGCAAAGTTTCCAAAAGCAAAGTTTCTTTATTGCAATAAGGTGCATTCAGTAAGCAAAAGGCAAAATGCACCCCCCACCTCCTGTGGGGCAAGCTTAAGTACTCTCTATGACATAGTAAAGCTCCTCCTAAATCCCTCCTCCTGGCCTATCAGAACTAATATTATAATACTGCGTTAGCAAATCAGAACATTTCCTTTGTCCGGCTGCCTTTGTCTGTTTCAAGCTGCTTTAGCCGCCAGGAGGTGCTATATGCTATTATTTCAGTACCTAAATGCCTAGCCGTTGACCCCCAACTGCACCTGGGACCTTATTTTGGCTTCTGCTGATGTTCACAGGAAATGGCTCGGTCATGGGGGTGAGTTGTGGTTAGCTCTTCCCCTGAAACCAGACATAGTGTGGAAAAGAGGAAGTCTGTGGTCGGCCGTTTACTGACATTCTGCTGAACTGCTGAACTGCTGAAACTGCTGATATGTCTAAAAAAGCTGCAGTGTTAAGCTTTAGCTAGAGTGAGCAAAACTGCATCTTCTGAAATGGAATCAGAGTGAAGCTGCATCTAAAATGGGGTTCTGTGGCTCTTTCTACCTACCCTCTGGTACCTTGGTGCCTCATGGGAATGAAAAATGTCGGTGTATAGTGAAAACTGCCCTGTTTACTCATACCTTCCCAACAAGGCTAAGATGCAAACAACGTCATGATGAGTGAAGGGGTCTAAACAGTATTTGGATTTAGATTATTTTTTTTCAGGGCTTTGAAGCACCATTTTTTATGTAGAATGGCAGAGCGGGGATCATCTGCTACAATTCCAAAACCAAGGAAATGAAAGTTTCACTTCATTTAAAAAATAAAAGATAGGTCGGGGTTTTTTGTTCCCTTTCCCTCCTTAGCGAAAACATAATACTCAAAAAATTGCGGCTGTTCCAAAAATATACAAACACTGAAACCGGGAACGGTGGGCTGGCTGCATATGTAACATCAAAACAGAGAGCTTCAGAAAACATCCTGCACAAAGAAATTGAATGGGAGAGAAATCTGCTCTTGCGAGGCAGCCAGGTAGTGGTTCAAATCCATAATACCAAAGTGTTCTGTTTGCTTCTCCTCCCACAGTGCCAGGGAGTCACAGGTGAGAAGTAACCAATGGCCAGAGAAAAATATATGCCTATATAATGTCATATCAAGGTTTACAGCACGTTGGGAAAATGGCGGGTGGCCACAAGTTCAGGGCTGGAGATGAGATCCACTTCCATGAAAGGACACCAGGTTTGTGCTTGGATTTAGATTTCTATGGTTACTCACCTTGGGACCCTTCAGACAAGGTGAAAAAGAATTTCAGTTAATAATATAAAATGAGAGCTACTTGGAAGTCCTTGCCCTGTCATCTGGAAACCCTTTGCCTTAGAAGACTACATCATCTTTGCTGGTCATGGTTGCTAGGTGGAAAAGGAGATGCACTCAGTACCTGTTCAATGGCACTCAACTTTATGCAGGCCTGCACAATTATTTTACCCGCCAAGCTGAATGCAAACCATCATCCATGTATAGGATTGCACCCCAGAATGCTAAATCAAGAGGACGTCCAGACCAGTTTGTTGAGCTTTCATGCTGATTTGTTTACAGGGAGATTATATGACATTGATAATGAGCATTTATTCTGATATGTCTGTGGGGCGGTTAGATGCTGCTGCATCAAGCCAGGTGTTATCCCACATTTCCCAGTCCATTTTCTCATCACTTTCCTTACTGCAAAAGGTCCAGTCTTCTGGGCTTGTGCTAAACTTCCCAGTCAATTATATTTGCATCTCCTGAAATTGCTGGTATGAGATTGAATCCCATGCCACAAAACAGTGACATTCAGATGAACAGGTAAGGTGGTGCAGAAAGGTGACTAAATTCCACCGCAGGCAAAATCTAAACCCCCCGGCTTGCCTGGAAGGAAAAAAACAAAAGCGTTTTTGTGGCAATGGGTTTATCGCAGATCTTCCCCCTTTTTGTTCTTCCACTTCCAAGTCTCCCACGTGCAAACACTCGCAGCTGTCTGAGGGAAGGTTTTAGTATGGCCTCATTATTGCAGGCTGGCTGCATCACACATAATACCTTTATGAGGTTTCCAACACACACACACACACACACACCCTTTTTATTGCTGCTACAAAGCTATAACCAGATGACGCAGCTTTTTGTCACTTAATGTGCTGTTAAACTACTCTTCAAAGCTTCCAAGCCGCACCAAACTCTCCGTTATTGTCCTGGCTCCCGCCCAGACCACGATGACCGAGGCTCTTCCTTGAGAGTAAGGAAGAGATTTTTTATTGAGGCAGAGAAGAGCTATAGGCTCAACAGCAGGTAACGTACTGCGACAGCTGCTACAGTCAGGCTAAATGACAGGAAAGGTCCCTGGATTGGGAGCAGTGGTCCAAGTTTAAGGAGTCCTTGATCGGGGCATGGAGTTCAGAACTGCATGGATAGTTCAGTTGGTTAGAGCGTGGTGCTGATAATGCCAAGGTTGCAAGTTTGATCAACTGCATCTTATTGCAGGATTTGGACTGGATGATCCCCAGGGTCCCTTCCAACTCTACATGATTCTATGGAAGCAATGGAGTTGTCCCAATGAGTGGGCATGCCCACCCACCAAGCTTTTAAAGATGGGTCAAGGCTAGCTAGCTCATTCATGAGACTCTCATGCCTTGCAAGCCTGTCACACATGCAGATGCTCACTACAATGGGGACAATGTGTCTGTTCCTCAGTGACCAGGATATCCCCTCCTCTTCAGGCTCCTGTCCCTCCACCCTTAGCAGTTGGCTGATGACCCCTTTGCATCCTGTTGCAGCATTCCTTTCCCCTAGAGGAAAAGAGAAGAAATGGGAGTGCAGTTTCCCCAGCCGAGGCAGCCAAATCCTGGAAGAGGAAAGTGCCCCCATGCCAATGGCCAAGGTTGATGGGAGTTGTAGTTCAACATCCAGAGGACCAAAGGTCCCCCAACCTGCCATTCTGGTTGTGGAGGAAAGGACTTTCCTTCCTATATACTTCAAGGAGTGTCTCCACTCCCATTGTTCAGCCCAGACACTGAGGCCCAGGTCCAAGGGCCTTCTGGTAGAGGGCAAAGGGCCTTCTCAGTAGTGGCTCCCGCCCTGTGGAACACCCTCCTATCAGATGTCAAGGAAATAAACAACTATCTGACTTTTAGAAGACATCTGAAAGAAGCTTTGATACTTTACTGTGTTTGATGTTTTAAATTGCTGGAAGCCGCCCAGAGTGGCTGGGGCAACCCAGTGAGATGGGCAGCATATGAATAAAAAATAATTATCATTATCATTACTCCTCTGCGGCAAGCATGAAAATGAAGAGGGCTGACGGAGGAGGGATGGAATAATCTGCTGCTGCCCCTCCACCAGCCTGCATAGTAGCTTGCACAGAATTATTCAATGGACTCCCCTGCATAAGACTCCTGGCTACTCGCTGCTATCCGGCAAGTTGTTAATTCAGGGATGTGGAACCATTTTCCAGACTGACGGACACATTCTCTTCTGCACAACCTTCCAGGGGTCACAAGCTAGTCACAGGCAGGGCAGGAGGGGGGAATACTGTATTACCTCAAGGACTGGCTCTCCTCATATAAACCGTCCTGGACAGTTTATATGAGGACCTTTATGTGCCTCCTGAGGTCCTTTATGTGCCTCCTCTACATGAGGTCTGGAGAACAGGCCTTCTCTGCAGTGGCTCCGCATTTACAGAATGCTCTCCCCAGGGAGGTTCGCCTGGCACCTTCATTATATATTTTTAGGTGCCAGGCGAAAACGTTCCTCTTTTACTAGGCCTTTGGCTGATTAATATTCTACAGCATTTTTGAATGTGTCTGTGGGAAGGGGAGGGGTGTTACTGTTTTGCCATTTGGTTTTTAACAATTTAATTGTTTTTATCCTGTATTTTATGCTGTGAACTGCTCTGAGCTCTTATAATGAAGGTAGGTATATAAATCTTCAAGAAAATAGTAATAAATAAATAAGTGGGCAGAGCAGTCAATGCAGATTTTAACCTTTCTACCAAAGGCTAGTTTCTTCATACCTAAGCACTCCCTCTCTGTTCTCCATCAGAGTTCAAGGACCCATTGCAGCCAGGCAAAAACATGCAAGGAGGCTGCAAAGCCAGGCCAGTAGAAGGGTTGGCTGGGGAGCGGCATGGAGTGGCCTGCAGAGAGCCCTGGGAGCCAGGTAGGAGAGGGCCAGAGGGCCACATTCAGATCTTATGCCTAAGGTTCCTCAGCCTTCTGTTAAAGACAAGCCTGCAACAACAGTCAGATGCGTAAGATGAGATGGAAGGACTGGGTGTAGGATCTAGGTGGTGACGAGGGATATCTTGACCTTGCCTAACTTTGCAAATGTGGCTGATTTCCACAGAGCCATTTGCTCACACTAATTCCAGTGTCGCGATGCCAGCGCCTTTTCGTCTTCATGTGCAAGTTTGTAGACCCGGACGGGATACAGCAGCAAACTTTCGCTTTGATGTCCAGCCTGCCCAATATGTATTTAAATATTTAGCCAGGCAACAAACTGCCACATAAATGTTGATATTCACGTACACCCACCTCAGAAAAGCGCCTACTTTTGAAGGGGAATATTGCTATAAAAAAACAACTCCCCCGCCTGTCAAAAGCTGTTTACTGCCGACTCTTAAGTACGAAGGGAAGCAGCCCAGTTGATAGTAAATTATATTATTTCTTCCTCCTCCTGTTATTTTTTCCTCTGATGTCCTTGCTCTGTTTGGCTTTAACCCGTTGCAGAAGATGTTTACACAAAGCAGGAAAAAAATAAATGGTCCAAATTAGACAAATATGAGGAGTAACGCCTGTCCGAGGCCAGGCCAGGAGGGAGCCTCAGGCTTCCAAATCAAAGCATATGGCGTCCAAACCTGCATCGTGAAGAAGCTGGAGTTTACTAAACCGCACAAAGTGTTCTGTACACACAGAGACGATTACAAATGACTCCACTGTGTTGGGCGAAGGGTGGCTTTGCAGCTGGGTGTGTTTAATGCCTCTCATTCACGCATGCCTGACACTCGGCCAAGGATTCCTATATACACCATGCAGGTCACGTGGTTGCCCGTGGACAGATGATTCACGTGGGAAGCCTCAAAAGCCCAGCGCAGTTAAACAAACAGGCCCATGTGTCTAGTCATTAAGATGTGCTTGTGAAACATGATTCTGGCATGACCGGCACTAAATGGAGCTTTAAATCTGCCCTCGATTCCTCTTTCCACCGTTCCGTGCTGCCTTCTCGGGCCGAGAGGATTGTTCTCCCACAGAATGCTTTGGGGTTTCAAATCGCCTCTCTGAGAACACCACAAAGCTCCCACTGTGGTATCCAGTGACATCATTCGCACACATCCAGGCCTTTTGGGGTGGTTTTTGTTTGTTTTTTACTAGGCTTTCCAGGTGTTTCTCTACAGGGGTTTGGTTCAGACATTCAGACAAGTCTGCAGGCAAGGACTGTCTTGGTTTAATTGGATGCGGGGGGACTGCTTTAGGGGCGGGTGAGTCAGTTACAAATGCTGTCAGTATCATAAGCAAGAAAGAAATATATATCGCTCATGCGTTTAGATCTTTTCACCAAGTTTCCTCCTGTCCTGCTTTTAAATTATTTTTGCTGTTGTGCTCATGGCATGCTGGTTTTTGGTTGTCGTTGGGAGGATTTTGTTTGCTGTTGTGTAAAAATTGGTTTAGTGCGTTATTGTTTTCGGTTTGGAATGTGTTCGCATATTTTAATGTCTCCGTAAACCACCCAGAGAACTTATGAGAGAGGGAGAAGAACTTCTCTATCCATTTTCTCCACACAATGCACGATTCCATCATGACTCCTCTTACTCGCCTTTTCTCTCAGCGGAAAAGCCCCCAATGTAGAAGAAACCTTTCTTCATAGGGAACTCCCTGCATCCCCTTGATGCTTCTGCCTGCCCATCCTTCCACCAGCAGGTGGCAGTGTAGGGGATCAGCACCTGTCCCACAGGACTCCTGCCTTGTTGCGATTCCTGCATTGCAGGGGGGTTGGGCTAGATGACCCTAGGGACCCCTTCCAACGCTACAGCTCCACGATTCTATCTAAACTGCATACAAATACAAACCATATAGAGTAGGGCTGCCATACGTCTGGATTTTCCTGGACATTTCAAAGGCGGAATTGAATTTCCAAAATGTGGCACTTTGTCCTGGATCTTAGGCAAGTCAATCGGAAAATCACATTTTTTTGGCATTTTTGTAAAAAAAGAAAAAAGAAAAAAGAAAAAAAACTCAGGGTGTCCTGGTTTTTACTTTTTGAAATATGGCAACGCTCATTTAGTGTTGGTATGTTGCATCATCATTCCCTCTATTTCTGATGCTTAGACGTGCTGTCAGGGGCGGAGGAAGCTGCCCGGCTACCCGGGGCGGCAAACCCGGAAGCACCCAGGGCCGTGATTTCGCTCCCAGCACGCAAGCGCAGCGTGCATATGATGCATGCATCGGTCGGCCGCTGCGCCTGCGCGCTGTGAGTGGCGCGCTGCCAGCAGACGAGCCCCGAGCAAGCCTGTCCGGGGCTGGCCTGCCGACAGCGCACCACTCCCAACGCGCAGGTGCAGTGTCCAATGCATGTGTCGGACACACGTGCTACCGCTGGGTGAGCCCAGGATGGGCTTGCTTGGGATCCGCCAGTGGTGCACAGCGCTCTGTAGTGGCACACTGCTGGCAGGCGAGCCCGTCTGGGCAGAGGCAAGCCAGGGAGGGACACTGAGAGTGTCACCCTCTCCAGGGTGGTACCCGGGGCTCCCTGCCCCCTCCGCCGCCCTTCCCTACACCACTACATGCTGTTGCTTATGCAGCCAACAGAGCACCAGGCACACCCACCCACCCACCAGGGAAATATCAGCAGACTCAGCTGTAAGATACAGAAGTAGGGCTGTAGTTCAGTGGTACAGCATCTAGGTCCTAGGTTCTATCTCTGGCATCTCCTAGGAGGACTGGGAGAAACGCCTGCCTGAAAGCCTGGGCAGCTGCTGCCAGTCAGTGTAAGCAATACTGAGCAAGATAGACCAATGTTCTGACTCAGTATCTGGCAGCTTCCTATATTCTTAATTCTTTCTGATGCAACCGGAATACCGCATTCGTCAGCAGTGTGTGGGCGGAAATCGGCCAAATGTCCGGGGGGAAAGCTCAACAACTTTGCAAAATAATAATAATAATAATAAAAGCCCAACATCCTTTTTCTCCAGATCTTCACTGTTTGAAATATGGCAACCTTAGCGTTTATTTGCACGCATGTTGTAGTCACGATGCTGAAATGGAAAGTTAATGCAAGCAGCTATGGGTTTATATGCAAGTTCTCCTTGCAGGCATGGGAGCTCTGCTGTAAAACATTTATTAAGAGGTCTCTAAAGAAAGAAGAAAATCATCAGGCTGTCTGTTAAATAGGTACCCATTTTAGATAGTGTTCCTGTTTCAGCCCCAGGTTTTTAAATGCTCCATTCCCCTGTCTTTGTCAATGCATAGGTCGGAACAGCTGCCTGGATACTTGGAAAGTGAGCAAATTTTATGGATTAATATTTGCAGGGAGGGATATTTTAGTTTTATATATAAATATTGGCTTATACTGCAAACCGGAAGCTTTAAATATATTAGACGGGCCAATGATTTCAGGACTGAATAGGACCTCAGTAACAAGCCATAGCTTTCTTTAGCACCTTTGTATGTCAAACCCCCCTCCCAAAATGGTATGCTTCACTCTCAATCACAAGATTTCCCAGAGATGTGTCAGTTTGGATTTGTTTCAGCTATTTATTCCAATGCCCAGATAAACTGGAGAGAAATACACATCAGCCATCTGAATATTTCATTTCCCTCAATGTGCAGTGAAATTTGGTCAAATGGGTTCCAGACACTGGGGGGTGGGACGTGCTTCTGATCCATGAACATCAACCTCATGAATTGGTCTAACAATCAATCCCTCTTTACGGGGAATTCTTGTAACTCTGATGGGAAATTGTAGCTCAGTAAGGAGAATAGGGATGCGGGTGGCGCTGTGGTCTAAACCACAGAGCCTAGGGCTTGCCGATCAGAAGGTCGGTGGTTCGAATCCCTGCTATGGGGTGAGCTCCCGTTGTTCGGTCCCTGCTCCTGCCAACCCAGCAGTTCCAAAGGACATCAAAGTGCAAGTAGATAAATAGGTACCACTCCGGCAGGAAGGTAAACGCCATTTCTGGTTTCGCTAGAAGCGGCTTAGTCATGCTGGCCACATGACCCGGAAGCTGTCTGTGGACAAACGCCAGCTCCCTCGGCCAGTAAAGCAAGAGGAGCACCGCAACTCCAGAGTTGTTCGCGACTGGACTTAACTGTCAGGGGTTCCTTAACCTTCACCAAGGAGAATATGGGGTCTCCTAGCAACTCTCAAGGGACGTGGGTGGTGCTGTGAGTTAAACCACAGAGCCTAGGGCTTGCTGATCAGAAGGTCGGCGGTTCGAATCCCGCGATGTGGTGAACTCCCGTTGCTCAGTCCCTGCTCCTGTCAATCTAACAGTTCAAAAGCACGTCAGAGTGCAAGTAGATAAATAGGTATCGCTCTGGTGGGAAGGTAAACGGTGTTTCCGTGCACTGCTGTGGTTCGCCAGAAGCGGCTTAGTCATGCTGGCCACATGACCCGGAAGCTGTATGCCGGCTCCCTCAGCCAGTAACATGAGATGAACGCTGCAACCCCAGAGTTGGACACGACTGGACCTAATGATCAGGCGTCCCTTTACCTTACCTTTACCCTTTAGCAACTCTCAACACCCTTAACAAACTACAGTTCCCAGGATTCTTTGAGGGAAGCAATGAATGTTGGTTTGATACTGCTTTGAAAGTATAGTGAAGATGGAACCTCAGTATCTTATGCTGGAAGAAGGCTTTGCTTTTTAAAAATCCAAACAGAACTGAAGCAATCTATCAGTTCATTCGGTAACAGGTAAATATTAAATGCCATTGCATGTCAGCTGTTAAGTATAGTCAACTGTTGAATGGCATTGCAAGTTATCTGAGAAATAAAGAAAAATGCTACTCACTGTTTCATGTCAGCTGTTAAATACAACTGAATGCCAGCTCAAATATAGGTAAACATTTAAAAGAATGTTGTGTGGCATCTTTCAGAACCCTGCCACATATCAACTACTTACTATCAAATGGAAATATCAACTGTGTAATGAATGTTCAAGAAATATTTGAATTGTATCCATCAAAAGCTATGGAGAGTATTTCAGAAAATTTATTTCTGCTTTAAAGCAAATGTTTGTGGGACTATGGTGCAGGCAGTGATGAACATGTTCTCTGTGATCTCAGGTTATAAGGCAGACTCATTACCTCATTGTGAGCAAAACTTGGAAAAGCTTCATTTTGCTGATTGGGCTTAGACTGCAATTAACCTTGCCTGATTTTGCTGTAACATCGGCTTCGTACTGGGATTTCTCTGGCCTCATTGCTGAATTACTTCATCCTTTGGTGCCTGCTCCTTTCAACCTTGCCTTTAGCACCGAACGCTGCCTTCCTTATTTGTATGAATAACAGGCAGCAGACCCGATACTGATGAGATGAGAACGATAACATAGTGGAGCCAGGGAAGCAAGAAGAGAGCGCCTTTTTCCCCTGTTGCTCCAACTGCATTTTGGGTGTGCTTTATTCCCTTTTCATAAGCGACCGTCTTTCTTTTTCCTTCCTCCCACCCCCCACCCCCCAATTTCTCCTTTCAAGTCACCTCTAATTGAGAAAAACAAATGCAAACGTCTTTTGGTGCATTAGTGTGAACAAGCTCCTCCACTGACTACCTCCCCTTTCCTCTTTGGTTTCATGGAAGAAGACTAAAGATAAGCTGTTTTCTGCCTCAGGAAATAAAACTGCAGCGCACACCCCAATTAATTTAATCAACCCACACCCACTGGAGGGGTCAAACGATCTGGAGGGAAACTGTAATATGCTAAAAGCCTGTAGTTGTGCACAAATACACACACACACACAGAGAGAGAGAGAGAGAGAGAGAGAGAGAGAGAGAGAGAGAGAGCGCTAATTCTTGTGCTAACAGAGATTATCTCCGTGCTAAAAAGACAGCAGAAAAAATGGCACGAGTAAGACCTTGTTGTTGTTGTTTAGTCGTTCAGTCGTGTCCGATTCTTCGTGACTCCATGGACCAGAGCACGCCAGGCACGCCTATCCTTCACTGCCTCCCTCAGTATGGCCAGACTCATGCTAGTCGCTTCGAGAACACTGTCCAACCATCTCATCCTCTGTCGTCCCCTTCTCCTTCTGCCCTCCATCTTTACCAACATCAGGGTCTTTTCCAGGGAGTCTTCTCTTCTCATGAGGTGCCCGAAGACCTAGAGATGGGCAAATCTGCCAATTTCACATTCTCCCCGTTTCCAATTTTCCCATTCTTAAGAAAACGTTGCCATATTCTGTATCACTTTGCAAATTTTTTTCAGGCCTCACAAAAATTCACCAGCACTTCTCTCCCTATACATATTTTTGCAAGGCATCTCCTTGGATACATTTATTTATTTCATAAAATATTACTATTAAATTAATTACATCCCCCTCAGTAGCAGGTCCCAGATCTGGTTACAGGAAATTAAAGGTAAAGGTAAAGGTACCCCTGACTGTTAGGTCCAGTCGTGTCCAACTCTGGGGTTGTGGCTAATCTTGCTCTATAGGCCGAAGGAGCCGGCGTTTGTCCGCAGACAGCTTCCGGGTCATGTGGCCAGCATGACTAAGCTTCTTCTGGCAAACCAGAGCAGTGCACTGAAATGCCGTTTACCTTCCCACCAGAGCGGTACCTATTTATCTACTTGCACTGGCATGCTTTCGAACTGCTAGGTTGGCAGGAAATTAAAAACAGTTAAAAACAGAATTTTTGTTGGCATCCGTCCGTCTCAAGAGACAATGGAGTGTACCTCCGTTGCATTAGCGGCACGAAAGTGACCTCCCGGGGGGGGGGTTGGCAAGCCTGGGCAGTGTGTATGGAGGTCCTGGGATGGCCAGACAACAAGACCTCCCTCTCGGCCTCACTGATGTGGTCCAAAGGAAAGCAGAGCAATACGTTTGGCACCAGCTTGGCTGCAGGAGTTGCCAGAAGGAGGTGGGCAAGGTGCCATTCAACTGTCTTAGGGACTCCACTCTGGATTTGTGTAGGGTTTACTCCTTAGCCTTTTCGTCTCCAGAAGATATCCTGCAAGGCAGTGGAGATTTAGGATCAGGGTTGTTTTCCCTAGGATATTGGATATAGTATATTAGGATGTTGTATTCCCTAGGATATGTGATTTCACACACACTTCCCCTTAATATAAGCATTTTTCTAACTTCCATGCAACGCTTCTGCTTCCATTACTTAAAATACTGCAATAAAACTGACACATAGAACCAATGTACCTAAACACTTGCACTCCACCCCAGCTTTTTTTTTTTAAAGCATTGTCATCAAAAAGAAGAAGAAAGTTTTTTGTGTGTATGGCAAGGGAGGCCATCAGGCCTTTCATGCAGTTTTGATAAAAGAGCCTGCCATTTTTGCTCATTTTCAGGGGCAACCACCCACCAATGCAAAGGGAGACCTCCAGATGTTGGTCCAGTTCTGCTGGGAGCAAGAGGCTGTTTGAGAGCCTCTCTTTACATCTTAAGATCAAACATTTGGAGAGAAATTTGGCTGCCCCTAGGGACCCAAATTACAACATGGGGGAGTTTGTTCCTCTTAGCAAATTGCCGTTCCCTTCTGTTCTACCTGAGAGCAACAGGAAGGTGCAAAGGAGATGCCAGTGATTTAACAACTGAGAGACGTGTGATGTTTCGCATGGGTGAGTAAACTGTTACTTCATCTTATTGCTAACACTATATGTGCCCTTTTGTGAGTGGCATCTATACAGCATCAGAAGGCAACAGCAATAACCATAAAGCAGGAGAGGTTTGCTTGATTCTTTTTGAAATTCACCAGCATCTGAATTCGCAGCTGTCCCAGTGAGCCCAAGCCAAATAGCATCCTCCCTGATGGCACTTTTCTATTGCACGAGTCAAGTATCTTATGTTCCATTCAATCATTCCTTGGTTTATTTGTGTGCCACTTACCCACAACATTTTGCAGCTCACAACAATTGAAATGAACAACAATAACAATTAGGAAAGCACATATTCAAAAGAATATGAACTTAGCACAATGCCAGTTGTTGTTGTTCAATCGTGACCCCATGGACCAGAGCACGCCAGGCACGCCTATCCTTCACTGCCTCTCGCAGTTTGGCCAAACTCATGTTAGTAGCTTCGAGAACACTGTCCAACCATCTCATCCTCTGTCGTCCCCTTCTCCTTGTGCCCTCCATCTTTCCCAACATCAGGGTCTTTTCTAGGGAGTCTTCTCTTCTCATGAGGTGGCCAAAGTACTGGAGCCTCAACTTCAGGATCTGTCCTTCTAGTGAGCACTCAGGGCTGATTTCTTTGAGAATGAATAGGTTTGATCTTCTTGCAGTCCATGGGACTCTCAAGAGTCTCCTCCAGCACCATAATTCAAAAGCATCAATTCTTCGGCGATCAGCCTTCTTTATGGTCCAGCTCTCACTTCTGCACATTACTACTGGGAAAACCATAGCTTTAACTATACAGACCTTTGTCGGCAGGGTGATGTCTTTGCTTTTTAAGATGCTGTCTAGGTTTGTCATTGCTTTTCTCCCAAGAAGCAGGCGTCTTCTAATTTCATGACTGCTGTCACCATCTGCAGTGATCATGGAACCCAAGAAAGTGAAATGTCTCTCTGCCTCCATTTCTCGTGCAACAAGATATAGAACGAGATAGCTCAGTTGGTTAGAGCATAGTGCTGATAATGCCAAGGTTGCAGGTTCGATCCCCATAAGGGACAGCAGCATATTCCTGCATTGCAGAGGGTTGGAGTAAATGATCCTCAGGGACCGTTCCAACTCTACAATTCTATGAAATGAACTAACCTAACTAATGTAACAGTTGAAAACTACATAGGAGACAGAATAATGCCTAAGGCTTCCTTAGCCAGCCAGCCAGCAGTACCCTGGGGCTGTGCACCCACCCCACCTTTAAAGCACACCTCTCCCAAGAATCCTGGGAACTGTAGTTTATTGCTCACAGAGCTACAGTTTCCAGCAGCCTCAACATACTAAAGTTCCCCTGCTTTTTGGGGTGTGTGCTTTAATTGTCTGGTTTGTAAGCAGCCCTAGTGTACTGCCCACTCGCTAAGGAAGCTCTCCGCCCGAAACCCCTCCCTGAAAGCTAGATGGAACAGTGGCCTCACTCTGGTAAGGCTGCTTCCTATGTTACTTCCTATGTGTTATACCGGATCCATGCCACCATGAAACTCATGTATTAGCAGCAGCAGCACCGAACATGTCATCATGATTTAGGATGTCCTCATGACCATGTTCCAGATGATGAAGAAGAAGAGTTTGGATTTGATATCCCGCTTTTCACTACACGAAGGAGTCTCAAAGCGGCTAACATTCTCCTTTCCCTTCCTCCCCCACAACAAACACTCTCTCTGTGAGGTGAGTGGAGCTCAGAGACTTCAGAGAAGTGTGACTAGCCCAAGGTCACCCAGCAGCTGCATGTGGAGGAGCGGAGATGCGAACCCGGTTCACCAGATTACGACGAGTCTACCACTCTTAACCACTACACCACACTGGCACCTGTATATATTAATTTGGATTGGAGCTTCCATCCGCCAACATTCAGGGGGTCCTCCATAGTTCTCCTCCCACCCTGGCTCTAACCCAAAAGAGATTAAACCCGTCATGAGCTCTCACCCTTTCTACATTCCTCACCGTCACAGCCAATCAGCACCCATACATCCAGACTGGGGCCATAAATAGAGATCCAGAAATCCTTGCGTTGAAACTATCCCAGACACAAATTACTAAGGGCCTTGAAAATTAACCTGACATGGTTTTAAGCACCCAAGTTAATGTGTGGTCAATAGTCTTTCCGCCATCAACAGGCCAGCAGCAGCATTTTGCATTGGCTGGGTGCACCTGGCTCAGAAGATCCTCTAGAAACAACAACAGGCCCTTCTGTCTAGTCCCAGTTCTCTGCAATTATTTCCAGTTTCAAAATCCCTAGAAGAAACAGTTATCCCGCTGGTCTGTTTGGAAGCCACCCCATTCTGATACCACGTGTTTGTCTCTTGCACTTTCACCATGGCATGCATGTTCCACACTTTTATGAGTAATATAAGGTATTGTTTGTGTGGGTGCATATATCCAGAGCTGTCAACTTTCCCCCTTTTTTTGCAATGGGAAACAGCGCTGGAATAAGGGAATTTCCCGCAAAAAAGGGAAAGTTGACAGCTATGCATATAACCTGGTGAGATTCTTGATGCAGGCCTGCAGCAGTGTTCCTCCTAGGTCAACAGAGCGGGGTGCCCAGGAGAGTACTTAGAAGGAGAGTGCACAGTGAATTCATTTCAGCATATACAAATTGGCTTGAAAGAGTGTGGTCAGATGTCTGGTGAAGACTCAGCAGTAGATGGAACCAGGAAAGCTGAGCTAGGACGTGTATGTGTGTGTGTGTGTGTGTGTGTGTGTGTGTGTGTGTACTTCAGAAATGTGATGTTTGCAGTTTCCCAATACAGTCGTTCCTTGGGTTACGTAAACTTTGGGTTGTGTACTTTTCAGGTTACGAACTCCCGTAACCCGGAAGTGTAACCCGCCACACGCGCATTCCGCGCATGCACAGAAGCGTTCTGCGCACTTCGCGCATAGCACATTTTTCAGGTTATGTACGTTTCGGGTTACGTACAGCAACCCAGAACCAATTAAGTACGTAACCCGAGGTACGAATGTACAGACAGACATCATCCATATCTTCTGGACTGGCGTCTGCAGATCAATGCTTAGGCTGTACACAACATGCATTTGAAACAAATTTAAAGCACATAAGTTTCCCCCCAAAGAATCATGGGAAGCATAGTTGGTCAAGAGTGCTGGGAATTGTAACTCGGTGAGAGGTAAACTAGAGTGACCATGATTCTCTGGAGAAACTCGTTTGCTTTAAATGTATGATTATGCGCATGCCCTTTGTCCTGGATCTTAGGGGAGCTCAACAGCCTAGAATCTGGGAGAGCCAAACCATGTTGATTTTCTGATTTTCTTTTTTAGAAGGAGGGTCTGACAAGGACAATGTCATTTCAAGAAAAGGTTAAAACGGATGACCTTAACTTGTATACACTGGGTGGTTTTCTTCTGGGTCGTTCCCCCCCCCCTTGCTTTCTTGTGCAAGTTTGTCCTAGAGCACATAATATTGCACAGAAAACGCCTGCCGTATCCAAGCACAATGGTTCGGGAACACTGTCAAGGTTGGCAGCTCTAAAATTAGACCTGCCCGCTTTGTTTGGGTTGGCAGGCACGTGCGTGCGGCTCTCTCCCTCTCCTCCGGCAGTAAAGCGGAGCAGGGCAATTGGCAAGGATTCCTTTCCCCTCGGTGCTGTGTTGCGCCTGCTTTCTGAGCACAGGGGCAGGGAAGCAAGCCCACAGTCTGTGTATTGGAAGGTTCAGGACCAAGAAAAGATCTTCATGCACAGTTAAACTATGGAACTCACTGCCACAGGAAGAGGAGGAGGAGGCGGCGATGGCCTCCGACTTTAGCATTTAAAAGAGGATTGGGCAAAATCATGATGGATAAAGAAATGGCATTTTCCACAGACCTTTGAAACAGCACAACAACACAGGTAGACCATCCACACTACATGGGTGCCAGAATTGGAGGACTTTGTGGCACGCCCAGGCAGGAGCAGGCCGTTCTGTGGATCTGGCTGCAGCATTCATAGAGTAAATCATTCCTCCAGTGGCCGTCACACCATTGCAACTTGATTTTAGGCTGTGTACACATGACCCGCTCAAAATGCAGGTAGGCGGTTCTTTTCCTCTCAATTCATATTGGGGGGAAATGCATCAAAACATAATATTTCATGCAGAAGCTAAAAAAGCCAATGCAATTCTGGGCTGCATCAATAGGAGTATAGCGTCTAGATCAAGGGAAGTAATAGTACCACTATATTCTGCTCTGGTCAGACCTCACCTGGAATACTGTGTCCAGTTCTGGGCACCACAGTTCAAGAAGGATACTGACAAGCTGGAACGTGTCCAGAGGAGGGCAACCAAAATGGTCAAAGGCCTGGAAACAATGCCTTATGAGGAACGGCTTAGGGAGCTGGTTATGTTTAGCCCAGAGAAGAGAAGGTTAAGGGGTGATAGGATAGCCATGTTCAAATATATAAAAGGATGTCATATAGAGGAGGGTGAAAGGTTGTTTTCTGCTGCTCCAGAGAAGCGGACACAGAGCAATGGATTCAAACTACAAGAAATAAGATTCCACCTAAACATTACTGTGTTTCTCCTAAAATAAGACACCATCTTATATTTTTTTCGCTCAACAAAACACAGTATGGCTTATTTTCAGGGGATGTCTTATTTTAACCGTGTCGCATCGGTACGCTACATAGCCACGCCTCTCCAGGCTGTTTTAATGGGAAGTACCACGTCACTATGGCTTATTTTCGGGGTATGGCTTATTTTTGGGGAACGGCTTATATTTTGCAAATGCATAGAAATCCTGCTATGGCTTATTTTATGGCTATGTCTTATTTTAGGAGAAACAGGGTAGGAAGAACTTCCTGACAGTAAGAGCTGTTCGGCAGTGGAATTTGCTGCCAAGGAGTGTGGTGGAGTCTCCTTCTTTGGAGGTCTTTAAGCAGAGGCTTGACAGCCATCTGTCAGGAATGCTTTGATGGTGTTTCCTGCTTGGCAGGGGGTTGGACTGGATGGCCCTTGTGGTCTCTTCCAACTCTATGATTCTATGATGATTCTATGGTGATTCATTCTTCTCTTTATTTTTTTACAACCGGTTTATTCATCGCCCACACCACAGTCTCAAGGCAATTTACAGGTGAAACAATTCAAAACAAAGGACCGACAAATACGTTTAGGACAAAACCAAAACCCTAATAAGCGGGTACTCATAGTAAAGACCCATTTACCCAGCTGGGAAGGTCTGTTGGAACAAAAAAAAATCTCCCGCTGTTTCCGGAAAGTGCAGCTAGTTGGTCGCCTGCCGTATCTCGATAAGAATGCTACTCCACAGAACAAGGGCGGCCACACTAAAAGCCTGCTCTGAGTTAGAGGGCTTCTGAGATCTTTGCAACTTGCAGGGGAAACCCTCTCACAGACTGGGGATATAAGGCATCATGCGGTCTCTCAAATAACCTGGTCCTAACTTGTAGAAGGACTTTAAAATGTAAAATTCCTCCCAGATGGGCATGTAGGACCCCCAAAAGAGGACATGTCCGGGAATTCTAGGGTGTATGGCAACCCTAGTATAGAGTATGTTAGTCCCAACACCTTGAACTTGGTTGGCCCAGTAACAAATTGGCAGCCAGTCCAAATCCCGCAAATGAATGGTTACATGCCGGAGGTTGTTTGCCCCCACAAACAGCCTGGCCACTGTGTTCTGCACCAGTTCCAACCTCCAGATCAACCCCAAGCATAGCTGCATGTTATTCTTAAATTAATAGCTTGCAGAATGCAGGATATGCATACTATAAACTTTACAGTTGTACCTCATGTTACGAACGCTGCGTGTTGCGTTCGTCATGGGTTACGAACCCGCCAAACCCGGAAGTACCGGAATGGGTTACTTCCGGGTTCGGCAGTTCCTGCATGCGCAGACATGTCAAATGACGTCACGCGCATGCGCAGAAGCGCCGGATCACGCTGTGAGCATATGCAGACGCAGTGCTCAGGATACGGACTGCTAAGGATGTGAACGGGGCTCCGGAACAGATCCCGTTCGCATCCAGAGGTACCACTGTATTGACAATTGACAAGAGGAGGAGTCTCTGTTATAGAAAGCCACGGCTTCTGTGTCGCTGAATCTTGTGTTGCTGAATCCAGAGGCCCCTTCCCATCTCAACCACACAAAGTGTTCGTGTCTTCACTGTAGCCTAAACAGGCTGCATTGCAGTTGTCAACATTGCATGGACAACTGTGGTCAAGCATTGGAAAATTTATGGCTGGATTACTGCATAAGAAACGACAGGGTGGATATGGATTGTGTCTGATGTGGTTTGTACACCGCTTCTGAAACCAGTGGTGGATGTGCACTGGATGAAGAATAAAGAGGATTGTGCAGAAAACCCATTTCTTCATAATTGAGAGCAATCCACAAAATTGCAAGAGCAAACAACACTCTGAGAAATAAACCCAGTGATGGTGTGGGAGCCCCCTCAGTGACCAATACTAGTCAGTAACTGAGGATGCTTCTAGTCTCCCACTATTTTCTGGTGGGATTCAGTTGCACCGTGGCAAATTCAGGCTGCACAGTTACACTTGACTTGCACAACAAACCCGCTTCCCCAAAAGATCGGATTTTTGCAACAAGGAAAGTGATAGGGAAATGTTCTGGGACGGGTGGCACAACTTGCTTTGATGACACAATGTCATCTAACCTCCCTGCAAACCAATCAGAACAAATGCTCATTAAATAACCGACACCATCTAGCCTCCTTTGCAAAAGAAAACCCTGGATGAATGCTCAATAAACAGTTTGTCTGGATGTGCCCTTGGACTCCAGGGAAAATAATGGAATGATTACCCAGAAAAAGCAGCATTCCTCCTTGCACGGGAATTTATGAAGCTAGTGAGGAATTTAAAGAGCCTGCAGAGCTTATGGCTTACAAGGCTTGTGAAGAATTAGTCTGCAGGAAATTTGATACCCAGGCGCCTTCAAATGGCTTGCCATGCTGCAAATTAAGTTCATTTGTCCTGGGCTGCTGTGCAACACCATCTGTGCTACGGAAACCATTGATGCAGAGTTCCACCCACACGTGGAGGCGGTGATTTCAATAGCAATTGCTGATCCATCATATGCAACAGCCTTTGGCCATGCCTATGTTAGGCTTTAAATAGGCTCAGTGGTCACGGGATCTGATATGGGAACAATGGGGTTGAGAGAAGCGTTGGGCGTGGGCCTAAGCGCCGCCACTTTTTTGACAGTTACAGGTAGGTAGCCGTGTTGGTCTGCCATAGTCAAAACAAAATAAAAAATAAAAAAAATCCTTCCAGTAGCACCTTAGAGACCAATTAAGTTTGTTCTTGGTATGAGCTTTTGTGTGCATGCACACTTCTTCAGATACCAGAAATAGGCGGAAACTGATCAGATAAGCTGAGCAGAGGGAGAAAGAGAGAGAGACTTTGCCAAAACGGACTTTCAACAGGCGCTCTTTTCTTTTGTCAGGTCCGTGGCTCTGGGTGGATACATACTGCTTCAAAGCCAAGCTACCAATAGCCCTACTCCTCACAGGAATCTGATAGGAGATGAGAGGCTGTACTATATAGCATCAAATTGTTGTCCAATCTAATCCAGTACAGTATTGTCTACTACTCTAAGTGGTTGAGGGACATGGAGATGTCAGGAATAGAGCCTGGGACCTTCTGCATGCAAATGATGTGCTCTTCCATTGAACTATGGCCCCTTCCCTTGAACATAGCTGTCAACTTTTCCCTTTTCTTGCGAGGAATCCTATTCGGAATACGGGAATTACCCTTTAAAAAAGGGAAAAGTTGACAGCAATGCCCTCGAAGTCGAGGCTTTCCAGAAAAACAACAAAAACCAGGTGCTATCTCTATCACCGTTGCCTAGACCCATCATCTGCAACATATTTAGGTTTCCAGCTTCTCCACAGTATGACTTCTAAGACTCTAACGGGGCCAAGGCATCAAATGAATATCACTACATTTCCATGCTGGGAGAATACCCTCTCCACATGCCTTTCTCCCTCTGCAATGGTGTGTTTGCGAAGCAAGGTCACTTAAAAAGATTATTCAATGGTCCTTGAAAGAGCAGAGTAGTGCCAGAGAAGTATGCAGAGGAGAGGAGCCTTGCTGCCTTTTGACCGTTCTGTTTTTGAAACAAAAGCCATGTCCACACCAAACACTCTGAAGCCGCTTGAAAAAGTCACGGCTTCCTCCAAAGAATTCTGGGAGCTGCGGTTTGTTAAGGGTGCCGAGAGTTGTCAGAAGCCCCAGTTTCCCCTCACAGAGCTACAATTTTCAGAGTGGTTTAACAATCAAGCCTTCTTTCCTGGGAAACACTAGCTCTGTGGGAGGAAGGGGGAGATCTCCTAGCAACCTTTGGAGACTCACTGATCTGATTAGCTGTGTCTGTGTGTGTTTACATATTACAAAAGAGAAAGCCATTACACAATCATGAGATAACACAGCAAATAAACTATACCCCCCACACACCCCCGCCTCCCAAAGATAAAGAAGATTCAGACCCCACCTTGCAATTCAAGGTGCAACAATATATGACAACACCATTAATATGGCGCTAATAAGCTGTCAAAAGCGTTATTTGAAACTTACAGGGTGTTGTCTTCCCCCTCTCTCACATTTTTACAAAATTTCTGACTGGCAAATACCGGGGGAAATAATGATTTCCCCATAGAACTCAGGATCTCCACACCGATTTATATTTTGTTGGGACCATCCTGTCATGTTGTTGCTGTTCAGTCGTTCAGTTGTGTCCGACTCTTCGTGACCCCATGGACCAGAGCACGCCAGGCACGCCTATCCTTCACTGCCTCCCGCAGTTTGGCCAAACTCATGTAAGTAGCTTCGAGAACACTGTCCAACCATCTCATCCTCTGTCGTCCCCTTCTCCTTGTGCCCTCCATCTTTCCCAACATCAGGGTCTTTTCTAGGGAGTCTTCTCTTCTCATGAGGTGGCCAAAGTACTGGAGCCTCAACTTCAGGATCTGTCCTTCTAGTGAGCACTCCGGGTGCTCCTGTGCATTTGTATATTCAATAATGGGAAACCAAATGGCCGCAAGGTGGTCTCTTTTCCATTGCCCCTCATCACCTGTGACCACAGATTTGACTAGCCACCTTTTTTGTTGAGCTTGATCTGCCATGACTTGTTCACCCATGAAGCTGCCACTTGGTGTGCAGTTGTCAAGAGGCAGACATGCCTGCGCATGTGTGAACCACCTCCCTGTGTCATCTCAGCCTTTGCAGACATGGGCTGGAGAACCTGTGGCCTACCAGATACTGTTGGGACTCCAACTCCCATGAGCCCCATCCAGCGTGACCAGTGGTCAATGATTATGGAAGCTGTAGTCCACCAGCACCTGGAGAATAACATGTTCCCCAACCCATCAAATCAAATCATCTGTTCAAGGAAACAAACGTTCCAAACCCCTGAAGCATATGGGATGTATATTGTTCTTTTAAGGAAATACATTTAATGTTTCCTTTGGCCCTTTCCACAGGTATCTGACATCACAAGCAGACCACGCCGTACTACAAAGCAGATTGCTATTGTTATTTTAAACTGCTTTAGCCCAGAGCTTGGTATTGCTTGGGCTTCTATTTATGTATTTAATATATTCATTGTTGGTTTACTCTGGCTCATTTAAGTGAGAGGCCGTGCAAAGCCACCAGAAATCCCAGAGCTTATGTGTTGTGAATACTGGCTCATGACTCTGCTATCTGCGCCTGTATGGTAGATTTAGAGCTTCATTCTTCAAATGAATCGTTTAGTTTCCCCAGGATAGACGAGTTTGGGAATAATCCATAGCTCCATTCCCAGGTTTGGGAGCTGTTTGGGTGTTTGTCTGTGTTGTTGCTGCTGCTGCTGCTGCTGCTGCTGCTGCTGCTGCTGCTGCAGCTTTTAAAACTGTAATCAAACACAACCCAAAACTTACTTTGGAGTTAACATATTTAGGACTCGCCCCTGAACTGAGCCGCCCGCTTGGCGAGTCCCCACAGGCTGCACTAAACCAGCGCAGCGCAGGGACCCGCTTCCATGGTGCTGGAAATTGTGTCTGCGCACGCGCCAAATTGTGTCTGCACAGATGCAGACGCCGGAAATCGCAGGCGCACACGCCCATGCGCACACATAATCTGGCCAATGGAGGGATCTCCGCTGGAGTGAACCGGCCCAGGTGAGGTAAACCTTGCTGACCCCTGCTCTTGGCAACTAGCTGAATGTCTACATAAAAATAAGTACAGTGGAGAACTTAATTCGTTCCGGAGGTCCGTTCTTAACCTGAAACTGTTCTTCTGAAGCACCACTTTAGCTAATGGGGCCTCCCGCTGCCGCTGCACCGCCAGAGCATGATTTCTGTTCTTATCCTGAAGCAAAGTTCCTAACCTGAAGCGTTATTTCTGGGTGAGTGGAGTCTGTAACCTGAAGCGTATGTAACCTGAGGTACCACTGTAGATACATTTAGGATCCTTGGGGGAGGCAAGCCTACTGCCCCCCACAAAACCTTTCCTCACACCGCAGTTGCACTAACCCCTGATCATCGTGGTTGCTCTTCTCTGCAACTTTTCCAGCCCTGCACCACCCTCTGGAGATGTGGCAGCCTGAACTGCACACAGTAATCCAGGTGTGGTTGCACCACAGATTTGCATAAAAGTTAAACCACAGAGGCTAGGACTTGCCAATCAGAAGGTTGGCTGCTTGAATCCCTGTGATGGGGTGAGCGCCCGTTGCTCAGTCCCAGCTCCTGCCACCCCAACAGTTCGAAAGCACGTCAAAGTGCAAGTAGGTACCGCTCCGGTGGGAAGGTAAACGGTGTTTCCATGCGCTGCTCTGGTTTTGCCAGAAGCGGCTTAGTCATGCTGACCACATGACCCGGAAGCTGTACGCCGGCTCCCTCGGCCAGTAAATGAGATGAGCGCCGCAACCCCAGAGTAGTCTGCGACTGGACCTAATGGTCAGGGGTCCCTTTACATGTACTATGATATTGGCAGTTCCCCACTTCCACTGGACCTGTTTCCTAATGACCTCACAGGAATATAGGAACCTGCCTTCTGTTGAGTAAGACTTGTGGTCCATTTAGACCAGCACTGTCAATGTTGACTTGGCTTCAGACAGGAGTCCTATCTGGAGGTACAGGGGATCGAACCTGAGACCTTTTGCATGCAAGCCAGATGCTCTGCCACTGAGCTACAACACTTCTCCATCTCTAAGCCTTCAAAGCAGCATTATAAGAGAGGGAGAGGCAATGGGCAGGATTCCTGATGTTGAGGTTTCAGAACCAGACTCTCTGTGGTTGACTGAAACACTGGCTTTCCTAAACATATTTTATAAACAACACTGCTAGCTGTGTTTCTGAGAGAGAAGACATCACTCAGACCTCATATGAAGCAATGCATGCACCAAGCTTCGTTTAATGATCTCTGCTAGCATCTCAATTAACTGGAAGCTTCCTAAGAGGAGAAACAGTGTAAGGCAGGCATCCCCAACCTTTTCATTTCAGGTGCAAAATATGTTTTCAAGTGAGCATAGTTTAAAGTCTACTGTGGGTTGAAATCCTTTCGCCTTACACCAGGCACCCCCAACCTGCGGCCCTCCAGATGTTTTGGCCTACAACTCCCATTATCCCTAGCTAACAGGACCAGTGGTCAGGGATGATGGGAATTGTAGTGCAAAACATCTGGAGGGCCGAAGGTTAGAGGTGCCTGGTGTAAGGTGAAAGGATTTCAACCCACAGTAGACTTTAAACTATGCTCGCTTGAAAACATATTTTGCACCTGAAGTGAAAAGTCAAAATGATACCCCCTAGCTGCAGACTGGAGTTCCTTTTTGTTTTTAATGGCACACACATGGAAAAATGGATCAGAGACAGGAAAAAGGTGTGGCGTCTCCTCTTGGAATCTGCTGCACCCAAGCCCATCCTTCACATGGCTTCATAGTAAGGGAGGCCCTGACATAAATGAATGAATGAATCTCTATTTCCCTGACTCCCTCACCTAGTTCAAAGCATCTGTTTGCGGCACAATCCTTCCGCATGCATTTACTCAGAAGTAAGTCCCACCGCATTCAGTGGGGATTACTCCCAGGTAAGCAAGCACAAGATTACTGCCTAAGGTGTACTAAACAAAGCACAGGCCTTCTTCCGGTGCTTAGGGGAGAATTTCAGCCAGAAAATTCAAAAGGCAGCTTGAACTAATAGTGCTGTGTGTGTGTGTGTGTGTGTGTGTGTGTGTGTGTGTGTGTGTGTGTAATAAAAAGCAGAAGACACACACAAATCAGCCTTAGAGAATATTACATCAGCTTGTCTCTTGGCTTTATTTAAAGCAGATGCCATTGCATACAGCTCTGCAGTTAATCACCGTTAGTGGAAAATATGACTATAGCTTCAGCAGAGGGCAAGTGCATTTTTAAACAAAACCCATCCTTTTCCAGGGGAACGAGGGCTTGATCGCCTGTGGGTTGGAAGTGGCAAGTCTGCATGAAGTCGGAATGCTTCAGTTTACAAGATGGTCCATTAAGCCAATATGTGGCAGAGCTATTTTTACACACTGGGCTCAACTGGGTTCTCTTGCCGACTCACCACAGTGCTTCAAGCTGGCAGGGTGAGGCAAAAGCAGCAGCAGTACATGAAAAGTGGCTCCTTAATTAACAGCATGCCTTTCAAGGTTAATTATGGATGGCCATCTGTCATGGACGCTTCAGCTGAGATTCCTGCATTGCAGGAGGTGGGACTGGATGATCCTTGGGGTTTCTTCCATCTCTATATTTTATGTAGGGAATCTTAGGCCCAGAGGAGCCAAACCCTCCAGCTTTCACTGTTTATATTACAGTCGTACCGAACACCACAAACCCAGAAGTGAGCGTTCCTGTTTGTGAACGTTTTTCAGAAGCCGAACGTCCGCCGCAGTTTCCATTGGGTGCAGGAAACTCCTGCAGCCAATTGGAAGCAGCGCCTTGTTTTCCGAATGGTTTCGGGGAGTTGAATGGACTCCCAGAACAGATTAAATTCGAGAACCAAGGTACCACTGTATATTATAGCAATCCTTCCTGCACTGAGACTTCCATACATAAAGTAGCATGTGTAAATGTCATGCAAATCTGTGTCCTCTCCTCTTCATACCCATTTTGGGTAAGCGACCATCCTATTTGTAATGCTGATGGGGAGATGGAGCTTGGAGAGGAGGTATAGATCTCTGCCGCAGTTCCTATAGCCACGAACTATGGGGACGGGGTGCGTCGGGACGCACGGCAGGACGGGTTGCGACTGCGTGGAAATGCTGCACATGCACAGCCCATCCAGCCTGGCACCGCTGCTCCCGTGGCGAGCGGGCGACCCGCCGAGCGGGCAGGAGCCGCCCCGTCCCTGCGGGCCGCTGCTCGGTCGCCGCGGGAGCAGCTGTGCCGACTTGGATGCATGGCTGGGGCAGCCCCACAAGCCACTGCTCACTCAGCAGTTCGCTCGGTTGCTGGGGAGTAGCACCCAGGGCTGCTGCTCCTGCGGCGACTGGGGGAGCTGCTGAGCGAGCGGCGGCTTGTGGGGCTGCCACAGCCATCTGTGGAGCAGCACGGGCAGCGGGGAGTGGCGGAAGGGGGCCGCCAAGTGTCACCCCCCTCCTCTAGAGCCCAGGGCGCCCCGCCCTTGCTACGCCACTGGCCACAAATGTAAGCTTTTCTTACATACAGGACAGGCAAGGTATATTCCTGAAGTAAGGAAGGAAAGTGAACAGCTTCCCGATTGCTGTGTGGACTGTGGAGCTTCTGAGACAGAAGCAGACACAGGGGAAAAACACGAGCCCCATTTCTTGAAGAGTTTGAAGAACGGTCGACTCTAAATAGCATGACAAAAACTCCAGTGACAATTAGGCCATGAATCAAAAGTTCTTGCTGTTTGGTAGGTCAAATGACTTCCACGCTTCTCAGCGCCACGTAAAACACAACAGTGTTCCGTCTGTGCGAGAGGGAGACCTCTGGCTAATTCTGCAGCAGCCCTCTTTCTCCCGTTGCTTCTCAGATTGTGTTTGGAGGGAAAATCCAAAGATATACAACAACAGCCTTTGTATGGCAGATAATTACCCCCTGGGTGCTTATCAAAGGTTGCAGTGTCTAGCGCTGAGCGCAATGAATGAAGGAGGGTAGTTGTGTTTTGCTATTTCGCTTTTCCATTAAAAAATAAAAAGCTTATGTCTTGAGGCTTTGTATGTTTCAGATGTTGGATGCTTTTATGACATGGATAGGACTTCTCAGCCCCTGACCTCTGACCGCCTTCCTCCTAATTGTTAATTTTCTTCAAGATGTTTGGGAAGGAACTGTGTTTCTGAGTCTGTTTTGCATAGCAAAATACATATTCATTCATGCTAAATACATATTCATTCATAAGAAAGGCAGTAGAGCTGGTGGAGGAGGAGGAAGTGACTCACTTTGAAATAAATATTTCACCTGCAATATGGTTTCTTTCAAAATCAAATCATTACTCTTCTTCATTCGCATTGTGTTACATAGGAGACACATATTTGAAAGGTTAAATCCCACCCTTTAAAAATGCTACTGTTCATAAGAAGAGGTTTGTATTTCTACTGTTAAATCAATGGGCTGGAAGTCACCCTGGATTCAACTTTTGCGAAAAGGTGCTCAACGATGTAGAGACACATTTGCCATCATCTCATGTCATATTTGAAGACCGTTAGATGTCCATTGCTGGAATCTTATGAAGTCCAAAAAGAATACCAAAGAAAACAGGGTTAGAATCATAGAATTGTAGAGTTGGAAGGGACCCTGAGGATCATCTAGTCCAACCCCCTGCAATGCAGGAATATGCAGCTGTCCCATTTGGGGATCGAACCTGCAACCTTGGCATTATCAGCACCATGCTCTAACCAACTGAGCTATCCAGTGTGTAGACTTAGGAGCTCTACCTGGTTCATACAGACATTTGGGCTGCACAGCCAAATGATGACTTGAAGCTAAATGTGTAGATTCAGTTCATTGAAAAGTACTGGATTTGAAATGATGTAGGTGATATAAAAGTTCTGTCTGTGGCTATGAGACACATTAATATTGGGTGGCACTGTGGTCTAAACCACTGATCTTCTTGGGCTTGCCAATCAGAAGGTTGGCAGTTCGAGTCCACGCAACAGGGTGAGCTCCCGTTGCTCTGTCCCAGCTCCTGCCAACCTAGCAGTTTGAAAACACGAAGTGCAAATAGGTAAATAGGTACCACTGCAGTGGGAAGGTACACAATATTTCTGTGCGCTCTGGCACTCGTCACGGTGTCCCATTGCGCCAGAAGTGGTATAGTCATGTTGACCACATGACCCAGAAAGCTCTCTGTGGACAAACACTGGCTCCCTCAGCCTGAAAGTGAAATTAGCGTCACAACCCCACAGTCACCTTGGACTGAACTGTCCAGGGGTCCTTTACCTTTTACCTACATGGGGGATCAGATGTGGCACGTAGAAGCTTAAAAACGGGGTCTCCCCACACTATCTCCATGTACTTTCTTCAGCATAGAAAATTCTTTTCAGTAGCACCTTAGAGACCAACTGTGTTTGTTCTTGGTATGAGCTTTCGTGTGCATGCACACTTCTTCAGCTCATACCAAGAACAAACACAGTTGGTCTCTAAGGTGCTACTGAAAAGAATTTTCTATTTTGTTTCGACTATGGCAGACCAACACGGCTACCCACCTGTTTCTTCAGCATGTTAGTGTGAATTTCTCCTCAGAAACACATTTTTAACAGCAGCAGCAGCAGCAGCAGCAGTAATACCCTGCCCTCTGAGTGGCTTCTAACAGAATATAAAAAAACACAGTGAAACATTAAACATTAAAAAGGTTTGAATAATGTACACATTTTTGCTAGCAATTTCTCAAAATACATTTTGTCTGTTCTTTTCACTGATTTTTAATGCACATTTCCCCCTAATATATACATCTTTGTAAACATTCCTTGTTTGGAGAACTGCATTGCTAAATTCAGATGTGTGCAATTTTGATGGATGAACAAGCTGTGTTTCGGTTCTCATATGATTTTGGAAAGAGCGGATTTTATAGATTCAGCTTTACTGTCTTCTACGCAGACTGACAGCAGCTCTCCAGCATTCCTGGAAATCTTTTCCTGCCATATCTGCAGGAAATCTGGACCCACTTCTCTCGGGTCCAAGTCCAGTTTGAAGCGCTACCTGAAGGAAAAGTCTGAATTCTCCTGCAAGAAGAAATGACTAACAAGAACCAAGCATTCACTGCACTGTAAACTGATCCCCTGGAATAGTCCAAGGCCTTTTGCACAGTCATGATGCAACCCTGTGAGCTGACCGATGACTTGCATAAGCATCATATGACACATGCATATATTAGTCATCTGACATGTGTGTCATGTGGGCAGGCTCTGGAACTAGCCAGGGTGCTGCAGGGCTAGTATAGAAGCTGGGAACGCTCTCTGGAAACACACTTTAAACCTGAGAAAGTGTTCTGGACCTGGCACTGCTGGAGTTAGGCTTTCCGTTACACTATACTGAAGATGTCCATACTATGTAAGGGGACTCCCATTCTGAGGCCTTTTGTGGTGCATTATCTGAGCAAAGTGAGGTAATCATAGAATCATAGAGTTGGAAGAGACCACAAGGGCCATCCAGTCCAACCCCCTGCCAAGCAGGAAACACCATCAAAGCATTCCTGACAGATGGCTGTCAAGCCTCTGCTTAAAGACCTCCAAAGAAGGAGACTCCACCACACTCCTTGGTAGCAAATTCCACTGCCGAACAGCTCTCACTGTCAGGAAGTTCTTCCTAATGTTTAGGTGGAATCTTCTTTCTTGTAGTTTGAATCCATTGCCCCGTGTCTGCTTCTCTGGAGCAGCAGAAAACAACCTTTCACCCTCCTCTATATGACATCCTTTTATATACCGGTATTTGAACATGGCTATCATATCACCCCTTAACCTTCTCTTCTCCAGGTTAAACATACCCAGCTCCCTAAGCCGTTCCTCATAAGGCATCGTTTCCAAGCCTTTGATCCTTCAAGACTGACTCAGAGGACGCCTCCCGTTTATCATTATTTTGTGGGATTCAAGCAAGAATGTTGGGTTTGCACAGGTAAACTGAATTAAAGGGCTCCATCCCCCTAGTGCAGGAAATCCACTTTAAAAAAGAAGAATTGGACTTTTTCCCAGTTTGGAAAGCAATGGGGACTGTCTTGACTGACTAACCACAAGCAAATCAGGGATGAATGCAGGACAAATCCTCATTCGTTGCCATATAACCCTACAAACAAATCAGGATGAGTGCTCAATAAAGACTGGATAGTGTTGTGAGTTTGCGTGGGCCTAGGTCCCTCTTAATTTCTGGATCCAGGAAGGATTCAATTATTGGACTAGCCAGGCCTAAGTAATGGCCTAAGTATGATCACTGCAGATGGTGACAGCAGTCATGAAATTAAAAGGAGCCTGCTTCTTGGAAGAAAAGCGATGACAAACCTAGACAGAATCTTAAAAAGCAGAGACATCACCTTGCAGACAAAGGTCCGTATAGTTAAAGCTATGGTTTTCCCAGTAGTGATGTATGGAAGTGAGAGCTGGACCATCAAGAAGGCTGATCGCCGAAGAATTTATGCTTTTGAATTATGGTGCTGGAGGAGACTCTTGAGAGTCCCATGGACTGCAAGAAGATCAAACCTCTCCATTCTGAAGGAAATCAGCCCTGAATGCTCACTGGAAGGACAGATCCTGAAGCTGAGGCTCCAATACTTTGGCCACCTCATGAGAATAGAAGACTCCCTGGAAAAGACCCTCATATTGGGAAAGATGGAGGGCACAAAGAGAAGGTGATGACAAAGGACGAGATGGTTGGACTGTGTTCTCAAAGCTACCAACATGAGTCTGACCAAACTGCGGGAGGCAGTGGAAGACAGGAGTGCCTGGCATGCTTTGGTCCATGGGGTCACAAAGAGTCAGACACAGCTAAACGACTAAACAACAACAACAACAACTCAGAATCGATCCAATGAAATCAATGGCCTTAAGTTACTCCTGCTCATTACATTTCAGTGGGTCTACGCTGAGTAATGACTTAGCGACAATCCTCAGGGTTTGAAAAAAAAAACCCACAATCAGCAACGCTGGAGGGAAGTGCAAAAGTGCAGATGCAACCACTGTAAATAGACATAAATCAGGCTATGGAAAGTTGTATTTCTCACAAGAGATGTATACATTCGGAGTTATATATTTAATGTAATCATACACTTGCATCATAAACATCATTGCCAGGGTGGTCCAGAAGATAATATGTTGAGCGTTGCACCTAGAAGACTCTGCTGTTTGAATCCCACCCTGTTGCTTTGCTTTTTGGGTGGCCGTCAAAGAGCAAAAATGGTGGTGTGCCTCAGATCATTATGAGACTAAATATGCCTCTGAGGTTTTAAAAAAGTGACAGCAATGGAGTGTCCAAACTGGAGTTCCCAAGCAACCTGGGCACTGCTTTTGTCCAATATAGGAAAGTAAGAAAGAACAACATAGCACGTTCCCCCCAATACTGCAAAAGCCTTCTAAAGGGTTGTCACTTGCAACCGAGACACCAGATAGATCTTAACATTTCAGTCCTATACACAACCTACTTCTGAGTAAACATGCATTGGATTGTGTTGCAAATATTTCAATGCAGCAGAAGACGAGGAGGATGTTGTTCCTGCTAGAGTGGCCAACCGGAACAGAAGAGCACCTTAAATAATTTTGTACAAGAGGGAATTTCAGATAGTGTCATGGAATCCACAGTGATTAAGGAAGAGGGCAGGAGAGAGGAGCCAGTGTGGCCTTATGCCTTTGCCACATCGGGACATTTGAGCTCCAGTTCAGTGTCCAGTTTCCACAGGGCCTACCGGCTAGCTAGGCACACTGAGACCTTGGCCTCAGGTGGACCAGAAAAGGAGGCAGATTTGTGCACCTGCTCGGCTGTTTAGCACTCTAAGATCATGGCTGCTGTTTTGCTGTCCTGGGTCCCAAATCTTCTTGGAAGTGGCCAGTGCCTCTGGGCAGAACCACTTGTACCCGAGGGATGAAGTACAGAGCAGGTCCAAAGCTATATAACCAGGATAGCTGTGTAGAAGAAGGTATCACAGTTTGGGCAACACCTGGCAGGAACGTAATTTGGAAGGCCCAAGGGCAAAGCCTATTGTCTGTAGTCTTCTCTCTCTTTTTTTGTAGACCCAGTGGTGAAACCGGTGGTTTCTGAGGACATAGACCAGTCACCTAATGTGTGCAGCTTTGGGGTGGGGGTGGGGGTCAGGGAAATAGCTAGAGGAAAAAATGACATTGCCCCTTGCTTTATTTGAGGCAACTTTCCTCAAAGCTGGGAGCGAGAGGAAGTTGCCGTCACCAAGACGTGTTGGATTGGTTGGCAACTTTAATTCAGTGTGTGAATTTTAACCACACTTTATATATTTTACAACAGGAAATCAAGGGGGGCAATCAGGAAAACCATTAAAAAGCCATCAAAAAAGCTTTGGAAAGATGTTGAAGATATACACAGGGCTTTTTATTTTTCAGCCAGAACCTGCCAAAATTCAGGTGGGCACCATTGCCATTTTAAGAGAACAAGGGAGGCATTCATGGTGAGTTTTGGCACCTCTTTTTCTTGAATATACTACTATTTATAGGGTCCATTATATTGTTTAAATCTTCTTGCGTCACTACAGAAGGGGGGATATGGGAATCCTACAGAATTCCCATATGGGTCCCAACACAGACCTATCTACAGAATTACTGTTTAAAAGCAAAGGAATTGCACATTGATTTCCATTCCTTTGCCACTTACGACTTTCCGGATTGGGTCTAACCACCTTAAGATTTCGCATGAATATACCTCTGTTGTGGAAGCATTCGCCGACCAGCATAGTCTTGACACAGGGATCCTTTTTTTTTAATTGCCTTGGGATTTAGTAAACAAACAGCTGATTAGGAGTCAAGGAGTTAATGCCAAAACAACAGCTGCCTTTCAGAAAGGATTTACTAATATAGCAACTTGTAATCAACACAAGGTCCTCGCTAAAATTACCAGGCTGCTAAATAGCTTCCTCTTGGGGACAGGCCCTTGTTAGTTCAGGAGAATTTTTTTTAATTGTGTTGATGAAGATAGACACTTGGACAATCTCAGCAGTAGTTGCGCTCCTTAAGAGAGGGTGGATAACCAACCTCTAGGCCTCCATATACCCTCCAAGAGTAGCCATTACGTAAGTACAGGATCTCTTTTCTCATGATGATGATGATGATCATCATGATTTCAGGCATGTTCATTCGCCCAATCCAGACCCCCCATAATGTGCTTCAGGGTGCCACAAAGTTCCTGCCCATTCACTTCAATAGGGAATGCACACAAAGCAGTGAAATTATTGGGACAGCAGGCAGCACTGCAGCAAGATGCATATAAAGTCCACAATATGGGACTAATAATATAATTGTAAAGTTGGAAGGGATCCCGAGGATCATCTAGTCCAACCCCCTGCAAAGCAGGAATATGCAGCAGCCCCCATACATGGATCAAATCTGCAACCTCGGTGTCATCAGCACCAAGCTCTAACCAACTGAGCTATATTGCTGGAACGGGCCGTGAAGCCACCAAAGAAACCATGCTTTCCGGATTCTTCCAGAATCCTGACAAAATCTAGCCAATCTCTAGCATAAACAAAAGGCTAGACTTGTCCCTTATTTGTGCTGACAGTGGGCTCTGCACACTGTGATGTGATACCTGTCCAGAACTAAATGACCGCTCAGGAGATGTTTACCAGGATGTGCTAATTTTCATTTCCCTTTGAGTTCCCGAGAGCCAACGGAGATGCAGGAGGGCAGAATTTACGGTGAAATTTTTCCATTAATGTCCTAAGCTATTTGCTTAGAGATGAGCAGGCAGCAATGGACCCCTTCAACTCATCAGGCCAAATGTCTCAGCCTGATCTCACTGAGCAGCCCTCCGCAGGTTGAACAAACAAGTTATTATTCTCCATCCCCCCTGTTCAGAATTTCATATCCTCGAAACTCGCACACATCTGGGGAAATGGAATTCACCAGTAAACAAGGTCCTGGGAAGCATATATTGCCACGGCTCTGCAAGGACACAGCTCTGAATGGATTCTTTGAGTTTCAACGTGTTTGGCGACTTAGCTTCAGTAGCACATGCTGATTTATGATAACCTGGTTTTAATAGGCAGAATGTCTCTTGCACGAAGCAACTTGAGTGTCCTCTTTATGCCGATTCCAATAAAATTAGGGAGGTAAAAACACACCAAGTTATCCTAACCGGAGGAATAGTACTGGGTTCACAGAGAGTTCTTGGTCTAATTTGAAACAACCCCAATCGAATGCTCCTTGAAGCAAGCAAAAAAGGGTCTTCAAAAAAAAAAAAAAACACCTGATGAGTTTGTGTTAGTTAGTTCGACCATTCCCAGTCTCCATACCACAGATAGCTAAGCAGGACTGGTGCGATTATCGTGTTGGATTCTCACAATTCAGTAGTGTTGGGAGCAAAACTAGGACATAAGAGCTTGCTGGATCAGGCTGATGGATCAGGCCGGACCAGCATCCTGTTCTCTCAGTGGCCACCAAGATGCCTGTGGGAAGCCTGCAAGTTGATCCCAAGCACTCAATCTCTCCTGCAGTTTCCAGCAACCGGTACTCAGAAGCATTGCTGGCTTCAACTACAGAGGTAGAGCATAGTCATCATGGCTAGTAAGCCGCTGACAGCCCTCTCCTCCATGAATCTGTCTCATTCTCTTTTAAAGCCACCCAAGTTAGTGGCCATCACAGCCTCTTGTGGCAGAGAGTTACATGGTCTATCTACGCACCACTTGAAAAAGTACTATCTTTGACCTAGTTACAGGTAGGTAGCCCATAGCTGTCAAGTTTCGTATTTGAAAATAAGGGATCAGCAGTTTCACCTATCCCGGGGACAGTCACATGGCAGTGGTGGGCGGAGCCAGAAGCAAAAGTGGGCGGCACTGGTGTGAACGCGCGCAGTAGGCTTACTGTATTTTGGGAACGCTGCCCGTGGGCTACGACGCCTGTAAGTGCGGGAAATGGCTCCCGCTTGCTTTGAGGCTGCAAGGAGGCGAGGTCTTCCCAGTCCCTGGCCAGCAGGGGGAGGGAGAGGAGCTGCTTCCTTTGAAAAAACAGGAAATTAAAGGGATATAAAAAATAAGGGATAGCAGCGGGAAACTGCTTGAAATAAGGGAGATTCCCGGGGGAAACGGGATACTTGACAGCACTGAGGTAGCCGTGTTGGTCTGCCGTAGTCAAAACAAAATTAAAAAAATCCTTCCAGTAGCACCTTAGAGACCAACTAAGTTTGTTATTGGTATGAGTTTTCATGTGCATGCAGATCTGAAGAAGTGTGCATGCACACGAAAACTCATACCAATAACAAACTTAGTTGGTCTCCGAGGTGCTACCGGAAGGATTTTATTATTATTATTTTGTTTTATCTTTGACTTGTCCTGAATCTTTAAACATTTAGCTCTACTGGATGTCCATGAGTTCTAGTATTATGAGAGAGGAAGAAAAACTTTTATCTGGTCACCTTCTCCACATCAGAGGTGCGCAGTGCCTGTGTGCGCACTCTGAATTACAAGATGAAGAGGGGGTGATGATGCAAGGGATGTTTTCACCTGACTTGAGTTCCACCATTTGCTATGTGCTGTTTGGAAGAAGTCCTTTCTCTGATCCGCCCTTGGTCTTCTTCCAACATTCAGCTTCACTGGGGGACCACGAGGTTAGTGTTATGAGAAAGGGAGAAAAACTGAAATTAGTCACCAGAGGAGAACTTAGGGGAGCACGACTGCTTCACCATGCTGAAGTAGTGATCTTGGGCCCCTCTCTGCCTCTCAGCCTAGCCTACCTCACAGGGTTGTTGTGAGGATTAATTGATGGGGAGGAGAATCATGGACACCACCTTTGAGCTCCTTGGAGAAAAAGGTGAGATATAATCTGAATGTTGTATATATATATAGCTAGGCAAGGCAGCAGAGGATGAGAAAGGTCTTTGTTTGAGATCCAGGAAAGACTTCCGCTTATCATCCTCGTTGGCCGGCCCAGGTTTTTGAAGCATTATGACCATCTGCAAAACCTGTAAGTGCTGCTTGCCTCTAGTATACCACCTTTGTTACTCTTTAAAAACTCGTGCCTGTCTCCAGCCTGCGTGTATGCAGAGTTTCTGAAAGAGGCTGCTAATGTTAGGAAGTTTCAGAAGCTCAGTATAGGCAGGCACTGTTTGGCTGTTTCCTCTGTTGCTTCTCTCCTGACCTGCAAAATCCCAGCTGTTTACCAGTCCTAATCCACTCCTTGGCACTAACTAAAAGTATCAGACCAGGTGAGTTCTGCCAGATCATGTGGCAGCTTTGAGATGTGCAGAAGCGTCCACTTGGGACTTCACTCGAGACCACCAAACGTGTCTCCCTGCTTCCCGGATCTGACCTGAAAGAAGCTTTTAAGTATGTGAGCTGGAAAAAAAGGAACAAAATTGCCCCCGTCGCTTTTCATAAAACAGCAAAGAATTCCTTATTCAGTTAAATAAATACATTCAAACACCTCAGCGTGGGCAGTAACCTAGTGCATAATTCTTCGTAGGTCACATACACAAGTGGGACCCTATTTGGATGCAGCCTGGAAAGCCTTCCCAGCAAGAGAGCTCCACCAATGGGGTGCCACAACAAAGAAGGACAGTGGTGGCTTGTACCTATTGGAACTGGTGGTGCAGGGTGTCAGGGAGCCAGTCAGCAATAAATCACATGGAGCATGTGAAGTTAACTCTTTATTAGCAAAAACAAGGCCTGCTCAGAGGAGCCAGGCCTAACGAGCACAGCATCTCTTCTCGGTAGGTCTGAAGGTAGAGGCCAAAGATCTCTGCCTTCCCACAGCTGCCTAAATCTCCTCCTCCTTCCCAAGCAATCTCAGACTCCGTCAACATGCCTGCCTCTGCTCCTCCCTCTTCATACCACTTCTGGTTCTGTGAAACTGGGGGGAAGGAAGCCAGGAGACACCCTGGCTTCTTGACCAGCAGGACTCATCTCCGATCCTTGGCCTCCTTCCTCTCTTGCTTCCAAGACATGGTCTCCCCCCCCCCCAAGTCTATCGCCTCACTGCTGCTTGTCCAGGAATATCTTGTAACTAGGGCCTTGAATTGTCTCCTGGCAGATGCCTAACCATGCTGAAATGTATTGCCAGCCCTTCTTCCATTGTATTTCTACTGACTGCAGCAAAAAGAAGCCATTGGAAGTGGGCAAATTTTGGGGATAAAATGCATTTACGTCTCCCAACCAAATGGAATCATTTGGTACACATTCAAGTTTGTTTACTGCTTGGGAACATCATACTCCCCTTCTGCAGTTAAAAGTGCTCAAAGATCTGACTCATCAGAGTGAAACAAGAAGTAAAGAATGAGGAAAAGACAAAGCAGGCTTTTATTAATATTATTTTTGAAAGTGGTATCAAGCAAACCGGTTTACAGAATGTTACCGTTGCTGGAGGCATTAACGAATTCAGCACCAATATCCTGTCTGAACTATATAGGGCTGTTCATATAAAACCTCGTGGAGGCGGGAAATGACAATAGCCTTTCATCACTTAAGGCTTTTAATAGCAAATGCTGTTTTGGATTTTATTTTTTAAAATCTAGTCAAAATAATTTCCCCTCAGCTTCCTCAGCGCAGTTGTAAATCCTGTGCAGCTGGTACCAATTTGGAAAGGGACAAAATTACTTTGTGAATAAATTTGGCATTCAAAAATTCATTTGTTTCCTTTAAAAAAGGCATTATTATTATTATTATTATTATTATTATTATTATTATTATTATTATTATTATTACTATTTACTGAATTTGTTAGCTGCTATATATTGCCCAGGACAGCCCAAAGCAACTTACAACCAAATAGCAGAAAGTTCAATTCAGGGACAGGGCACTTGTGGTGATTCACATGTTGTTAGACTCCAACTGCCACCACCAGACCAGCCAATGGTCAAGGATAAACAGCCTCGGCCCAGTATACTTGAAGAAGCCCACCTCCATCGTTCAGCCCAGACACTGAGGTCCAGTGCAGAGGGCCTTCTGGCAGTTCCCTCACTGCGAGAAGTGAAATTACAGGCAACCAGGCAGAGGGCCTTCTCGGTAGTGGCGCCCGCCCTGTGGAACGCCCTCCCATCAGGTGTCAAGGTAATAAACAACTATCTCACTTTTAGAAGACATCTGAAAACAGCCCTGTTTAAGGAAGTTTTAAATGTTTGATCTTTTATCGTGCTTTTAATGTAGTGCAACAATCTCTGGAGGGCTATGGGCATCCGTACTCTAACTACTGCACCACACTCCTGTTTGAAGTTAAGGGCGTGCAAGGAAATATATGGCCCGCTATTTTCAGATCAACACAAGATACATACAACATCTTCCACCTCACTGGCCTTCCCTGTGTTCCTGACTTTCTACTTCACAAATCACTTTTCGATATCCACATCCAGCCCTTTATAGGCCAAGGTGATAGAATCACAGAATTGGAAGGGACACTGAAGTTTATCTAGTCCAGTGCTTCCCAACCTTTTTCTGCCCGTGGCCACCTTCTGACCTTGTTTCGTTCCTGTGGCCTCCCTGTGGGCGTAGCCAGGGGGTGGGGGGCTGTTGCCCCCCATAAGTAAAACTCAATACAAATCAATACAAATATGAGGTTCTGAGCCCCCCAGCAAAAGCCTGCACCCCTGACAAAAATCCGGGCTACACCCATACCCCACCTCGTCCTACCAGTAGAAAGGTAGCTATTTAAATGTTTTGTGGGGGTAAATATTATTATTGGTGAAGGGTTTTGAGATGCAGTGATGCGCGAACCCCTTCCAATCTACGCCCCATCCCAAGGGACAGGGGTAGGGTGAGCAGGGATCATCCACCTCTGTCACTGGTGCTGTTCAATGCTAGGTCCATAAGCAATAAAACCGCCACCATGCGTGACTTTTTTGTCTCGCAGGGGATCGACCTGGCTTGCGTGATGGAGACCTGGGTACGGGAAGGCGAAGTAGTCTCCTTGCACGAGATAACACCCCCAGGTTTCTCCGTCCTCCACCAATCGCGGGTTGTGGGTCGGGGGGGAGGAGTAGCGTTGTTAATCCGGGAGGATTGTTCTTTCAGGGCTCTGCCAGCACCATTGATACCCGGCATTGAATGTGCCGGTCTTGTGTGGGGTACCAAGGACAGCTTGGCTGTCTGGCTGGTGCACCGACCACCCAGCACGCCAGCAGCCACCCTGTCAGACCTGCTGGAGGTGGCGGCAGGCTGGGCCTTGGAGTTCCCAAACTTATTGGTTTTGGGGAACTTCAACGTCCATGCCGATGCCGCCCCCCCCCCCTTCAAGGGCTCTGGACCTAGTGTCTTCCATGGTGACGCCAGGGCTCTCCCAGTTTGTTTTGGGCCCCACTCATCAAGCAGGCCACATGCTGGATTTGATCTTTGATGTGGGCATAGATGTGATCTCCCCCTGTGGAAGTGCCATGGTCTGATCATTATGCTCTGAAAGCTAAGATTGACTTCCCACTCCTCCCCCGCTTGGGCGGCAAGCCTATTTGGGCTCCCCTGCAGAGGCTGATGGATTCTGATAGATTCCACCAGGCCTTGCAGGACCCCTTGCGACTCATTAGATGACCTTGTTGAGGACTGGAACAACCGGTTCTTGGCAGCCATCAATGAGATCTCACCTAAGCGCCCTCTGCGACCCCGCCGAAACCGGGCCCCTTGGTTCACTGAGGGGCTCCAGAAAACGAAGCGGGACCTCAGACGGCTAGAGCGAGTATGGCGACGGACTCGTGACAGAGCTTCAAGAACATCTTATAGGATGCTTATGAAAGCCTATGAGATGGCAATGAAAGCTGCTAAGAAATCTTACTTTGCAGCTTCCATTGCATCCGCTAGCTCTCGCCCAGCACAACTTTTCAGAATAATCAGGTCAATAATGTCCTTAGGGGATAACCAAATTTAAACACAAATTTGACTCATAGCTGTGAAGCATTTGCAAGCTTTTTTGCAGCGAAAGTCCTGCTGCTCCGCCGTGACCTCCCTGCCAATTTGGATACAGTAACGGAACTGGAGGCCCTTCGAATGTCTTCAGGTCCAGTGTTGGACCATTTCGATCGGATACTCCCTGCTAACGTGCACAGCTTCCTCCGAGCTGGTAGGCCTACCACTTGCCTCCTTGACCCGTGCCCGTCTTGGCTGATTAGAGCGTGTCCAGACATCGTGCGGGTCCCCCTGATTGAAATCATCAATTTGTCCCTTGGCACGGGGACATTCCCAGGGGAGCTGAAGGAAGCAGTGGTGTGTCCACTCTTAAAGAAAACTTCATTAATTCCTTTAGATCTATCCAATTAATGCCCAGTTTCGAATCTTTCATATCTGGGTAAGGTAATTGAGAGAGTGTTTGCTGAACAGCTTGGTAGGTTTCTGGAGGAAACATCAGCTTTAGATCCATTTCAGTCCGGTTTCTGTCCTGGTTTCGGGACCGAGACGGCTCTGGTCACCCTAACAGATGATCTCCGTAGACAACTGGACCGAGGTGGGTCGGGACTGCTGATTATTTTAGATTTGTCATGGTCAGCCTTTGACATGGTCAATCAAGATCTTCTGGACCACCACCTTGCCGACATGGGGATTCAGGACACAGCCCGACAATGGCTGCACTCCTTCATCTCTGGTCAGGGACAGAGGGTGGCGCTAGGGAGGGAGATGTCGTTGCACCACTCCTTGGTGTGTGGAGTGCCGCAGGGCGCAATCCTTTCCCTGATGCTTTTCAACATCTTTATGCGCCCCCTCACCCAGATTGTCTGGAGATTTGGGCTGGGTTGTCACCAATATGCTGTTGACACTCAGCTCTATCTGCTGATGGACTGCCACCCCGACTCGGCCCTGGACACACTGACCAGATGCCTGGAAGCTGTGGCTAGATGGCTTCGTGGGAGCTGACTGAAATTAAATCCTTTGAAGACAGAAGTCCTCTGGCTGGGTCGGGGTGGTATAGGGTTGGGGGACCAACTCCCTTCTCTTGCAGGGGCTCAATTAGTGCCAGTGCCTTCCATTAAGAGCTTGGGTGTAATCTTTGATGCCTCCCTTTCCATGGAGGTGCAGGTTGCAGCAGCAGCCAAGGCGACATTTTTCTATCTTTGCCGTGTCAAGCGGTTGGTCCCTTACCTTTCCCGCCCCGACCTGGCCACAGTGATCCATGTGACGGTCACCTCCAGGCTTGACTACTGTAACTCGCTCTATGTGGGGCTGCTCTTGAAACTGTCCAAGAAACTCCAGCGGGTGCAGAATGCTGCAGCTAGGCTCCTCACGGGGTCCTTGCCGTGGGAGCATATTCACCCAGTGCTCTACCAGCTGCACTGGCTCCTGGTGGAGTATCGGGTCATGTTTAAGGTGCTGGTTTTGACCTTTAAAGCCCTATGCGGCCTAGGACCCTCATACTTACAGGACTGCCTCTCCTGGTATGTCCCACAGAGGACCCTTAGGTCCATGAATAATAATAGCTTAAAGAAACCAGGCTATCCTCCACCAGGGCCAGGGCTTTTTCAGTGATGGCTCCGACCTGGTGGAATGCTCTGTCCCACGAGACAAGGACCCTGCAGGACTTGATCTCCTTCCACAAGGCCTGTAAGACAGAGCTATTCCGCCTGGCCTTCAATTTGAATTAGCCTGATCCTCTATTCCCTTTTCCTTTTCCCTTTCCCTTTCCTTTTCTCTGAAGAAACCCTTTCTGGGACCCCACATTTAAACTCTTCCCTGGTCTCCTTGCTGGCCCTAGTAGAACCAACTTGGCCAGTTAGCCCTGGTGATCATTTGATGTTTACTGACAATGCAATGCATCTGTCCCATAAGGGGATCAAACTTGCAACCTTGGCATTAACAGCACTACGCTCTAACCAACTGAGCTATCTGGGCAGACACGCCGTATATAAGAAAATCCCATCTCATTCATAAACATGCATCTGTTTGATCTTCAGAAATACTTCTCAAATCATATAGGTTATATTCAGTTTTTTTTTTTTTTAAGAAAATGTTTTATTTTCTCTGTTTATGAGTTAGGCATCTTTCACGAGGTTGCTGAGAAGAAATGTATTTTTGTTTGAATGCATTTTATTTACAGATGGGCCACGGACGTTGGGTGCAGGACCAGCTGCCAGGCTTCAGGCAGGTTTGATGCCATTGGAACGGAGAGAGCTGGCAATTCCCATTTGCATCTGTTCGCTTCAGAAAGAGTCACAACTACATCAAAAGGCATGTCCTGGTTATTTTTCATGATGTCTGCCTTGATCTAACACAGTCTGGGTTCCCAGACCACTTTGGGGGAGGTGGGAGGGAAAGGAGGTGTTGGTACAAGGGAAGTGGGAAAGAAAATGGAGGCTAACCTAGTTTACCTTGGAACAATGCCACTCTCAAAACTGGGTGGTGTTTCCCCCCCCCTTTCTTTTTCCTTATGAAATACCTACCCCTTGCAGCGAATGGCAAGCCAGACTTTCTGTTCCAAAACCTTCGTATTTCCTCACAAGGCACCACTGTGGTTGTGATTTATTCCTGTTAAAAACCAGCTCTGCATGCTTCTTTCGGCCTGAAACAAAATGGATACAGAAGGTTTTCCATTCTCCCCCCTGTTGAGAGAATGCTAGCCGGATACGAATACAGTGGTACCTCAGGTTACATACGCTTCAGGTTACAGACTCCGCTAACCCAGAAATAGCGCTTCAGGTTAAGAACTTTGCTTCAGGATAAGAACAGAAATCATGCTCTGGCGGCACAGCGGCAGCAGGAGGTCCCATTAGCTAAAGTGGTGCTTCAGGTTAAGAACAGTTTCAGGTTAAGAATGGACCTCTGGAACGAATTAAGTTCTTAACCCGAGGTACCACTGTACTCAAGGAGGCCGTGAAGAATGGCCAATAGGGGTGTGGGATTGTGGAGGGGGTGTGGCCTAAGGAGTTTTGAGGGCCAGTGCAACAAGCTTGGAGGGCCGCCTTTTGGCTGAGGTTTTACATGCACACCCAGTATGCATGATTATTTAGTATTAATGTTGTTGTTCAGTCGTTCAGTCGTGTCCGACTCTTTGTGACCCCATGGACCAGAGCACGCCAGGCACGCCTATCCTTCACCGCCTCTCGTAGTTTGGCCAAACTCATGCCAGTCGCTTCGAGAACACTGTCCAACCATCTCATCCTCTGTCGTCCCCTTCTCCTTGTGCCCTCCATCTTTCCCAACATCAGGGTCTTTTCTAGGGAGTCTTCTCTTCTCATGAGGTGGCCAAAGTATTACCGTAATTAGTATTAATAGTACTTGTTAATTTTTTATCCTGCCCTTCCTTGCGAAGGGGCTCAGAGAGGCAAACAGATAGCAAAGCATTAACGGAACTGAGCTGTTTTTTCCATGCATGGATACCATGCAACCTTTCAGAGCTGGGGTTGGCTATGGCAGGGGTGGATTTAGGGGAGTATGACCAGTTTGGTCTCACAGGGACATGGGGCACTGCAACACTGATGTAGAATGGAAGGCGAGAGGTGGGTGGGTGTCACCAAATTTTGACGTTGCCCAGGGCGCCACTGAAATTTGAGACCCCAAGGTCCGCCACTGGCTATGGCTCCACCAGTTTGCACACTTAGCCATGTGTAATTTGACCCTTAGAAAACACTTAGAAGCTCGTCTGCAGCCTTAAATAGAGGAACCGCACTTCCACTGAAGATTAGACAGTCCATAAAGGGTTTGCTCATACAAGAGAGGTCTTCAGCTGGCAGCAAATCACTTGGCTGGGTTGTAAGGAACCTTTCACCTACATAGAGCTGTGTTGGTTCCGGGGGATTCAGACTTAATAAATTCAACACCAAAGCAGCTCCCCAACGCACACACTTTGCTTGACAAAGCGTTTGCAAAGTTCTGGTGAACTCAAAAGCTTGCCCACCATTTTGGTTTGTTCTTGATAATGGTAGTGCCTTACCATGGCCAATCTTGGGGCGTCCCCCAACAACACAGACATATTCCCCCCCCCCGGGGGTTAAGCCTCTTACAGAACGCAGTAAGGACCTGGGATAAGGCAGCTATATAGAAATATATTCCTGCACAATTCCCATTTCCAGGAAACCTTATGATTTCAAGTTAACTCCATTCTTTGCACAATGAGCCCATTGAGGGAAGATTGGAACTATTTGGACAGAACTTCATCTCTAGTATTTCTTCCTTCTTCTCTGCAGTCTTCTGTAGTTAATCGAAATCAATGCCTATTATCTGAGCAGCTCAAATGGAATAATGAAAGAGTCACTGTCCCTACTCCCATCTATTCTGTTGTAAATGGTGCCTTCGCAGAATTCAAAAGCTGTGAGCAGAGTCGGTGAGCAAATCATGCAGTTGGCTCATCTGTAAAGCCAGGGAACTATGCAAATGCCAAGATGAACTAAAATAGAGCACACCATCTCAATGAACAAACTGGCAGTGAGCGACTACATCAGAGAGGAGACTGGCATTTTCTTCTCCTAAAATAAAAGTGTTCGTGTGTGTGTGTGTGTGTGTGTTACAGTAAATGTTCACAATCTGGTGAATGTTGACAATGACGTGTGAAGGCTGACAATCCCAGGCACATTCCTGCATTTATCCCCCAAAAAATATTTATTTCCCCACTTGCCGGATTTAGTTTCACTAGTGGATGATGATATTCACACATAGCTGACTGTCACAACATCCACCTCTGTGTTTCTAGTTTTTTGGACATTCACAAATTTCATTGGAGATTGTCAGTGTTCACATGCGAATGCCATTAATTGCTGATGTCACGCGTTTTGAGCACATGCTTAATTCTTCCCCATTGAAATAAAAAATGCATAGGTTTTGGTGCATCATTCCAAATGGAAGTTTTAAAAAGCGATAGCCCCATGCACACCTTATTCATTTATAGGGCATATCCAAGTACAGACTAGAAGAGTATTGTGGGCTCAGGTCCTGCCCTTTGAATCAGGCCATCCTTTTTTTTTTTTTTAACAACCGAATGCTGCATGAGGTTGTCTGTACTGAAAGGCCAGCGCATGAGCACTTCCTCCCATTTAGGGTTTTGTGGGATTGGGACACCTGGATCTTCTACAGGTGAGGATTGTCAGGGCTGGTTCAGCTGCAGGTCAGCACGGAGATTCAGAGATGAATAGTGAAGTTAATTCTTTATTCAAGGAAACAGAATATACATGGAGAAACCTACAGCACAACTGTCACAGCTTCTGCCCCACCTCCTCCTCAGCTGCCTGTTCTGTGTCTGCAGTGTCTTCCGTCTTTCTCACTCAAGCCTGTTGCTTGTTCACACACACACACCCTTCCTCCTCTGAACTGTCTTCATTGTCCCAACACTACTCTCAGAGACACACATTAGAAGTTCCAGGCTTGGATTCACTACCCAGGGCTCCTTGCTAATCTGAATATATGCCAGCTCAGACTACTGGTCCATCTCAGTAGTTTCTACACCGATTGGCAGCAGCTCTCTCTAGTTTCAGACAGGGACCCTATCAGAGGTTGAACTTGGGACATTTTTGCTCTACCAATGAGCTCTGGGGAAGGGTCCATAGGTCCATAGTGGAGAACATGATTTGCATATGAAAGGTCCCAGGTTCAAACCCAAGCATGCTGAAGTAGAGCTGGGAGAGACTGGGGCTGATGTGAGTTGCAGTGCAAAACATCTGGAGGGCACTAGCTTGGCGAAGACTGAACTAAGCTCCAGAGCAGGGGTAGGCAACCTAAGGCCCGTGGGCTGGATCACCTTCTCAATCTGGCCCACGGACAGTCCGGGAATCAGCGTGTTTTTACATGGGTAGAATGTGTCCCTTTATTTAACATGCATCTCTCGGTTATTTGTGGGGCACAGGAATTCGTTCATTATTTTTTCCCCAAAATATAGTCCGGCCCACCACATGATCTGAGGGACGGTGGACCGGCCCATGGCTGAAAAAGGTTGCTGACCCCTGCTCCAGAAGCTGACAGAATGGCTCAATGAAGGTAAGCTAGATTGAGGTGAAGAAGAAGAAGAAGAAGAAGAAGAAGAAGAAGAAGAAGAAGAAGAAGAAGAAGAAGAAGAAGAAGAGTTTGGATTTGATATCCCGCTTTTCACTACCCGAAGGAGTCTCAAAGCGGCTAACATTCTCCTTTCCCTTCCTCCCCCACAACAAACACTCTGTGGGGTGAGTGGAGCTGAGAGACTTCAGAGAAGTGTGACTAGCCCAATGTCACCCAGCAGCTGCATGTGGAGGAGTGGAGACACGAACCTGATTCACCAGATTACGAGTCTTCCACTCCTAACCACTACACCACACTGGTGGGGTGTGTGTGGTATATTTCAAAGCACACATAAAAGAACCACTAAAATTAATGGCATATCTATTAAACTTAGCCAAAGTGCACACAGGTTCAGCTGCCTTTTCTCTCTCTCCCCCTCTCTCTGCTTTTCAAACAACTGCCAAAATGGAGCATGAAGATCAGAGCAAATTCCTGCAGCGAGCTTGTCATTTCATTGATCTGGGAATTGCTCATCATGAAGAAATTGCCTCAAAAGTTGTGTAAATGTGAGTCTTCTGTAGTTTTGCATTGTTTAATAAAAAAAGAGAAATTGATGAGGAAACCACAGTTTTAAGCCCAGCTGAATGAGATGATAATAAAAGCCCAGCTGAATGAGATGGTAATAAAAAAATACCATGCAGAAGTGAAATCATACTAAGGAAAAGGATGCCCCATCCATTTATTGCTGTATATCACAGATGGGGAGCCTCCATCTAGCAGGCTGGATTTGACTAGCAAGGCCTCTCCACTGAGTCTTCTCAAAGCCCACCCACCTGCAGAACAATTAGGGCTTTTTAAAGCCCCAGTTGGGCAATGGATGTTTTAAAAAGCATAAAAAGACTGGGATGAGGGGTGGGGTGGAGTTTGCAGCTGGAGAGAGGATTGTGAGGGGCTGGCAGGTCGGTGGCAGAGTATCTGCTCCGCATGCAGAAAGCCCCAGGTTCAGTCTCCAGGGAGGATCATGCAAAGACTGTGCGGTGTAGTGGTTAGTGTCGGACCAGGACCTGGGAGAGAAGGGTTCAAACCCCACTTGCCTCAGTGACATTAGGCCAGCCACCGTCTCTTTGTTTAGCCTACCCCCATGGAATTGCTGAAAAGATGAAAAGGGGAAGATAAGAACTATGTATGCCTAAACTCCTTGGAGGAAAGGTAGGGTGCAATTGTTGTCAACAGGTAGCAGATAAGCCTCCTCAGGGAGATCATTGCGCAAAAGAAATGCCATGACCTTCGGAGCACAGTAGGTTCTACACAACCTCTGCACAACTGAACTAAATGTAATGTGCTAATTTTGAGAGGACCAACTGTGGCGATCACACAGGGTCCCCGGTCGTTTGACGGACTATTGATCCCTGTGCCACCACGCGCTTCGCTGCCACCAACCAGGATCCCCTCCCTGGTAATAACTTTCACAGTCAGGGTGCAGTTTTAAACAAAATAATAAGTGTTTATTTAAAAACTTCAACAACTTAAGATAATGGTTACAACCCTGCCTACGCTCACCACTATACCTCACCACCAACCCTCTCAATCAACAACCACCCACCAACCAACTCCCTCGATCAACTCTCTTCATCAACTCCCCGCTCTCTAACTCTAACTGACTCCTTCAGCTGCCCCTAGCTCCTCCCCCCTCTGTTTATTGGACAGCCTAGGGTCAGCCACTTAACCCCTTTTTCACTCCTGCTCTTATATGTATTCCCTAGAAAGGCAAACGCCACACCAACAATTTATTTATATATTTAATGCATTTATACCCCTCCAAGGAGCTCAAGGTGGCAAATAGAGTTCTTCCTCCTCCTTATTTAAACCCCCATAACAACCCCGTGAGCAGGTTAGGCTGAGAGGAGGTGACTGGCCCAAGGTCACTCAGCAAGCTCCATGGCGGAGTGGGGATTTGAACCCTGGTCTCCCATGTCCTAGTCCAAAGCTACCACCTGATAGGACCGGTCCAAGGGATGCAGAAGTGCAACTTGAGAGCGATGACACCGGTGTAAAACTGTGCAGGTGGAGCATCTGTTGCAGGCATGGGGCTGTATTCAGCTATTCAAATCAGTGAACCTAAATTAGCAATGTCTACTAACTTCAGTGGACAGCACCACCATTGGATGCAACAGGAGGGTTATGATCAGACCAAGGCTGGTTCAAGACATTTTGCTGCCTGAGGCAAAGGGCAAGATGGCACAGCCACTTCTCCATATTCAGAAGACAGTGGACCGGCTGGCATCCACCACCATATTCAAGGCTAGCTCTGTCCTCCAATACCTTGCCACCACTCTCTGACCCTCCTTCTCCCTGCATCTGAAGGAAGAGGCAACTGCTTCCCTCTGTCTAATGACATGGCTGGCCTGGGGTCAAGCCAGCAGGAAGAAAGCTCTTATTTGTGAACATCTGATTACATGTTCCAATGGCACCATTTTTCCATAAAAGTGTGAGAAGATCAGACCAGTGGCTCATCCAGTCAAGCATCCTGGGCTGGATCTAGAGACATCAAAAAAGCGTTTCAGGAAAACGCAGCGTGAACTTTATTATGGGAAATCACGTTGGCGAAAGATGGGTCTCGACAGCACCATCTGGTGTCACCATGTTATAACACATATAAAACACCTTTTCTTGATTAATATACCTGTGTTTGGGCTGGGTGTTCATCAATATGCAGATGACACCCAGCTCTACCTTTCTTTTAAATCAGAACCAGTGCACTTCTACCATGTTAAGTTTGGTTTTCAAGTTGGTTTTAGACCCTGAACTGACGTATGAACAAAGGATTATTTTGCTGAAGTTAGAACTGCTAAACCAAAAACTAACTTTGTTGAATCATGATATTGCAGAAAGATTATATCCCACAGGAGAGACTGTTCAGAACATTGCTAAAATGGAAGGAAACCTTGGAGGAGAGCTGAAGGGGATTATAGAAGAACAAAACATGATGTCATTGCAACTCCGAGAAGATGGAAAGTCCTGTTGGGGTGGCAGACCCAGGACGAGAAGATTTTTTATATCCAATTTCTGGAGTGAGAGTCCAGGAGTGATGGGGAAAAGACTCATATATCTACAACTAGAAGAGGAATGGAACTTCGAATCGGAGACGCTGGAAGGAGATGATTTGTGCCCCCTGATGCTCCCTGCAAGGAATGCTGTAGATTACGTCTGGAACTGTGGACTTGTAAGAAAAGAGGACTTTTTGGAAGTTCGTATGGGTGTAAGATGGAGGATTGTGCGGGGGGGAGACCCCGAAATGGCGAAAGAAAATGGATAGAAAAGGGATAGGGTGAAATGTATTAAGGATAAATTTAGGTTGGTTTATTATGGTACCCTGAAGCCGGAGTGTTAAGATTCTAAGTTGTTGAATTAGAGAAGAGATATTTGAATTTTTCTTTATTAGCAGTAACCTAAGGGCAAGAAGATGTTTGTTATGATTTAACACAAGAAGTAATATGCTGTGTTATGATGTTGTATTATTAATTATCATGAAGTTAGAATTGGACTAGATTTTGATTTAAGTGAATTGAGTGATAGAGTATTGAGAATCAAAATTAGATTTTAAGAAGGATGTTTAGTTTAGTCTTGATTTTTAGAGATGAGAAGTTACTAAAGTATAATGGAATTGGAACTGAAGGAGAGAAAACGGGGGAAGTCATCTGACAATGATTCGAACAAGAAAAGTTTTTTTAAAAATGTAAACAAGAAAAAGAATTGTTGGTCTATTTGTGTTTGTTTTATGGTGGTTTGAATGTTGGGGGTGGATCTGGGTTTGTGTTGTTATTTGTGTTATGCCATTCTTTGTTTTGAAAAAACCAATAAATTCTTTATTTAAAAAAAAAAAATCAGAACCAGTGAAGGCGGTGAAGGTCCTGTGTGAGTGCCTGGAGGCTGTTGGAGGATGGATGGCGGCTAACAGATTGAGGTTGAATCCTGACAAGACAGAATTACTGTTTTTGGGGGACAGGAGGCGGGCGGGTGTGGGGGACTCCCTGGTCCTGAATGGGGTAACTGTGTCCCTGAAAGACCAGGTGCGTAGCCTGGGAGTCATTTTGGACTCACAGCTGTCCATGGAAGCGCAGGTTAATTCTGTGTCCAGGGCGGCTGTCTACCAGCTCCATCTGGTACGCAGGCTGAGACCCTACCTGCCCGCAGACTATCTTGCCAGAGTGGTGCATGCTCTGGTTATCTCCCGCTTGGACTACTGCAATGCGCTCTACGTGGGGCTACCTTTGAAAGTGACCCGGAAACTGCAATTAATCCAGAATGTGGCAGCTAGACTGGTGACTGGGAGTGGCCGCCGGGACCACATAACACCGGTCCTGAGAGATCTGCATTGGCTCCCAGTACATTTCTGAGCTGCGAGAGGCAGTGAAGAATAGGCGTGCCTGGCGTGCTCTGGTCCATGGGGTCACGAAGAGTCGGACACGACTGAACAACAACAACAACATTTCCGAGCACAATTCAAAGTGTTGGTGTTGACCTTTAAAGCCCTAAACGACCTCGGTCCTGTATACCTGAAGGAGCGTCTCCACCCCCATCGTTCAGCCCGGACACTGAGATCCAGCACCGAGGGCCTTCTGGCAGTTCCCTAACTGCGAGAAGCAAAGCTACAGGGAACCAGACAGGGGGCCTTCTCGGTAGTGGCGCCCGCCCTGTGGAACGCCCTCCCATCAGGGGTCAGAGAGATAAACAACTACCTGTCATTTAGAAAATACCTGAAGGCAGCCCTGTTTAGGGAAGTTTTTAATTTGTGACTTTGTATTGTATTTTGGTATTTGTTGGAGGCCGCCCAGAGTGGCCAGGGAGACCAAGCCAGATGGGCGGGGTATGAATAATAAATTATTATTATTATTATGTGTCTCACAGCAGCCAACCAGATGCTCCTGAAAGCCTGCAAGCAGCACCACAGTACTCTTTCCCTTGTGATCTTCAGCAAGTTGTATTCAGAGGCATACTGCCTCCGACAGAAGAAGTAAGACAGGCTTTGCAGTGGTTGGTTTAGCACAAAGCAGAGATATTCCTTAAGATGCTCTTGCAGAGTATTTCATTGCTTTCTTTGCAGCTGCCAAGAGTACTTCCTTTGAAACAAGGAAAACTTTCAGGAGATTTTTCAGCATGAACTCAGGCCTAAAGAGTGCCAAAATGAGCCAGCAGAAACTCTTTTCACAAGAGGAATTCCCCAGAGGCAGAAGATGAATCTAGGAGCCTGACTTGTCACCAAGGGCTGAGAGTCAAATCTCTGCCCTGTTCATTTGCATAAAGAGAAGGGGAAACTGAGCCACTTACCTGTGTGGTTGCTGAATCATGCACTGGGGCTGCTTGGACCACACTCCCTGGGCCAGCCAGCCCAAGGCATTCTGCAGCCCGAGGCAAAGTTCCTCGGCAGTAGGAAACCTGCTTTTCATGCAGAAGGCACTGAGTTCAATCTCTGACATCGCCAGGTAGGGCTGATGCTTGAAATCCCAAAGAGCTGCTGCCAGTCAGTGAAGAGAAGACTCAGCTAGATGGGCCCATAATCTCATTCAATGTAACAGAGCTTTCAATGTTCCCATACCATGTGTAGAAGCCAGGAAGGCAGGCAGGTACCAACAGGACAGCATCCACAATGGCACCAAAGGCTAGTAGGCTTGCTAGCTTGCGGGGCACAAGGGAAGCCATGTAGCATGCAGAGCTGTCTCCAACACCTTGCCACCAGTCCCTGCTGCTTCACTCTGCCTAATGGTAGGGCTGTTTAAGCCGTGTTTGTGTGTGTGTGTGTGTGTGTGTGTGTGTTTTCGTAAGCTGCTTTTTCTTCTACAATCAAGCGGTGTACAGTATACATTTTATGAAAGAACTAAATTATGAAATCAATGTGCCTCTGTTTTAGGTGTGATGCTACCTTGAAGCTGTCGCCCCAGGAAAAATCTATGGTCTCTGCAATTCAGGACGCTGAAGTACTGTAGTATCTAGACGCATCCTTCGCCAGCCTGATGCTCTCCAGATATTGTCGGACTACAACTCCCAGCAGTCCCGTGGCTGGGCCTGCTGGGAATTGTAGTCCAACATCAGGAGGGCACCAGCTTGGCAAAGACTGAGCTAGAGTGCTTGGCTTTGACTAGGAGAGGCTAGGGGGTCACATTTTCACGTCCCCAGGCAGTCTTGAGCAAGTCACAGGTCTGGTGCGGTGATAAAAACATATGGCCCCCTCGTAAATTGTTTCCACCTCTTTGGAAAGCAGGAGAGTGCTACAAAGGTAGCTGAATACATCCTGGAGCAGACATTTATCTCTCTCACACACAACTTTAGCACACTTTGTTAACTCTACGCAAACACATGGAATTGTTTGCAACATTGTCACGACTCCAAGCTTGTTGCAATCGCGCCCCAAGTAGATTAATACCAGGAACTAACCAGAAGAACAAGCGGGGCCGGGGAGCGGGGGGGGGGGGGAGAGATCATTTAAAAGCAGGAAACTCAGGGCGGTGGAGGAGCAGGAGAGGCAGTGTCTTATGATTTATCCTCCGATCAAGCCATGAATTCTTCTCCTTATAAATATTTAAAAATATTTGGGTCAAACACAACGGTTGGGACGGAGCGTAGCTGCTGACTAATCCCGAGTAGTTATACTGGCCTGTACGAGGTCAAAGCACTGTGCAAATATTTACCAATCGATGAGGTGCTCCAGTGTCATGTCTCAGCTGAAACCGTGGAATAAGAACCAAAGGCAGCGGTTTGAACGAAGGAACTGGCGGTGGGGGGGGGGGGGAGGGATGCACCAGTTCCTTGAAGTCTCTGCAAGGAGAACACTGGGCTGGATTTGGCAACTGTACATATAGCCCACTTCACCCCTAAGATAGGAACTGTTACCCTGAATTTGCCAAACTTTACTAGCAGGGATGGAAGACTTTCTAGGTAGATCCTGTCTGGACAAGATTTCCCTGTATCCTCTGGGGCAAATGTCAAAGGTCTGAGGAGAGATCTGGGCGATCCAGTTTCTGCCACGGCCAATCTGATTCAGCAATTGCGGTTCTTGGCTGCTCCCATCCCTAAGGCCCTATGTGAGGGGCTTCCTGACAATCCGCACAGCCCCTCTTATCCCTAGGGCCTGGTGTGAAGGGTTTAGTCAATACCAGCCAAGCTGAGGTTTATAAACGTTGGGAAATAAAAAATAATTATGTGAGCCCTCAGTTGCAGTCTGAAGTAGTGCAGTCCATTTGGAACCAGTTTGACTATCTCATTTGCTCTTCATGACCACATTAACGGGGTGGGGGTGGGGGGGTGTTATGATGGGAAATGTTCCAGCGCTTTATTTTTCTGCAGAAAATTTCCTGTTTCAGAAGTTTGTTATTAACAATGAACGGATTCCCCACTGCAGATATTCTATTAGGCAGTTTCAAAGTGTTTTTGCTTTGCTTACTGCAGTGGTTTCTCTGGGCCACACTTTCAGAGCGAAAATTTGTTCTTCCTTTCCCATGAAAGCCATTCCAAGGCAAAATCAGACTATTCTGTTATTTCTTTGGTCAAGGTCTAATGCTCTTTCGTTATCAATATTTGCAGGGTGGTTCGCCATATTGAGAAAAAGCACAGACTAGATCAGGGGTCAGCAAACTTTTTCAGCCATGGGCTGGTCCACTGTCCCTCAGACCTTGTGGGGGGCCTGACTATATTTTGGAAAAAAAAATATGAACTTATTCCTATGCCCCACAAATAACCCAGAGATGCATTTTAAATAAAAGGAAACATTCTACTCATGTAAAAACATCAGGCAGGCCCCACAAATAACCCAGAAATGCATTTTAAATAAAAGGACACATTCTACTCATGTAAAAACACGCTGATTCCCAGACCGTCCGCAGGCCGCATTTAGAAGGCAATTGGGCCGCATCCAGCCCCCGGGCCTTAGTTTGGGGACCCCTGGACTAGATCTTGCCATTGGAGTCTGATCCCGAAGTGCATCTGGTGCCAGGAAAAGAGTTGAGGAATAGTCACTTTTCTTCCCCTTGCAGCTGCCCATACCACCTCCCATGCTGCTCCGAAGGGTCCCTCACCCCCAAGGAAGAGTTTCAACGGCATGAGGAGACTGTAGGAAACTGGTGACAATTGACTTCCTCCTGAAGGAACGTCTCCACCTCCATCCTTCTCCCCGGACACTGAGGTCCAGCTCTGAGGGCCTTCTGGCAGTTCCTTCAGTGCGAAAAGTGAGGTTACAGGGAACCAGGCAGAGGGCCTTCTCGGTTGTGGCACCCGCCCTGTGGAATGCTCTCCCATCAGATGTCAAGGAAATAAACAACTATCTGACTTTTAGATGACACCTGAAGGCAACCCTGTTTGGGGAAGCTTTCAATGTTGGATGTTTTGTCATTTTTTAAATATTCTGTTGGGAGCCGCCCAGAGTGGCTGGGGAAACCCAGCCAGATGGGTGGGGTATAAATAATAAATTATTATTATTATTACTCCTGCGGAGCACATGAGGGTAATTCCGTTCGCCACCAGCCTGGATCCAACCCAGTAAAAATCAAACACAATGATCTAACGTTAAAACAGCCAACCAAACCTGTCAGCGGTCAAATCACCACAGTATTAAGACTTTTAAGCATGGCAGAATATGGAGTCCTACCTCAGTTGGCAAAACGATGGAAGAATAGGAGGCACCAGCCAGTCTCCCAGGGTGTATATGAATTTGCGTCCCAGCTGAGGTCATCTCCTTGTTCGCTACCCACCTCCTCTTCGAAGGCAGACATCTGTCCTGTGTCCCTTTACCAGGTGTCGGGAACCTCTGGCCCTTCAGATGCTGCTAAAATACAACTCCCATTACCCCTGGCCATTGGCTACGTTTCCTGGTTCTGATGGGGAGTTGTAGTTCAGCAACACCTGAAGGGGCAAAGTTTCCCCACCCCTGCCCTATATGTTATTTAGCAGCCCAAGCACTTTGGGAAAGGCAGCAGCATTACAGAGGGATGGGGTACCAGATGATGTCAGGCTCCACCTTGCAGCAGCCCCACCAAGTATGGGCAATGGTCAGGGAGAGAGAGAGAGAGATGCAAACCGGCAACATCTGGATGGCCACAGGTTCCCCACCCTCAGCAGAAACTTTATGCCATATGACCTATATGAGCAGAACACCACCACAACACAGAGGTCCTGTTTTAATCAATCACTTTATTTGTGGAGGATAAACCGAAAAATTCAAAGTTATCTATGCTCAGCTGCCGTCACCTCATCTTCTGTTCTGGCAACAAATTGTGACAGCCAGTTTATAAATTCATCAAAAGCCTATTTCTGAGACCTTTCTTGGAGACTGACAACCATGGAAAGGGCATTGTCCATTCATACACCCACCAGCAGTGGCAGTTGGGATAGAAAGCACAAGAGACAAGATCTTTTTGGTGGTGGACCCCTTCTAATAAAAATAAATTATTATAGTCTATGGGACTCTCTTAACCAAAAGATACAATTAGTTCCTCCCCTGTTGTGTTTTAGGTGGGGCCCGATGAGCTCCCCCTCCCCATTTTCTTTTAAAATAGATGGGTTTTGTGGTTGAAATGTTGTTTGCACTGGCTGTGAGGATTTAAAACTTTAAGAGGGGTTAGAAGGCAGAGGGCCTTCTCGGTAGTGGCGCCCGCCCTGTGGAACGTCCTCCCATCAGATGTCAAGGAAATAAACAGCTAACTGACTTTTAGAAGAGATTTGAAGGCAGCCCTGTTTAGGGAAGTTTTTAATGTTTGATGTTTTATTGTGTTTTTAATCTTCTGTTGGGAGCCGGGCAGAGTAGCTGGGGTATAAATAATAATAAATAATATTAATATTAATCATCATCATCATCATCTAACAGTTATTCTGCTCTTTTTGTTTTTTATCTTTAATTGTAAATTTTGATGTTTTGATTTTAAAAAAATCATATTCTGTAAGCTGCCTTAGAAATATGTTCATATTTTGAAAGGTGGCCCTAAGAAGTCTAATAAGATCAAGCAAGGAAGCAGAACAACATTTACCCTCAGGCGTTAAAATCAGAGACTTCCAGCTCACAAACTTGAGTTTTAATGCACCCAGATCGCAGTACACACAAGAAGTGGCGTGTCCACTATTTGAAGCAAGCCTGTGCAGATGCATTTCCATACAGCATGAGAGGCCGTTAAGAAATCTCAGTTCCCAGTTCCCAAAACACACAGTTTAATAACTCCAAGAATGGGGCTTGCGTAACATCACATGTGCTAAATATTTCCCATGAGCACAAGAATGTTATAGCTGGCCATCTGCTGTCTTGCACAACCATTCCTGTTGTATGGGGGGTGGGGTGGGGAGGCACACAAGTGTTCTGTCAAGCCCATGACACCGCTGGAACAAGAGGTGAAGAGTCGTCAGTCACATCCGCACCACATATTTCAAGCAGTCATGTACCACTTTCACGATCATGGCTCCACCCACCCCCCAAGAATCCTGGGTACGCAGACCGAGACCCTACCTGCCTGCACACAATCTCGCCTGAGTAGTCCCACTTGGACTACTGCAACACGCTCTACGTGGGGCTACCTTTGAAGGTGACCCAGAAACTACAACTAATCCAGAATGCGGCAGATAGACTGGTGACTGGGAGCAGCTGCCAAGACCTCATAACACTAGTCCTGAAAGACCTACAATGGCTCCCAGTATGTTTCCGAGCACAATTCAAAGTATTGGTGCTGACCTTTAAAACCCTAAATAGCCTCGGCCCAGTATACCTGAAGGAACGTCTCCACCCCCATTGTTCTGCCCAGACACTGAGGTCCTCCTCTGAGGGTCTTCTGCTCGTTCCCTTACTGCGAGAAGCGAAGTTACAGGGAACCAGGCAGAGGGCCTTCTCGGTAGTGGCGCCCGCCCTGTGGAATGCCCTCCCACCAGATGTCAAGGAAATAAACAACTATCTAACTTTTAGAAGACATCTGAAGGCAGTCCTGTTTGGAGAAATTTTTAATGTTTGAAGTTTTAATCTGTTTTTAATCTTCTGATGGGAGCCATCCAGAGTAGCTGGGGAAACCCAACCAGATGGGCAGGGTATAAATAATAAATTACTACTACAACTACTACTACTAGGAATTGTAGCATTGTGAGGGGTTCCCCTGTAACTCACAGCACCCTTAACAAACTACAGTTCCCAAGATTCTTTGTGGGGAAGCAATGACTGTTAAAGCGGCATAAGAATGCTTTTAATGGGTGGCGTGGTTGTGATTTATCATCTCTTGAAAGTAAAAGCAGGGCTGGCACCAGAGTTCAGACCCTCACCTAGCCTTTTCTGTGCTACCACATGCCTTCTCTGCTGCTATTGCTACTTCGGCCAGGCAACTGAACATGCCTAGTCTGGCTATATGTCAATGGAATAAGTTCAAGAGTTCTATAGGCTCGGGAATTACATTTACAAAGTGGTTGGAAACTGAGCTTAGCTCCCGTTCAAAAGTGGAACCATCTCCTGCCACTGAAGAGCATCCAGGGTCCTCTCCATAGAAATCTTTAGTAAAAGGCAAAAGATTGATACGACCTGAAGAGAAACCAGAGTATAAGTGTTAGGAAAACAATATTATTTATATACAGTATCTACATAATAATGTATGGAAGTGCAACTGATTGTATTTACTGTATTTCTTCCTTACTGTATTTTTTTTGCACTTATTTTCACTCTTTCTTTCATCACTTTATTTTCTACAACTAAATTCTGACTCCTTTGGGTAGTGATAAAGCGGGATATCAAATCCAAACTCTTCTTCTTCTTCTTCTTTTAATAAAATGTGAAACTATTAAACGGTAGAAGGTTACACTTGGAAAGGTTGCAAATACCTCAGGAAGGTATCATGTGCACATTAAAAACAAAATGCAAGGGAAGCATAAAAATGCTAGAATATAATCGTTAAGATAGCGATAGCCGGGTGACTTTGAAAGGTGATGTTTGCAATAATCTGTCCTTGAAAACAGCACAGGGTAGGGGGCTTCAGCTGATACCGAACTGGGTAGAAGATGCATTCCTTCCCCAATCTTGTGAACGTGATCTACAATAAGGTGCTGGCTAAGAGACTCGGCTGCAAGACAAGAATTTCCTGGTTGTGATTATCCTTTTTGCCATGACTCATTAGGGGGACTTAAGCAACACACTGTCAGTTATAGCCCTCCAGTTCGCAACAGAAAAATAATAATTCTGTCCCAAGTTACAGGGTTATTGTAAACATTACTGGGACAAAGCACAGCTATAATAAATCCAAGGTGTTAAGTCTTGCGCTATATATATATATATATATATATATATATATATATATATATATAATCCATAAAGCATATCACATTCTCCAGGAGGGCTGCACCATGACAGAGAATATGTTTTGCATGCAAAAGATCCCAGGCCCAATTCATGGAATCTTCTGGTGAAGTGGGGCAGAGTTTGGAAGTAGCAATAAACATTTGAATCCCAAACTGTGCATCTTAACTATAGGTCATTGAAACAAGTCAGCTGCATAAACCATGGTTTGAAGTCGGCATGTTTCTGTAAACCGTAGTTAAGAGTAATGGCATTTCATCTGGTTTCAGACATAATGTTAAACTGGCCTAGTTATTATATATATGGAGGGAGAGATAGAGGGAGGGAGGGAGGGAGGGAGGGAGGGAAGCGAATGCACTACACCAGAGGAAAGGGAAAACGTGTGCATGAACTCATGGCTCAGGGTAATTAACAAAGCAGTAAACCATAGTTTATCATTGCATCTGAATGCAGCCGGGTTTGCTAGCCAAGAAGAGCTGCTAGTCTTGGCAGATAATCCCAGGCTAGATGGCCCAATAGTCTTCTGCAATGTAAAGTAACCTCATGTGTTCTGCGGATGAGGCAATCCTGAGAGATGTTATCATGCTTTTGTGTTATAACATGGTTCTAGGGGGAAGTATTCTTCCCTCATTACCCTCGGGATAAAACAGGCAGAGTTCTTTCTAAGTTTCAAATGCAAGGCTCTAATTTACGACTCGGAGCCACTACGATACAGCTGCACCATTTTAGGATTCGGGATGGCTTTCTCTTTGGTCCCCAAATTATAATAGAAGCTGAAGGCAGCCAGTTATGTCTGAAGGCCAGACCACTGCTCAGGGTCCTGGGCAGTGGCTTCAGTGGGGATTTTCTGGGCCCAGTTCTACAACTCACAAATAGCTTAATCAAGAACCAGTACAGCTGCTGCAAATTCCAGGTTTTCAGCTCTTAAGATAGAACACACTAATGCAACAACTCCAGCTCAAAGCCTGGCCAACGAATTACGATCCGCCAAAACACAAAGCAAGAGGCTTTCCGAGAAAGCGAGGGTTTGGCGGTGAATACAAATGGATTTATTATTGTTGTTATTTTAGTCTGAAAGGAGAAAAGCAGCCAGCTTGATTGCAGCCCTTAGTTCCTTTCCATGCTTGCTTTAGAAAAGGAAGCTGACGGCACTTTCCCAAGACTTGCAACCTTCAAACGGCCCTTAATTCATGCAAAGGAACTGGAGCACGGTTAAAAACAGCCACTCCTCGGCTTTGCAGAATTGGGCAAAGAACAGCAGTATTTATAAATCCCACGGAAAGAGCAAAGGCGGCCTTACGCAAGAACTTCAGCTCCACATGGGAAGAAACCCACTGCTTTCAAGGGTAGCTGTACATGTGCTTTATTAGTCCTTTCCTCGTAGCCCATATGGGTTAAACCTGCCTACCCAACAATGCCAGTCCATTTAACTCTTCCATGCTTCTCCAAGGCAGCAGCAGCATGAAACATGCACCATGCCCATCGCCTTGGATTACTGGCCGCACTGGCTGGGGCTAACAGACAGCCACGGGCTCCCTTGTCCCTGATATAAGGAAGTGTATTGCACCAAATTATACCACTGCTCCACAGCATCATATCCTATGTGTAAAGGAGGCGCTGTACCACAGAGCTTAGGAACTGCGCCCAACATTTCAAGACACTTCACTGCAGCAAAGCAACCACCTGACACAAGAAATGGCATTATTAAGGACTAGTGAAGTGCTTGTCATCGCAACCCATATTTTATTCAAGTTGGCACCCCCTGTTGGGGACGGGTAAATACGCTGCCTTGAGATCAATGGAAGGCAGGCAGGATAGAGGTGTAATGAAAGGTTTGGTCCTCACCACCACTTGTTCTCCACTGCAGAGCTAAGCTTTCCCTCCCTTCCCAGATTAGAAGATCCCAGGAGACAACCATCCCCACAAGGCAAGGGCTGCAGCTTAGTGGAAGAGCCACCAGTTTGCATGCAGGCCCCAGGTTCGATCCCCCTACACCTCCTGGGTAAGGCTGGGGGGGGGGACTGCGAAACTCTGGAGAACAGCTGGCAGTTAGGGTAGAAATACTGAGATGAACTCATGGGCCTGACTTGGTATAAAGGCAGCATCCTCTGTCCCCAAGATCTTCCTTCCTTTAGACTCCAAGCTGAAGAGAAGGAAGTGGCTCCCTTTGGGCAGATGTCTTGCCTCTTCTGCACTTAATGCCCATCATCTTTGAAACCTCCCCTACAGCTTTATACCTTGGGCTGAGTTCCCACTTCCCAAAGATACAGAAAACCTTTATGATGCTTTCCCAGGAACACATACTACTGCAAGAGTGTTCTGCAGGCAGCTTTCAGCCTTAGGAAACAACAGCTGTGATAATCTCCCTTCACCATGTTACATGGTGAAAATACAGAACTCTAGGGTAGCAAGTTGTGGAAGTCTGAGCTGAAACGGGTTTTTTTTTAAAAAAAGTGCATGGAACTATTATTCCTTATGGCCCGAGATCTAACTAGGGCAGATCCACATTCCACAGCATACATTTAGGGTGCAAGATTCTCCCAAAGAATCATGGGAACTGTAGTTTCTCCCCAGACCTATGGTTTCCAGTATCTTTAATAAACTACAGTTCCCAGTATTCTCTGGAGACATGTGCATTAACTGTATGGTTAACTCGAATTCCAGTGGTGCTGTAGAAGACTTAATACAATGCAGCTCCCCTTACTGACAACCTAAGGTAGCTTTCCTTAACCTGGCACCCTCCAGATGTTCTGAACTACCAACTCCCACCAGCCCCAGCCATCGAGGACAGTGGAGCTGATGGGGGTTGCAGTCCCAAACATCTAGATGGTGCCAGGCCAGGGAAGACTGCAAAGGTACAAAAGGCTGTACCTTAATGGAATTTCACGACATAGTATAGACCACATGATTCTTTTGCCACAAGAATGCAGCATTCCAAACTTCCTACAAACTTCCTACTGCACGTCACCATAAGGCAGCAGGAAGCTTTGATACACCTGGGCCTGTTTTACCTGCTTCTCCCAATTCAGATATATCTTAGCAACTCATGCAAATGTTTGAATGGTTTCAAGAGCAAACAATTGGTTCTAAAATATCTTCGTGGCACAGGCTGCAATTTGACCACCAGTACTGATCTTTTTAGCGCACACCACAGAAATAGCTGAACGCTAGACCAAATGTGTGTAATACGAAACAGCTGCTTTTCTGGCTTCACATCCCAATCAGGAAACGCCAAACTGTGCTGCTATGACTCACACCCAGCGCCTGTTAATGAATAAAGGGCTACCAGATAGAATAGAGGCTGCAGGGGACAGACTAAGACAATCCCAGATAAGGTATTTAGGCAGTTACGTTTTGTTTTTTAGGGGGGAAAGTTTGATTTTGAATATCTAGTGCTGTATTTAAGAGACCAGGCTAAAATTCTCCCAAGTCCATGGTTTGAATTTGCTTGTTATGGGTCATACAGCTAAGGCATTATTTGTCGTCCTTGGGTCCACTTACATGATGGGTATAATTCTGGTTTCCCTTACGGGGTTTTTGCAATGACATTATCTACAGTATGTGAAGCTCTTTTATCTATCTAAGGAGCTACACAAATAAATGAGCACTATTGTAACACACACTTGTCTCAAGGGTATGAGGGATGCAATTTATTACATTTACTACTGCAAAAGTCAAATCCAGTTGATGGTTAACTTGCCCACAATCAAGGTGAGCCCAGGGACAGGTATGCACATTCTGCATTCCCCAGAAGGCAGACAGAACAAGCATTGGGGAATTGTGAAGCCACAGCAGCAGCAGGCCCCAATACAGGACTGCCTGTATTCCAAATTGGTGCCACAGGTCATGAAAGCCAGGAGTAGTCAACATGGTGCCCTCCTGATGTTATGGACTACAAGTCCCATAAAACATGACTATTGGTCATCTTGGCCAGAGCAACTGGGAGTTATAGTCCACAACATCTAGAGGGTACCATAGAGATGCTGCTTGCATGGTTATTGGTTTCATTACATACACATGCCTGTGAAATGTTAAAACTGCACCATTGCAGACCAGAATGCCAGCTTCGAAACTTTGTAAAGTTACAAGCAGGTTGTTTCTTAGCTTTCCCAGGAAGGTGTCTATGCCCATCACCAAGGCCTCCTATAAAAATGTCTAATTACCCAACCACCAAATACTAATCTATAGAAACCACAGCCACAAAACCAAAGGCCAAAGTCTCTCTCTGAAATAATGGGAACTACCTTTGGTGGCATGCCTACAGACTACCAATGAGCGAATTTCAGTACTTAAGTCAGTCCTGTGCTTTGTTGAATTTAATTTCAGTACTTAATACTTAGTACTTAATACTTTTCAATACTTTGTTGAACTTAATTTCAGTACTTAAGTCAGTCCTGCGCTTTGTTGAACTATAGAATATGTGGGTAGCAGCACTGCATTCTGGCTAGCATTTATAGATGACCTGGCAGCACAGCAAGGCCACATTAACCTTAAAGCAGGCAAAAACAAAAACCTGAATAAACATAGGGAAATAAATGCATTTTAAGTTATTAATGGAGATGGGGTTAATAGGTTTATTTACAGGCCTCCATGTGTCCAATATCACAACAAAGAACTAATCAAGCTCTGAAAAAGTAAACATTAAGTATAGCAAGCATTTTGGACTAAATTCTCACAATGGCAGTTTTGTACCTTAAAAAATTGGGCTTGCCCAATCAGAAGTTTACCCTTCCCAGAGTTCCCTGGTAGCCTTCCTTCTTCCCCATATGCTAGCTTTCTATGTGGAGGAAATATTTTTGCATGGATGCAGTCTTCTTGATTAGCAGAGTTTTGCTGGGATTGATGAGAGTTGCGAGAGCCTGTGCTAGAATAGAGATGTGGGTGGGTGGGTTTTTTTTAACCTTCCATTTGCGAGAACTAGACAAAATCCTACTTAGGGAAACATAGAATGCTTTGTTGTTTAAAAAGCAAAAACCTATCCACCTAAACTTTTGTGTTGTTACAAGGAAAGAGATTTTGAACAAGAATCAAGGATGAGCTGTGCATTATTCCCATTCATCATTTCCTCCTGCTCTCCAGGCAAAGTTATATTCTATTGTTGACTTCCTTTATATTAATAAGCTGATCACTATTTTTTTTAAAAAATATTCAGCAGCTCTAAAGATCACCAAGGAAAGCAAACCTCTCTCCTCCTCCTCCCCCCTTTCAAAAGTTGGATGTATACAGGACTGCGTGTGGTTTGAAATAATACCTTGGAACCTTCTGGAACAAAAGTTTATTGGTTTTGGCAGCCTCCCAAGTATTTCTGCAGGAATGGAGAGATTCTGCAGTTCAAAACCAGGTTAATCTGTAGCCAGGAAACCATACTGATAGGGCAGAACTAAGAAAGAAGCACCACCGTGCAGACATTGGCTTTTAATAGCTTGGGATTTTTTTCCCCTCAAGAGTTTTTATTGGGAGAACTACAAAACATTTACAGTACAAAGTTTACAGTCTCGCACTCCAAGTTTGTAGTGAACTGACTCTCCAAAATATATTACAACTCAAGTTGACTTATCTTCTAGTTACATTCAAAACATACTTCTTATGTTAAAGTAGTCCAAAGAGTACATAGTGCCGAACCTGTACCTATGTACGTTTTTCTTTTCTTTTTTAATAATAAAAAGGTACTGCTCATTCATCCATTCACCCTCCCATGAAAGTTTTGTATAACTCCTGACTTTTTTTCCCAAACAAGAAGTTTCATGTTTTGGAACTGTAAAAGATATGATCCTGAACAAGTTTACAGGTTCAGGTCCCAAATGTGGCCTCCTTACTTACACGAGTGGTACAATTTCATGTAGTTTTAAAACCCCCAGCCCTACATTCAAATTCTCAAGCATTAAGAAAATACTCATTTGGTTGAGGAAGATTTAAGGCAAGCATGGACCCTTATGAAGGCACTGTGGGACGTAATACTGGGCTCCCCCCTCCCCCCCTCTTTATTGCTACATACTTTTTAACTATCACAGTGTGATTGGTGAAGTTAGGCAACACGAATACTTTTTGGTTAATTTTAAAAGTTTGAATTAGGTTTTGCCACTTTAAATTCTGCTTGCAAAGTAGGTTTAAACTTGGACGGGTTACAACCATTGTACATTCTAAAAAAAACAAAACACAACCCATTGAAATTTCTCAAAACTACTTCCACAGCATTGAGTCAGATTTCTATATAAAAAAGGCCAATGCAATCTTTCAATTTACGTAAACAAGGAAAGAAATTAATGAAATAAATATTACATACAATCTCTTAAATTAAGAATTTTACTCATTTACAATAAAATAACCAAGTGAAGTTACAAAAAGGCATATATTACTGTGAAAAGAACACACTCCACATTTTGCCGATTAATAATGGCAATCATAATTTAAACATAATAAAAGAATATATATCTATTGCTTTTCATCATACCCGATAAATACAGTATGAACAAATTACCAATGTATACTTTTCACAAGATAATAAATAAGTTAAATAGTTTCATATTGAGTTGTGCAGTGACTTGCGCAATCAACTCAGCTAAAAAAAAAATTAAAAAATCAGCAGTTATTCTCCAACAATTACAAACTAAATTCAGTTGAATGCTTCCAAATAAAGCAACAAAAAAATTGTTCTAAGCCAAACATCCACTAAGTGGTGGCAATGGAACCAATATTAAACTTTGGAATGGAAGTTTTAGCATGTTATAATATATATATATATATATATAAGATATATATAAAAAACTAGAGTGTTATCAAGGCATATTCTTGGCAGGATGTTGGATTTCTTCCTTTTAAAAGCTTATACATTTAGTATACTTACTTTAAATTTGATTGAAAGGCAAAAAAACCCCCACACTCCTTACTTTAAATTCTTTTTTTGTTGTTGTATCTGGAGGGACCTGGAATGCAGAGTTCATGGGCCTCCAGAATGATTGTTGATTCCTGGGGGAGCAAGATTGGGCAGAACTGTTTGCTAATGCTTATTATTACTCTTTGTCTCTTCCCCTCCCCCATAAAACACACTTGAAGATGGAATGGCTGCTGCTGCACATTTATAAACTAGTCTAAAAAGAGGGAGGTAAAGGATAAGTCCTCTCCTTCCAGTCTCTTTAGATATAAAAATAATAAAGATTGTTCTCTTGATGACATCATTTGCCATTTAGCAAACTGGCGTTTGTTCAGCTCTTGATAAAAGGGGGGGGGCAGGGAAAGGTTCTTTTTTCTGTCTCCTCTCTGAATTTGCTCAGCAATCCAAAGGATTTCTCTTGCCTAAAAAGGAACACAAAAAAGTGGGGGGAGAAAACAGAAAAGGGTCTGTGCGAGCTTGGCTAGTATCTGGAGGCTGCTGCAGTCTCTGCTCCTGGTGAGAAGGCAGGGAAATAACAGGGGGCATTGAAGAGGGAAAAGGGGGTAGCTTGCCCAACGAGGGACCCTCCCTTAAAAAAAAGCAGGGGTCCCCAAAGATTGACAACCATAGGGAGGCTTCGGACAGCCACCCTCTACACCCCCCCCAAAGTCCCACTTTCTCCTTGCGCCTCCTTAGTCGTCGGAGATTGAGAGGCGGCTGAAGATGGGCAGGCGCCTGCCAGAGTCCAGGCTGGGCGACTCCGAGCCGCTGAGGCTGCCCGAGCTGAGGGAGCCGCTCAGGTAGCTCTCTCGGTCGGACAGGGAATCCGGAGGGCTCGGCGGGGCGTCGAAAACGGGCGACTCGGAGAGGCGGCGCAAAGGCTGGAAGGTGAAAGGAGGCGAGGCCGGAGGGCCGGGCGGCGGGCAGCAGTTCCCGCCTCCTCCTCCTCCTCCCGCCCCGCCGCCTCCGCCCGGCTGCTGGTGGCAGCGGTAGAAGGTGGCGGCCGCGTTGGCGAAGCAGCCGGCCGGAGGGGGAGGCGGCGGCGGCGGCGCGTGGAGGGCGAGCGGCGCGATGAGGCTGCCCAGCTCCTGGCCCGCCGAGAAGGCGAAGGCGTTGTTGGCGCACGGCGGGGAGGCCACCAGCTCCTCGCAGTAGGAGCCGCCCGAGGAGCGCGGTGGAGGCGGCGTGCGAGACCCGCCGGGGCTTTCCAGGAGCAAGGCTGCCGCTGCGGCCGCAGCCGCGGCCGCTTCCAAGCCGCCCGGCGCCCCTCCGTGGTGGTGCTGGTGGTGGTGCGCCGAGAAGCCGGAAAAGCTGAGGCTGTGGTGCAGTTTGGGCCTGTCTCCTCCTCCTCCTCCTCCTCGAGGGTGGGGGATGCCGAAGCCGCCGCCCGCCAGCGGGTGGTCGCGGGCGGAGGGCGCGAAGGCGCGCAGGTCGCCCGTGCTTCCCGCGTGCGGCGGGTGCAGAGGGTGGTGGTGGCCGCCGCCGTGCGTTGGGGGCGGCGCGCTGGTCTGGTGGGGCGGCGGCTGGTGCTGCGGCGTCGCGGGGTTGGCGCTGCTGCCGTTGGCGGGCGCGGGGCGGCGCTCGTCGGCGTTGTGGATGAAGTGGCAGCGCGGCCCGTAGGGGCAGAAGCCGATGGTGTGGAAGGTGCGGCACAGCTCCGTCTTGTACTTGGGGTGGCGCGTCAGGCTGCGCAGCTCGTGGAAGCCGTGCGCGAACTGGCACTTCTCGCCGTACTTGCAGGCGCCGCTCTCCTCGAAGGGCCGGCACAGCTCCGTCTTGTAGCGCGTCGAGTTGATGGGAGCCCCGCCGCCGCCGCCCCCTCCGCCGTTGCCATTGCCGCCGCCGCCCTTCCCCGCCGAAGAAGCCGCCACCACCACAACTTGCTGCTGCTGGAGCTGCTGCATGAGGTGTTGGCTGCGCTCGCCATTCTCGCTGAACGAGCGGTCTCGGAACTTGTTCTCCTTGTTCAGCAAGGCGGTGGTGGGGCTGCTGCTCCCTCCGCCGCCGCCGCCACCGCCTCCTCCGGTGCCAGGCTCCTTGAGGCCGCCGAAGGAAGAGGGCGAAGGCGACGGCGAGCCCGCCGGGAACTTGGCGTTGCCGTTAGTCAGAGCCTGCAGGTTGCTGGTCGAATGCCTCCGCAGGAAGCCCGGCGCGAAGTTGGAGCTGGGCGAAGTGCCCACGGGGCTCCCCACCGCCTTCTTGTCCAGCATGCTGCTCAGGGATTTCTCGGTCTGGGAGCCAGAAGGGAGGGTGGGGAAGAAGGGGGGAAACGGGGCAGAGAAGGGAGGGAGAAAGAAAAGAAAAAAGGGGAAAAACGGTGCACGGTGACTGCCGAGAGCCTGGGAAAGGGAAGGGGCTTGCAAGTCTCCAGCACCTCTCTCTCTCTTTTTTCTGCACCAACCACAAGGGTCTTTTCTCAGCGGAATCGCCCAAGGAGCCCCCACCAGCTCCATTTGCGTATCCATGTGGTCTTGGTTGTCAAGGCTCCCTCCCCTCCCAGCTATCTGCCATTTAAAACTTTTCGAGGGGTGCTCCGAAACCCCTCCCACCAATCCGGAGGGGCTGCACGAAAGAGTTCCGATTCAACGCAGCCGGACCTTGCAGTAGCAAGCTTCAGCTTCCACACATCTGCCATTGCAGTTTTTATTTTAAAACACACCCACCCCACACGTATACTGCACTAATCACAAAGATAAAAGCAAACAACGACAACAACTGAGCACAACAACGGGCACTCCACTGCAAATATGCCCTTCTTCGCTGTCACCTCCCTCCATTACAAAGCGAAAGGCTACAAGTTGAGATGCACGAAAAACAGGGAGCAGCAGGTTCACTGGCAAGTTACTCAGAGCCGAAAAGTTTTAATCTTCCCCCTCGCAACTTGTTGCAGAACAAAGCCGTTCCTGCAGCTCGTTCCTCTGCATGGTTAGTAGGGAGTCTGTCCCACGGGGTTCAACCGGACTCGCCCCCAAGTAACCGTGCACAGGATTGCAGCCTTGGAAAGGGTCTTTCTGCAAACCAGTTTTGCGCCAAAACTTCTCTGAACTATTTCAGCTCCCTGGTAGAGACAACAGCACGAGCTTCCCTGCCCTTACCTTGCACAAGAAGTCGATGTCGTAGAAGGCAGATAAGAGTGTTGTAGACATTTCTAGATCCTGTAATGGTCGGAAATGCAGGAAGGACCGAAAGATCCCACTTTCCTCGGAAGCTTTGGGTGAGCCACGACTGGATAGGAAAGGGCGGATTGCTTGAGAGCTGAAAAAGTCTATATAATCAATTTCCCAACCGAGATGGGGAAGCGGGTGCCCAACCAAAGCGGCGGCCGCAGCTATCTCGAGTGCTGGAACTCCGCGACTGCCGTACACGCCCCATATATAAACGCCAGGACAGCGGGGAGGGACCCAACACTGACCCGGCCGGGGTCTCCCAGCAACAGCACCCAGAGGTTCCCCTCCCACCCAGCCTAGCCCTGCCTCTTTTGTCTCGGCGCTCCTTCTCATTGGGCGCCGCCAATTTTCTTTCAGCGGCCAGGAGAGGAGGGAGGTGGGGCAAGTTGGAGAAGTGATCCAGAAAGGAGGGGGCGAGGTCTCGGGAAGGGTCGCGTTCGCCAAAGAAAGTCTTAAGGCCGCGCAAAGCGATCGGTTCCCCCCAGTCCTTGCTGTGCTAGGCACGCGCTGGAGGCTCGCTGGCTCGCATAGAGAAGGTACTGTTCCCTCTCTATAAGCGCGGCCAATATACGCAGGCAAGGGTGCAAGGTTACTTTTCTCATCGGAACATGCACCAGGGAAGACATCCTATAAGGCTGTCTTATTTTTCACAATGCATTCTGTATACAAAAGGCTTGCTTAGCTATGGGCGGCGCAGCTTCCGCGAGGCTTGCAATAGCGCCATGTGCACAGGAAACTCCCATGAGGTTAACCGCCGGCAAAGCACGAACGCAGTTTGCTCGAGAATGCAGCGTGGCTCCTACACCTGCTGCACCTCAGGTTTGTAGTATGAAGAGGAAGGGGTTTCCGCAAGGCTTGTGCGCCGAGACCGCAGCCCCTGTGCACGTTGAACTCAGCGGCGCTTACTTTGAGTAAACACGCATAGGCTCGGGTTGCAGGGTGCTTGCATCACGTGGGTGAATTACGAAACAATTGCTACTTGACAAAAGGTCTTTGAGCAGCAATGCATGTTAGTTCGGTGTCTGCACCCAAAGTGCAATTTTCTGCTGCATCATGCAGCACGGGCGTAAAGACGATTGCACGCCAGGTCTAGGCAGCGTTGACGTACACAGAGCCCCCCCCCCCCTGCGCGCCATGCTCTCTCCAGATTGGGTTTCTCTCCCCGCTCCGCGCGAAGGAGCGGACGCCCTCTTTGCACGAAGCCCGCCCAGCTCCTTGCACGGCTCGGAAGTTTTCAAGTAAACACACGCTGGCATTGGGCTTTCCTGCCAGTTTCACACCCCCGCTGAGCCGTTCGGGAAGCTCGCAGCGAAGCATCAAAGGGCATGGGAGTGAAATGGGACGCCCCTACAACTCCTCCTCTTCCTCCCGCCCAATCAAGGGACCTTGTGCCACGCAACAGGTTTTGGGAACAAAGGCTGCCCGCCTGGCCATGTAACTGGCTGGACGGCACCACCGCTGCCCGCTGGGGTGTGTTATGTTTGCAAAACCAAGGGGGGAGGGAGAAGAAAAGGCGCTTTTAACTCCTCAGCTGCTGGGTTCCTTGTTGCTCAAGAAAAGCCCCAGCCCGTGCGACCGTCCCACTGCCGACTAGTTCCCAGACTTGGCAGCCGCTCAAGGTCTTGTGATCCGATTGGCCCAGCCAGCTCCTCGTCCTTTGACACACAGCCTCAAACTCCTCGTTCGCCGCTGCGCCTGGCCAGGGGAGGGCCGGGCTGACGCAGCACAGCTGCGGGACCGCGCGCCGGCGCTCGCCTTGCCCAGCCCCACCCCTTTCCTCTGGACCCCCGCCAAAAAAAAGAAGGAAAGCGGCGCAGCCTCCCCCTTCCACCCCCCCCCCCGCCGCTGCAATTAAGTTTCTCCACACTTTGGTTCCCGGTTAATGAATTCAAGCCGGTGGCTTGGAGAGCTTGGAATGCGCGCGCCGATAGCCCCCGCGCGCGTTTGCTGGTGGAAGTAAGTACAGTACAGTATTGACGAATTCAGGGGGACGCGCAGCGCAGTCGGAAGAAAGCCCCACGGCGCTCAACGGGGCGCGCTCTTCCCAGAGCAAGTGCGGCCGAGACTGCAGCCCAAAGGTTGCGTCCGCCCCATATGGAACTCGCTTTGCCTACCAAGCAGTGCGTAATTCGGCCCCTCTCTGGGGAAGACCGACTCTCATCGCTCCTTTACTTCAGCAGCCGGGAAAAGCTCCCCCACTCAGACCAGCTCAGCATCTTATGCAAGAACAAACGAGCCTGGCCTGTGCACACTGACATGCGAGCTCGACCCAGTTCCCAACGAAGGACAGGCAGGCTTATGGGCGGATGCGGGAAGGACTTGTTGCCGTCGGAGCTGCGCTTACTCGCGCCTAGGCGCACCATAATGCCTGCATCCACTGAGCGCCGGGCTGCATCAATGTGGGGAGCAAAGCGGAAAGTGTCAAGCGCTTTCACCTCCTTCCCCCACCCTTCTTGCCCTTGACTGGTTTACAAAGGCGCGGCCGCCGTTTGATCTTCCTTTCAAGCGGCTGCTTCGGAGGAAGCGGCTGTGCGGCGAGGCTCTCCAGGGGCGCGCTAGTCACCAAGCTGCGCCCACTGGCAGGCGAGTTTACGGCGCTGCCCGCCCGCCGGGTCCATTTGGTGCCTGGCCTCCGCTTCCTCCTTTACGGGAGGCGGCCGCTCCGCAAGCCCGTGCGTATGTGTGCGCGCGCGCCGCCCCAAGGCTACAGCCTTGGCTCCTCCTCCCGTTAGCTCGGCTAATCCCCACTCAGAAGCGCCGCTCCTGCAAGGCGGGGAGGGGGGGCTCGCGCGTTTCCAGCAATTCTCGGAGCGGAATCGCCTAGCGCAACGAAAAACCTCCACAACCCACAAATAAAGCGAGTGGAAGCTCGCTTTGGGGAGGCTCCCCAATGAGCTGCTCTCTGCGCCGAGAAGGACGTTTGGAAAACAAAAGCCCCCAGGCGAGGGCGCTCAAGCAGGCGCCCCAAGCGGTCGCTGGTCCTGTGCCACGGCAGAAAAAGGAAAACAAACCCTCGCCCTCACCTTTCAGACTAATCTCTTTGGCAATTGCAACGCTTTGCGGCTAGGGCCGAGGAACTGCATTGCTAATCCAGAAGTGGACGTGACAAGTTGACATGCGGGCCAGAAATAGTTCCTGAAGGAGGCGGCCACCCCCTAGCGCCTGCATCCCGTAAGAGGAACGCATCCTTTGTTTACCGAGGAAGCGCGCGGGAGCGGTGGGGAGAGGGAGTTGGATTTAATCTTCGTTTCTCAACTTGCAAAAGAAAAGGCAGTTCCACCAACCCCAACCCCCACGTCCTAGGATCTTCATAGCTGTACTGTTGTTAACTGCCACCCCTTTTCAGCATGGGTCTACTCAGAGTGACATAATGGCATCTCCCACCTGCGGGAAGGGGGGACGAAATAAACTTAGCTCTAGCTTCGAAGTTGAGAATTCCCCTTCACTTAAAATAAATAAGTAAGTAAGTAATACTTGCAGCCAGTCAAAGATCAATCTATAATCAAGAGTTAGTCAGCCAATACTTAAGATAACCGACCCCGATTAAGTACTCAACAGACAGCTACTCTGGGGTAGACTTTTGTTCTTTTACTGCTGCTGTTTAAGGTTTAAAGGTTCTGATTGAAAAGTTACACAGTAACTCGTGGTGTGATGAAACGCATACAAGATCATGTACCATTATTTGCTATCTATAAACTAAAGGGATATTACACAGCTTAAAGCCATACAGCGATAAGGCTGTTTCTTTCTTGAAGCTCTTTTGTTTATTAATTAACCGCCTTTCTTGGGTTTCCTAATTCTACTTAAGCTGAAACCACTACGGCCATTTCCCATTTTGTCAACATCTTCAACAAGGCCAAGTGTAGCCAAGGTTTGCGGATTATATGGAAGTTTAACGCTCACAGCCTACTAAGATATTGCTTAGCCAGGGATATTAAAAGTTATGCGAGTACAAAGTTAAGTGACACTTAAAAAGAGGGAGGTGAAACGGCAATTCTAAGCAGTAGAATTGGTTCAACAATTAATACTTTATGGCTTTTCAAATAAAATGTATTCGGTCAAATAAAGTGGATATACTGTACTTCAGAAGTATGATTAGAATGAATTTCCTTATATTTCTGCATGAATTAGTGGCCAAGTGAGATTTGCTTCACGTTTGATAAGGCAATGACTTCATTCCAACAAAACATGGTTAGGACAGGCTGCCAGATTATGATATTTGTACCCTGCCCATCTGATTGGGTTGCCCCAGCCACTCTGGGTGGCTTCCAGCATATACAAAAACACAATAAAACATTAAACATTAAAAATCTCCCTGTACAGGGCTGCCTGCAGATGCCTTCCAAAGATTGCACAGTTATTTATCTCATGGATATCTGATGGGAGGGCGTTCCACAGGGAGGGTGACACTGAACTGTAAACTAGTACCTGTAGTAGACAATATTGCTACTCATGAGCCAATATTGCTGTTTTCTACAACTGTTCAGGTTCCCTTTTGGTGATGGGGGGGGGCATGTTTGTGAATTTTTACTGAGGGGCAGAAGAGGGAACACACAGAAAACTGCATTGTCCTGAGTCACACCGTTGCTCTCTCTAGCTCTGTAATGTCTACTCTGCCTGGCAGCAACACACCAGGATTTCTGACAAGGCTCCCTCCCAGTTCTAAGTGGACATTCATGGATTGAATCTGAGACCTTTTGCATGCAAAGCAGATACTCCACTACTGAGCTACGGTCCTTGCCCGATATATCCAGTTGGAGATACATTCCTCTTAGGGATGAGGACAGTGAGAAGGCTTTGTTTGCCCTCAGCAGCATGGGCATGTGGCGACTTACTGCAGCAGGCAAACAAACCTCAGCAGCTCCGTCTATTTTATGGTTCTGTAACAAAATACGTATTAGGGCGCCATCTGCTGGGGCATGTATAACATGGTATGTAGAAAATAAAGATACACATTTCAGGAAGGTGTTATAAAGAATAATAATTTTTTAGGTGCAGGATTTCCAGCCGAGTTTGCTTTGATATGCCTGATGTTAGTATTCAGACACTGCCAATCACTTTGCAAAGCGTAGAATTGGTATCCTGTATGCATCACAACATGGTGTATAAATTGTATTCTCATGCTTTTGTTGTTGTTTAGTTGTGTCCAGCTCTTCGTGACCCCATGGACCAGAGCACACCAGTCACTCCCGTCTTCCACTGCCTCCTGCAGTTTGGTCAGACTCATGTTGGTAGCTTTGAGAACACTGTCCAACCATCTTGTCCTCTGTTGTCCCCTTCTCCTTGTGCCCTCCATCTTTCCCAACATCAGGGTCTTTTCCAGGAAGTCTTCTCTTCTCGTGAGGTGGCCAAAGTATTGGAGCCTCAGCTTCAGGATCTGTCCTTCCAGTGAGCACTCACGGCTGATTTCCTTCAGAATGGAGAGGTTTGATCTTTTTGTAGTCCACGGGACTCTCGAGAGTCTCCTCCAGCACCATAATTCAAAAGCATCAATTCTTCGGCGATCAGCCTTCTTTATGGTCCAGCTCTCACTTCCATACATTACTTACTGGGAGAACCATAGCTTTAACTATACGGACCTTTGTTGGCAAGGTGACGTCTGTGCTTTTTAAGATGCTGTCTAGGTTTGTCATTGCTTTTCTCCCAAGAAGCAGGCATCTTCTAATTTCGTGGCTGCTGTCACCATCTGCAGTGATCATGGCCTCCATTTCTTCCCCTTCTATTTGCCAGGAGGTTATCATGCTAAAAAGGTTAAAACTGTCCTTTTCATCCTACACTTCCCAGCTATGGGGGGGGGATCAGCAATGTGGTGCATTGTGGGGCAGAGGCAATGCTTAACAGATGTGAAAAATATTTTCAGCGAGGCAATATAACCTGGTACAAAACATTTAATGTAAAAATAACAGCAAAGGACATTAAATTTAATGACTATTATTAAGAGGGTGCAGTCAACCTTGGTTGATATCTCAAGGAAATTTCTAAGATGCAGGCCCTTCGGAAGAAAGACTAATTTCTGTGGTGAGGAGGTAGTACTGAACTGTTTCTTTCCTGGCCATTTGCTGACTGATTGGGAGTGCGGAAGCATGTACGTTTCATGTACAGGTGAACAGCTTTTGAGCTGAAAGCACAAATGATACTATTCTAATACTGAATTGCTTAAACTACAAAGGTAATCAAGTAGTTGAATATGTGGAAAAAACTTGTATTTAAGTCTACATAGGGAAAGAAATGCTTTTTGAAAAAGCGTTTTCCGTCATGGTTGAAAATAGAATAAAGGTTCGAACTCTTAAAGTCTAGTCTGGCACTGATGGAAGTCAGTTTTAGTTCTTTTAGAACTTTGAGATTTGTCTGTGAATGGATCCTGAAGCACAATGAGAAAAGGAATATGAACTGCAATGTCGGAGAACAAGAGCAACTCATGGGGTAAAATCAGCAAATCAGATCAGCAGGTGGCCAGCATGCAGTGCATGGGAAGAAACAGTTTAGCAGCTTTGCTTCCTACAACAGCTGCAATTAAAACTCTGCTTATGAGAGCATTCAGAGAAGCATTCATCAGCAGAAAAGTTGGATGGAGGTTCAAGGGATTGAAGTACGGAGTATCTAGGACTTATTGCTACAACGGCGTTCACATTTATGACCTGTCTTTGCGTTCAGTGTGGTTCACAAGTTGTAATCGACAGTGAGCAAATCATACGCATTCATGTTTTCAAGTTTTCGGCACATGTCATTTCCAGCTTCGAGCAAGCTTAGTATTTTAAGGCAAGTGGATATTCTTTCATTCCGAATAGTTAATTGCGTGAGCTCCGAAGATCGGGAAAATTCAGGAGTTGAAGGCATTTCTCCAAGAAGCTGGGTCACATGTTTGGCTTGATCAGATGCTAACGTTGCCAACTGGTGCAACTTTCCTTGATCACATGGATTGACACGAGTCACTGGTATGAGCAGGAAGAGGTGTTTACGCAGCTGACGCACCTTCGTTAATTTCTCAGCCCAGAAATTTGCTTCTCCTTTGTCAAACAGATAGTCATTTTCCACCTGCACGAAAAAAAGCAATAATCAATGTATTGGCAATGGTTTGAGATAAACAACCCCTATGCAAAATTGTTCACATGCACCAAAAGAACAAAAAACATGCAAACTACTCAGTCTTCAGCATGGCATATATGCACGTTTACTTGGAAGTAAGCCACTCTGTGGACACTGAATGCACACCCTTTTTTATGTCAATATCACTTCTCCCAGCAAGTGCTGGAGGGGAACTGGTCTGACGGCCTTCCTTCTCCCCCATGGTGCAGGCAGTACTGCAGCTCTTGCTGCCACATGCATGCATAGTTCAATGGCCAAATTGATTCTCACCAGCTTTAATGCCTTTAAAAATAATTCATCAGATTCATGGCAGGTTAAGTGCACAGAAGCCATGCTAATTGTTGTGTGTGCAGAATGCATGTTGGCCTATTTTGTTGGGTGTACAGTAGTACCTCGGTTTTTGAACACCTCGGAAATTGAACATTTCGGAACTCGGAACACCGAAAAGCTGCAAGTGCCTCGGTTTTCGAACATGCCTCGGAAGTCAAAACAGGAAACGTGGCTTCTGTTTTGAGTTTTACGTATTGAGGCTTCCGCTTTCAGTTTTCGAACCTTTTGGAACTCGAACGGACGTCCGGAATGGATTACGTTCAAAAACCGAGGTACCACTGTATTCATGACCTGTATTGTAAGGTTTGCAGGAACCATCTTGGCCAGTGGGCGCTGTTAAAAATTGAATCCTGCAACACAACCGAGTGGCACTTTTCTGAGGCTTCCAGGTTGCATAGGTCAGGGATGGGGAATCGCTGGCCTGTCAGAAGTTGTTGGGGCTCCCAGCTCCTATGAGCCCCAGCCAGCAGGTTAGGGATGGTGAGGAGTTCAGCAACAGGTTCCCCGTTCCTGGTGAAGATGAACAAAATACGCATGCATTCTTCACAAAACAATAAACACAATAAATCGTGCACTTATCAACCCTGGGAGAAAGACGTTTGGAGGCCATAAGATGGAGATACGCGATCACTTCCTATCGCTTTGCACGCGGTTAAAACACATTCAAAACCCAAGGAAGGTTTTAACAAATAGGATTGTGTTTGTCTTCAAAGGCAGGAGCAAAGAAACCACACTTAAGACACTTCTGTGTCTGCATCAGATATCAAGTTGGGAATATAATTTCACAAAGTACCAAGAATGCAATATATTTGTGACCATTTGATATATTATGGATGAGTACACAATGGTGAGGTAATTGTAAATTGCTTTGTAATGTTTCGGAAAACACTTATTTAAAAATTCATATCGTTTTTTTAACGTTCAAACACACACCAGGGTGACTTGTGTAATGCCCCAACATTATTTTCCAACCTGACATTAAAAAAGAAATAGAGAATGTATCTTTATGATGGTGAGTGAGGGATATATACATGCAGAATGCTCCATAAAAGCTACTGAGTTAATTTGAATTCTGGAAATCCTTTACCCTTATCCCTAAATTGCTCAGGAAAAATGAAATGAAACTCTATCTAGAATTATTGTGCACAATATTAATTATTTTATTTATTTAAATAACAGAAATTAAAAATTGCCTTGAAACATTAAGATTCGTCTGCTTGAGATTGTATATCTCAAGCAGACCAATCTTAATGTTTCAAGGCAACTTTTAAATCCCTTCTGATTTAAAATCCCAGAGTCGGCTTGCTGTTCAGTGAAATCCTACTGTATTTCACAAAGTTAAATGTGCCCAGCAGAATACTGTACAGGCAACTCTTCATTTGGAATTTGAGCAAAGAGGTTTGGCAGGAGTCTGATAAGCGATGCTGGTTTTTTAAAGGGTTTCCAGGGTGTGTTTACATACTTCTCCAACGGTGCTTCAACTATACGCGATTTCACTGATTTGCATAGTGCCTCGGAACATAGCTCCTGCGTAAATGGGGATTTACCTATATTGTATTTTAAAGAGATTTGAGTGGATTTTTAAAAAATGAAAACTACACGAGTCAGCAAAGAGCATCAAACAGATATGCTAACCTACAGTTTATGAAAAGTTTTATAGCACGTTCATGTATCAGGTGTTGTGCAACTCTGTGCTGTAATACCTGCACACAGTGAAGAGATTGTGCTGGCTGATTTACTAGAAGTGTGATGGGGATGCTTCAGTTTCAGTAACTTTCAACAGGCTCCAACGAAGGGATTTGATGTGGTCTTCAAATTCATCCCCAAGTAACATCACACGAAGGGCAAATTGTGTGCGGATGTTTATTGCACTGCACGTAAAAGGCTGTAGGATGGAACATCACTGAAGCAGTCAAATACAACATTTCCTGTTTGGCCAGAGTGGACAGAGTTGCTCCAGCCAGGAGGACTTCCTGTCACACCTGGTCTGGAGCATCCTCCCCGTGTGTGACCAGGTAGATTGGCGTGACCCTACAAAAGGACTAGCCATGCAGCCATCTTCCTCTTGACTCTCTTGATGCCTTGTCTACATTTTGCCCTTTTGCTGTCTGCTGGCTCTCAGCCAGTAGCACATTCCTCACAGAGGATGAACCCACACTTTTCTCTGAAACTGTAACTACAAGATAAAGCCTGCCTTCAGGACCATACTGTGAACTGAATGTAAGTAAACCTCATCGTTACTTTTAAAAGAAGACTGTTGTGTCATTATTGTTTTTAATGTTGTGTCATTATTGTTTTTAAGAGGGAACTAAAGGGGATTTATCAGGAACAATCCAATCTGGACAAGCCAGGCTGGATTGCTTAACTCAAATGATTCTCACGAATCCATCAACTAGTTTCCTGCAATGTACAAGGGAATGTGCTCTGCTACGAGCTCACTAGCGTGAGTGAGGAAGGATAATATTTAATCAAGATATCCTCTCCTACTATCCTCACCATTCCCACAAAGGCAAGAAATCCATGGCGTGCCTTCTGCTTCTTGCTTCCTTGACCCTTCTCACACACCCAGCTTGGGCTACTCTACCCTAGTGTGACGGATTGGCCCTAGGGTGGAGGAGGTATTACATCCCAGCGCAGAAGGAGTTAATCCACCTTCATCTTGACGGACAGTTCATCCTTTGGGGGCGGGGCGGTCCCCGGTTTAAAAGGAGGGAAGGGCCGTTTTGGCAGTTGAGAAGAGGGAGGGTGTGTGTGGAGACAGGGAAGAAGAGGGGTGTGGGGCCAGGATAGTGGTGGTTAGGCTAGGATAGGAGGAAGATTAGTTGGTTATACTGAAAGAGTTTATACTTTAGATGTAACTAAGCTGATGAACTATTGAAGTACTTGAAACATGATGTTCTGAAATAAATAAAGACTTGTTTTTGTTGAGCCAAGAGAAAAGAGGCATTTATTTGGTCCAGAGATATATGGATGCTCATGAGGAGGTGAACTCAGGGAAAAGACAAAATTGACCTGCAGGGTGATAGTTTGTGTCTTGGAGTTTCACTCAGGAGGGGCAAAAGGGCAGAAACCTCGGTAAGGCTACGCAGTTGCTAAAAGGGTTTAGCTAACTGACGCAGTGGGGGAATCTAATGAGAGAGAGACCCGGAACTGATAGAGCTGAGAGGTATTCTTAACCCAAGAGCCCAGAGCAATATATATATATATATATATATATATATATATATATATATATATATAACAGGCCACGAAAGCTGGACAAGAGAACCCCGTTACTAAGTTACCCCTAGTTATAATAAAAGGGGATTATCCAAACAGATGGACCTCAAGGCATTGAGGTGGGTGAATAGAAAAAATGACCCGGAACACCTCAGAATTAATACACTTAGTAACAGAGGGGAAGTTGGAAGGGAGGTTCGTTGCACCTAGCATGTTCAAATGTGATGCCCAGAGAAAAGACTGTATGAATCAGGATAAAAGCACCAAGCCTGGGTGGGCAAGGGAGAATCACACACAACACACGGCTTGTTCTGAAACTAATGACCCTCAAGTTTTACCGACCTGAGATGGTTACTGCTGGAGGTCCAAGACTGGACATTATTCACATTCATAAGTGAATGGTACAGTGATTGAATTGGTATCACATTTTTTAAAAAAAGAGAAAAACACGGTTCCAATGTTAACACCTCTTCTGCATTCCAAAAGCACGTTTCCATGCGACATTGAAAGGAATCCTACAAAAAGCCAATTGATTGCACCAAGAAACCCAAGCATTCCCCAGCTGTGGTCAAGCACTGGTTAGCTTACTTACGAAGGTTGTAGTCTCTAGATCCTCTTTTCCTAGCAGCCACTCCAGTAAGATTAAGACCCCAGCGCTGGTCTGCTCCCACTGCTGCAGCAGTTCACACAATATAAAAAATGTTAAATCCAAGGCCATTGCTGCATTCACCACTTGGAAGCCAAGCTCTGCAGGGAGAAAGTAAAGATGGTTCTCTAAGTGTATCCATATAAACATGTATTATGCTCAAAAAGAAAAACACAGGAATTGTTAAGATTATGCAAATCAAAACCCTTTATTTACCTTTTGTGGCCTACAATAAAGTCCAACAGTTCCTTACAGCTCATCTCAAATCATTTAGGTTGAAACTATTAAGAATCCAGGCTACTAAGCAAAACATTCTTAAACTAGTCTCCCGAAAGATATAACCAGCAACCAACACAGAAAAGTTTAAAGGAAGTCCAAAATTTGGTGTTCTGTGAAGGGGAAGTTATAGTGGATTGTTTAATATAAAATTCTAAACTATCAAATGTCTTGTTTATCAGGTTCCAGAGTTGTAGAAGGTGGCAGTTCTAAAGTGCAAAAAGCAAGCTATTTAAATGGTTAAAGTACAGGCCATCCTTTGTTTCTTCAACCCAGCAATTACATAAAAAGCTTAAGAATGAATACCACACACTTCAAATAAAAACAATGGAAGATTTAAAAACTTTTTTTCAAAAAGAAGACACAGGTATTTTAAGCTTCAGGAAGAACTTTTTTTTAAAGAAAGAAAAGGTAGGAACTACAGTGCTTTGAGTCGTCTTTGTTAATCCATTTAATGTAGAGCAAGACCTCCCACACACATATTCATATACCAGAAGACTTTTGATCATGCCAGATGAAAACATTTCTCTTGGTAGACTACTATGTGGCTTCAAAAATATACAGCCTTTTCTTCTTAATCCCATCCCCCCAAGGAGAATTGTAGGAACGTACCAACAGGCTGTTTTCAACTATATTGAGGAGCCAGATATATTGTGCACGCTGAAGAAAGCATAATATATAACCTGCAGTTTTGAAAATGGTATTTGCGAACAAAGAAATTCTGAAGTTCTGTGTTTACTAACCACTTCCCTTATAAGAGGCATTGTAAAAATAATTTAATCTCGGTGCCAAGAAGTGTTTGTTGCTGAAGAACATCTGCAGTGATGTCCAACGTTAGTCATACTACTGAAATCAATGGGTCTACTCTGAGCATGACTTAGTTGATTATCACTACTCGTATTTAATGCAGCAATGGACAAATACTGAGCTCGGCCAATTCAATCTTTACAAAACAATGGGTCGGAAAAGCATCATCATAGTATTCTCTGAAAGAAGTACTTCCCCACCCTGCAAAGCTGAAAGATGAAGGGAATGCAATCATTAATATTATTTATTTTTCTTTTATTGGTTTTTCAATGATGCACATATTGCACAACACAGAAATGGAATAGAACAAGAAATATATATATATATCCAGTTTTAAGAGAATTTTTCTGTAGTTAGGTAATTCTATGGGATTCAATCAAAGAATGGTAGGCACTTTTAAATCTTACACATCGGTGGAGTTCACTTTCTCAGGATTCTACCCATGGACATTATTACACCAGTGTAGGCATATAAGCATCTTACAAACACCCACCATGATTCAGTTAAGTTTGGTTCTTGATTTTATGCCAGTTCAATATTAGTTAAGTTAAGGTACTAAATCAAATATGTTGGTATGTGAGTTGTATGTTGGGCAGTTGCTTTCAAGCAGACCACTACTGTTCTCCAGGCATGCTAAGCTGGATCACAAAGGAGTTTGTCCAACATAGTAGTATTGGGGACTCCCAGGAGACAGACTGGGCCCTCTCTGCCACCCAACTGTCTCTGTCCATTAGGTCAGGAATGCGGAAGGTACCAGCCTACGACCTTCAAGCCACATTGACACCAAGTCTTTAGGCCCTGGCCAGTGGTTTTATTCCCGCGCTATAGCCAAGAGACACTTTTGGGCATGCCTTGGTGCTCTCCAGGAATATTTTGCAGATCCATTCTGAAGATGGAATCGGTCTCCAGTCCAATTCAAAAACTAATCTGAGAAACCCAGACCTCTGAATCATTGCTGGCATTTGGCAGCAGCTCACAAACCCAAATGACACTCAAGGCTGGCCGTGTGCATTTTCCATAGTGCAGTTGGAAAAGTTTTCAGATCAAAAATTACTGGGATGTGACATTGGCAGCACAAAGGACTACACAAAAATCAATCAGATGTAAACCCCTCTTGCTCATTCCTATGGCACAGTTTAATAAACCCTTTCAACTATAAGAGCAGCTAAGAGAATTCAATAGCATAAAAGTCTCTACCCCCATGCTGTATTTGTATTTTTTTTTTAATGGTTTTGTTGCAAAATGATTGCCGCCAGTAGGAATACCACAGAGGACGTGTTTAGGACATTTTACCACTTGCCTCTTTTATAACCTTACATAAAACCTGGTTACTCAGCAAGGGGGGAAATTCAATATTTCTTGCATGTTTGACTAGCTGTTAAAAATATTTATTAAATTTCACTGCTGAGGAATTTTCGTGGATCTCATTTGCCCTCCCAAATTTGTATTAACTGGAGGCTGAGTCGGAGGGGGGGGGAAGGCACCATTTACTATGGTTTGCTAACCCAAATAAAGAAGCTTTGGAGAATAACAAGAGTTTAGAAACAGAATTCAGTTGCCAGTTTGTTTCCTTTTTTTTTTTTGGCTTGGCACCGATTTCTGCAAGCCAGAAACACTACTTGTCGAAACTTAACCATGTGTATTTTAATGCCAACACACCACTTCATTAAAATCACCAGCAGCCTAAGTGGAACACACACACAGATACTACAAATTCCTTTCTCTCCACTCCTCCTCCCTAAAGCTCAATAAGCCTTTGGGTTGGATGGTTATGTAGTCCTAGCCACCAACCCAGAGTGGGGGTGGAAGGAAGAATTTTCTACTTTTAACTGTTGAATTAGAGTGGAAATGCTAACCGTTTTCCACCTGGTAAACAGGAGTACTGCTTTCTGCTCTTAAGTCCCACCTTTTCTCAGAACCCTCAAAGGCTGAGTAGCCAAGATGCAAAGTACAATTTAATTTATAGGCTACCTTCACACCCAAGGAGCTCAGGCTGGCAAGCACGAATATGTTAAGGCAATCCAATCCAACAGAAAACAAAAATGTATTTAGAATATTAAAAGCAAACGGAAAAAAAATCTAATCTAAAAGACATATTTAAAATATGAACCTCCAGGGAAGTGATACACAGACCAAAGTATGTCAACTTTTTGACCACAATGCAAAAGGGATTTGTATTTGGGCTGCTTAAAACCTTGTAACTAAGTAATAAACTACTACATGATGGCTGAAACTAAAATGAAATGTGTATGCGGGGGGGGGGAGGAAATTCTCACATTGCTTGTCCTTGGGGTGATTCCCAAACTGAGTAAATATAATTAATGAAGAAAAATGCATTTATTATCTGATGAAAACATACAGAAGGTCCACCTAGACAGATGTTAGTGGCATCATAGCCCAATCTAAATAGTGAATACTGCATTGATGCTCTGTTCGTGAGCTTTCTCAGGTAAATGATGGAGACACACGTTGTCTTCCACTTTGGGAGACTGTTTCTTTTGTATTAAAGCAAGAATAAGAAGGATGGTTTTCTTATATAGTTTATTTCTATCACTTTTGCAAAAAAGATAAAAACAAGCCTCAGTAAGTTCAGAAATGTCTTTTAAAATTAAGGAGTTTGATTTACAGTTATTGGCTATCAGTTTAAGATCTCTTCTCTCAGCATTACATCCAAGGACTGAGTCAATGTTGCTGCTTTTTTCAAATTAGCCCTCCTTCAATCTTAAAAGGCCAGGAGAAAATTCACTATAAGATACCAGAGCACTGCTAATGTGGCTAAATGGAACTCCTTTAGCAAATGGTCAGCAACCCGTGATGGATGGTCTTATCTTCATTTGTTTCATTCATCTCTCCCATCACCACCTCTGTCATGAATGCAGCCATATTCTAAATGGCAGTGTTGCTACACACAGAAGACAGGAAAAAATAAGAGTGTGCACTTGTAGACAATGGACCTTGGAGACTGCAAAAGGCTATGCCTGGGTGTCATTGACTGCTTGCACACAGAGGAATGGTGGGAGGAACCAGCTGGAGAATCACCAAGGGAAAAAGGTTCAGAGCCCGGGGAGTGTTGTTGGTGGGATGACAATGAGTGGTCAGAGGGAGAAGACTGGGAAAAGGAGGTGTCGGAAGCTGAAGAAGTAACAGGGCTTAGTGAGCTGGGAGTCTGGCAGAGAGAAGTCAAGATTCAGAAGCTGAGGCTGGTAAGTGGGAGAAGGGAGGTCAAGAAGCAGAGATGTGTCAGACTGGTCACTGGTATCTCCCCTTCCTATTGCAACAAGCTTCCCTACCATCTTTCTTCCAGAACTAGGAGAGGCATGAAAAGGGCGGAGGAGAGATTAGCTGCATGCAGGCACAGTCTCTGGGTGCTTGGAAAAGCCCTGGAGAGGAGGAGACACAGACAGCGGTGGGGAAGCAGAGACCTTTAGTCTCAGCAACAGATTTCATGGGGTAAGACCCAGAGGGAATGAGCTGCTGTGCTCACTGGCATGACACCCAGCGAAGTTTGTGGAGATCATATTTTTGCTAATTTGGAGATAACTCCAACTTTGCACTTTGTAATTACTGACTGGCATGCACTGTGACACTGTGGCTCGCAGGAACGTCCAATGGGAAAAGCACTTTGTTGCTAATATGAAATATAACAGCGGTGCATCATAGATTGCAACTCCCAGGAGGAGTGTTGTTGCAATGGGCACCCTATTTAGGATAGTGATACGTGTCAAGAACGCTACTACTATCATTGCTTTTTAAAACAAGCCTGTTTATGGGTTGAACTATAAAAATATTTACACATAATATATTAAGGCATCTTGTCAGACACAGAGACTGTATCTGTATTGCCTATGGCGCATCTTAAGTTAAACCCTTTCCACAGCTTGTTCACATATACACACTATACTGTTTATACTCAAAAACACACAGGGCAGTGTTCAGTATTAAAGAACACAAAAGCTCCATTGGATCATCTAGCCATCCTGTTTCCCTAGTGGTGGGCAACTAGATGCTTCCAGGAAGTCCACCATCAGGACATGAAGGCCAACTGTCTTCAAATGCTGTTGCCTCCAATGACTAGTATTCAGTGCCTCTAGCATTTCCTGCCTCTAAACCCGAAACCTCCATCATCGGCAACAGTTCTGAATCAACCATATATAAATTCAATCAATTTTTAAAGCTAGTGACGTATCACCAAAACTTGGGGAAGAAAATTCCATCACTGGGTGAAAAAGTTAAGTTCTTTATCCTAGATCCTGCTGCTAATGAATATCATTGGATGGCCCCAGGTTTTACTGTTAGGAGGTGTGGGGGACAGGACTCTTATCTGCTTTTTTCCAAACGATGTGTAATTTCATAACCCCCTGTCATCTCCTCCACTTAAGTTGTTTTTCTTAATAATTTTAGAGCTCTGGACACTTTGGCCTTTCCTCATGGAGGAGGTGCGGCGACACATTGATCATCTCAATTGCCCTTTTCTGCACCTTTTCCAGCTCTGTGACTGAGCCAATCCAGCAGGCCTGGACTGACAAACACTGACCTGACAGACCACAGATAAGCAGCAGTGATGGCCTTGGGCTTTTAGATTTGTTTACTAAGAGAGGGGCACAAGTGTAGATTACTAAATTTTTCTTTTGAACAGCAGTGCACATCAGCCACCATCTTAGGCCATCGTAGTTTGACACCGGCCAAACCTGGGGCTGTTCACAGTTTATGGCAATATTTATATTTTGTTGGCTGTTTTACAGGACTGCCTCTCAACAGTTGTGTGTTCTGGGAACTCGCTCTGTTTTACTGACGGCAAGAAACCTGTACAGGCAGGCTGGATAGTTTGTGGTGGTGGGGAGCCACGGTGTGTGTGTGTGTGTGTGTGTGTGTGTGTGTGTGAATGAAAGATTAAATGAAAATGTGTGAAATACTCTATGTCAAAATACTATGCAGAAAGTGGCTGAATCCAAATGGGAACACTGTGCCATAATTGCAGCTGCAGGACGTACTCTATACAGACTTTGCAATAAAATGCATGCAACAAGCTTGGGCTGCAATTGTACACCCACTAACCAGGAAGTAAGTCCTAAGAGAAGTGGGGATACTTTGGGTACGTATGTACAGGATTGTGCTGCTGGACATGCACAGTTTGTATCCCTTCTGAGTAGAAAGTCTTTGTTTACCCTCAATGTAGGTAAACATAAAGCCTTTATGGGCAACATTAGCATATTTTAACTTGGCCCGTGGAAAGTATCAAGATATGCCAAAATACACTTCTTTGAAAAACGATTTCTCTGACAGTCCCTTTTGTATTTTATTCTTCTTGGTGAAGTGTCTCTCCCCCCCCCCCCTTTCTCACACACACTTGGCCCATCAAATGAAAAATTTATTACGTAAAGATCTCAACACATCACAAAAAATAATGCATGAATTGGACCCAAATCACAGTGTAATGAGAGTAAGGATGGGTTAACAGCACAATCCTCTATTCAGCCTACTCAAAAGTAAGTCCCGTTGAGTGTAGTGGGTCTTACTCCCAGAATTCCAAACAATGCCTTCAAAAAATGGAAGAAAATCCACAGCCAAGTCTTTGCTGAAAACTAGATTTGTGACATCAAAAGGGCCCCAGCCTTCCAACCAGATGCAAAGGAACTGGAAGGAATCAAGGGATTCACTGGCAATTTCAGTGTTAAAACAGGGCTTCCCAGCAGGTGGCACCATAAAGCTAACCGTGCTACATGCCAAATGCTGTGCAAAAATTATACCAAAATGCGTATAGACAGCATCTATTTTCTGTATGTGCACTTCAACTGTTGAATAGCGCTAGACAGTCCTAAATATGTGCTTCGGTACAGTGCAGCAACTGTTGGGTTACATAGCTACAAAGAGTACTGTATAGTAATGAGCAACAATCCACTTTTTCCGAAACCTATTTATGCGAGATGCGCAAGGCTGGATATCAAGAATTAGAAACGGACAGTGTGTCTCTACAAGAATGTTCTGCGCAACTATCTTAAACTGAAGTTTGTACAACAATATGATGATTTCTCAAGGCCTGCAAAGACCTACATGATTATTATTATTATTTTTAAAAAAAGATGATTTCCATACAAATTGCAATAATTACTATTATTTTAAACTGTTCAAAAGAAAAGCAGGGCTGTATATAAGTTTAACTCTTCCTATAAAGTGAACCCTTTTCGAAAGTGTATGAAATGAGATCAAAAAGAAAAAGAAAGCGTTGTCAGGAGAGCAGATAGTTCATTTACCAACAGCACTGTCCTGACCGAACCCGCCTATACTTTCCTCAAACAAACAATTTAAGGAGACAACTGAGATGCCTTGTGATGCCAAGGAAACGTGAGCATTACATATTAACAGAGCCTGTTCTGGACAAATACAGAGTACGTTCATATGTTGGAAGTTTCATTCTCAGTATATTCATTTAGGATTGTAGCCTTATATCAGTCATAGGCAAACTCGGCCCTCCAGATGTTTTGGGACTACAACTCCCATCATCCCTGACCACTGGTCCTGTTAGCTAGGGATGATGGGCGTTGTAGAACCAAAACATCTGGAGGGCAGAGTTTGCCTATGCCTGCCTTATATCCTTGTTTACCAACAGCACTCTCTTTTCCTTAACAGTTACTATATTATAGCACCCTCTTTTCCTTAATAGTTACTATGTTATTTCAAATAAGTATAAAAACATGCTGTCCATTCTGCTTACTGAGCTGCTTTGCTTTTCCTTTTTAAAAACTTTATTAAATCTCACAAAATTATATAATTACATAACACACAAAAATGCATTATATTTTTCTATATAGAAAAACTATTATATTCACCCATGTTTATGTAATATTTAGACTTCATAAATTCAGTAGTTTCCACCTATCTTTTTCTATTTTCTCTTTCTTGTTTGTCTTCTCTCACTCTAATCAATTCCATACCTTGTACATAATTGCTACTTTCCATTTTTTTTAACCATTCTTTCTCTGTTGGTGGTCATCTATTTCACCTCAACTTTTTGTTCAACCAGCATGTGAGCAGCTGCTATTAACTTCCAAATTAACTTTATTCTCACTATTCTCACTTAATCAGCTGTCATTTGTCTGAAGGGATCTCACTTTAAATTGCAGTCTCAAGTGTCACTAAAAAAATACCTACAAAGGTTTTCAACCCTTATTTTCATTTGTCCTCAAGCTTCCTTATCTGAAATACTCAACAGAACTTTCAGCACTTCAATGTGCCTTTAGTTGGGAAGTCTTGTCTTAATACTAAGACACCTTAGCAAAATAAACCTCATTGCATTTTGGCGAACAGTTTGCATCTCCCACTGTTTTGATAGACTTATCAAAGGTATATTTGCATAAGGATAAGTGCCAACCTAGCAGTTTGAAAGCACGTCAAAGTGCAAGCAGATAAATAGGTACCACTCCGGCGGGAAGGTAAATGGCATTTCCGTGCGCTGCTCTGGTTCACCAGAAGCGGCTTTGTCATGCTGTCCACATGACCCGGAAGCTGTACGCCGGCTCCCTAGGCCAGTAACGCGAGATGAGCGCCGCAACCCCAGGGTCGGACATGACTGGACCTAATGGTCAGGGGTCCCTTTAACTTTAAATGAGTAGTATGGTTAATTCCTGGTACACACATGCAGTAATAGATTCGAAGTCAGAGTCTGGAGGCACCTTAATTGCTAACACTTGTATTGTGTCATGAGCTTTTGGGGACTATTACACACTTCATTAGATGCATGGAGTATTATCCACAGTTGGCGTAGTGAAAAAAAAGTGTAAACAGAAGCTCATGCAAGGTCATGAAATGCAAGAACTACATCATGTGACATTTCAACGCAAAGTTCAAATTAATGTTCATGGTCATTGTACTTATCTTGGATACACCTGAGCTTTGCATATAGACGTGCGGCAAACTCTACCTTTTGCATTTCATAGCCTTTTGTTCATTTTATTTTTTATAGCTGTGTAAACCAAGGATAAAACCATGCAGCCGAAATGGGCTTATGCCATAAGGACCTAGTTTTTAAAGCTGGGTTCCCAAACTAAGGCCCGGGGGCCGGATGCGGCCCAATCGCCTTCTAAATGTGGCCTGCGGACGGTCCGGGAATCAGCGTGTTTTTATATGAGTAGAATGTGTGCTTTTACTTAAAATACATCTCTGGGTTATTTGTGGGGCCTGCCTGGTGTTTTTACATGAGTAGAATGTGTGCTTTTTATTTAAAATGCATCTCTGGGTTATTTGTGGGGCACAGGAATTCGTTCATTATTTTTTTCCAAAATATAGTCCGGCCCCCCACAAGGTCTGAGGGACAGTGGACCGACTCCCTGCTGAAAAAGTTTGCTGACCCCTGTTTTAAAGGTACTAAATGACTGTCAGTTGCAGAATTCATCTGCAAAAGTCTCAGAATTTGAAAAAATGTTACATTTATGTTTTTATAAAGGCAGACACTGTTTTCCAAAACGGGGGTTGGGGCGGGGGAGGGAGAATCAGGGGGGCTTCCAGTAAAAAGAACAATGCACAATTCTTGTCCTTCAAACCTTACTGTTTTGCTAAACCACCCTTCCACTGCATAGCAGTGCTTGGGACAAAGCATCCCAAGTGATACAGTATGTATTTTCCAATGGTGGTAAAGCAGTAAATTAAGAAAGCAACCTTATTTGTCTTTTTTCATAATTCTGCTTACAGTGCATTTATTTAATGGCAAGAATGTGCAGCATCTTCTTCATTCAGCATCATAAATTTGTCCCAATACATCTGGCCAACAAGACTGGTGGGGTTGAAGCATGCCAGTTTCTACAGTCCAAAGAAGGGATGAAACCTGGCTGCCTTTTAACTTCCACAACCCCAGTTTACGCAGCCTTCTCACCCTCCTCTCCTAAACCCTCCTCTAGCGTTAATGCCCATCTGAGCAGAGGGTTTTCACACTTACACACCCTTGGGAGATCTAGTAAATCACTTAAAAGGAAGACAGGAGATAAGAGTCTTTGCAACGTTAGACGTTAGCCCTGGAACTCATCACTGCCACCAGAGAAGATGTCGCCAAGTCATGACGAGCAAGTGTGATTTCCAAACTTCCAGCTGTCTTGTATCACCAATTTATTTTTAAGGTTCAGAAGACACAACCGAACTCTAATCTCTCTACATTTTAGTCTAGATAAAATAGTCCTCCTACACCCACAGTCTATTAACTATATTGTTTCATCTTGCAGTTCATCCTGTGGTTTTAACACACTCTCATTCTGGGTTACAAAAACAGGGTATTTACATGTCAGAGATTAGCAAAGCAACTCTGGGGCCTAAGCGTCTGCTGTAATAGCAAGGCAAGTCATGCACTCGGATTTCTTCTTCTTCTTCTTCTTTTGCCTTGAGTATAAAACTCCAGCACCCAGTCTCTTTACCAAACTGGAAAATTCTTTACTTGGATTATAGACAATTACAGTCTTCTTGCCATCTTAAATACGACTGTTTGGTATCAGAAACAAACACAGCTTACATGTAGCTTCCTCTCTTTTAAAAACACACACTTCAAATGATGTAAGATTACAGAATATTTTGGCTCTGCATTTTAAAAATCTTTTCTACAAAGAGAACTCCCTCCTACTGTGATTTGCTCACAGACAGCCCCAGCCCAGACAGCCATCAAACACACCATGCCGTGCGGGTGGATCTCCCCTAGGGATGGTCAACATTATTATTGTAGATTCATTGCAGCACAAGCTCTGAAGTATGAGGGCCCACTTCACTAGAATTAGAAGAGTGTAATGATCAAAGTGTACAGAGGAACACTTTGACTTCTTGCATGCTAGAGACCATTGTGCGGCTCATAAACCCTTCAGCAAATTGAAATGTATGTTAATATAAGCCTGTGTCCTCCTCATGCATAGCTGATGAAAACCTGAGTCTGTTCGGTTTGAGTAAACATGCAGCTCTGCACCTGTGATGTGAAAGTGAATGCAACTAGCCCTCTGGTAATTCTGAGAGAATTTAAGAGTTGCCATCAGGATACATCTACGTTCTGCAGAAGATTTGCAGCTGCTAACAAAGTGTTTCTGTAGACTTCTGATATTAAACTTACAACAGCACAACAAAGGAACCCCATACCACCAACTGACCCCCCTTCCTCACACAACTACAAATTCAACAGTTTGATGGCACGAGGAAAAAAAACTATTCCTGTGCCTAGATGTTTTTGTGTATAGAGTCCTGTAACGACGTCCGGATGGAAGTAAATCAAACAGGTAACGTCGAGGATGCGAAGGGTCTGTGACAATACTCTCTGCTCTCTTCCTGGCTCGAGCAGCATAAAGTGTCTCTATTGGAGGCAAACTAACACCAATTACCCTCTCTGCAATTCTTACTGCTCATTGGAGCCTCTTCTTATCCAGCTTAGAGGCTGTGCCATACCAGACAAGGTATACCAGGTGAGGAGTGGCACAGCCCATTCAGGTTTTGTGATACAGAAAAGAAGCCACATTCTTCAGGAGCTAAGACACAACTTAAATATTTAAACAAGCACAATGGTTTCTATATAGTTGCTTACCATTGTGTGCAGAGAACAAAGCCTTGTTTACAGTTACTTCTTTGTCTGAACCAACATCATCATGTGCTAAGGGATTCAGGTGTGTATGAGTATTACAGGGTCTGAACTCACACCCTGAAAAGAGAAGCACGCCTGACTTCATGAGTGGAAAGGGGGTCAACACCCGGAGCCTTCTCACTTTTTACTTCATCTAAGCAAATGCTCTCATCAGTTCTCAACCCAAAACCAGACCTCTGTTGCTGCATCCAAACATTAGCCTCCCCCTATCCTTACTGGTCTTCTGTTACAGGATTAAGACCTTCCTATTTAAGGAAAGCATTTGGTCTTTACTGGTAGGATCCTATTATTATTTAGTTATTGAAACACTTGCCATAGAGCTTTTCTTGTAAACATCACAAGGCAGTGTAAACAAACAAATGAACCTTAAAGTTATGTCAAAACTTACTTGCAGAATAAATAAAACAGCTGACAACATTAGGACAAAACAGGTATATTAAGTGATTATGCCTAATTGGTATGAATGTTCAACAAAGGCCGGAGAGAATAAGTTTCTAGTAGATCTGAAATTACACCAGTCTCTGCGCCTGCCTTGGTTCAGAAGCAAAGCAATTCTAAAGAAAAGGCGCTACTACTGAAACGTACGCTATCCTTGCAATGTTTTTACTACACGCCTCTTTTTTGCTGTTTGTATATTGCTGCTTTATTATTTCTTGTAAGAGGCCTTGGACTATATGAGAAAAGTGGGGCACAAATATTTTCAATTAAACAAAAGTTTTTCTGAATCAATCAAGCTAATGAGAGTGGATGAATTTAGATGTAACATTCAGCAGCTATATATATATATATATATATATATATATATATATATATATATATATACACACACACACACACACACACACACACACGCTTTCCCAACATGAGGAGTGCAAAATAAACACAGGGAAACAAGGGGTGATGTGACTCTTTCCAACAGTCAATGGGTGAGAGACCTGTGGACCTCCAGATATTGTTGGATTTCAACTCCATCAAACCCATTCTCCCCCCCACCATCCTAAAACTGAGCGGCAGACACAGCACTACTGGAGAGATTCCTGGATGATGACCCTCCTCCCTGCATGCCAGCTGGGATGAGGTCCTCTGGCACACAATGGGAGGCTGCAGCCATGGCCAAACCAGCCTAACAACGTCCTGATTGTGCCAGGAGCTAAGCTGCAGACAAGCCTAGAGGGAGATGATAGAAAGGCATGGCTCCACTGCCATCTATTCCTCCTCTGCCAGGAAGCCAGGTGGTGCTGGAGACACCTGCTGGTATGGCCAGGAAGATAAGCCAGCCAGGAGTTTCCTAGGGAGGATCTAGCCCAGAGCCATCCAGTAGCCCAGAGACAAGGAAAACAAAAGATAAAGCACTGGGGAGAGATGATGACAACTCAGGGTGATTTAACCCATTCCTCTCTTGTAATTGAGGCCAGGAGGGGAGATGGAGCCACAGGGGGTAGCTCTTTCCCACTCAACACACCCTGGAACCATATCAGCAGATGTAGGAGAATGATCGCTCCCCCACATCAAATGGGGGGCGATGTTTGTGTGGTTGCACGCAGCCCCTTGAGCTCCTGGGCAACACCTGGTAGTTCGGACTGGCTTTGCCTTCCCCCAGGGGGGGATACCTGATACCTGGAGTCTCCACCTACCCCAGCTAGGTGCCCAATCCTGCCTGGGGGATGCGTTGCCATGGGATTGGCCAGGTAAGGGGAGGGACTACCTAGTCCACACAATAGAAGGTGTAGCTTACCAGGAAGCAGCAGTCGGGCTCCAGAGCTTCTCCCACCCTCCACTCCCTCAATTAATGCTTATTTTGCAGGTTAACCTCTTCTCCACAGGTACACACGCGCTGCTATGTCAAGGCCGCTGTTAAAGGGCCAGAAAGGAATTTCCTTGCATTGGCAGGTTTTGCCTTTCCTGTAGCAATTCGTCACAACTTTGGCGGTTTCAGGCCTTGGGCGGAATCCTCTAGTCATCTTCCTAAATGGGGGTGTGGGGCAGTGACTCGACGCCCCCAGTGTGGCAGCGATACCAGGGTTCCCGTTAAAGGGGTATTGAGGGGAGGCATTGACCATACGCCGAGAGGTTGTCATTGCTCTCCCCCACCAGTGGCGGAAAATGGGGGGGGGGCTATCTGTTTGAACATATGTTCTCCAGAGCTAGCCCAATCCCCGCACATTCTGGATAACCCTGAAGTTTCCCAGATCCCCAGCTGGGGGCTGGAAGGGTTAAACGCCCAATGCCTGAGCCAAGGTCTCCCTACATCTGAATCTTAATAAAATTGTGACCAATTTTAATCCCATAGCACGTTGTCTTGTGTCATTATTCAGCTCGGGGGTCATCTGGGGGATGGGGGACTCCACCTGTCCACACAAAAGGAAGCTCTAGGGAAGAAATGGCAAGTGCCCCACATTAGCCTCCTGCTGGAAAGAGAGGGGACTAAACTACTGGGAGGCAACAAACTGGAAATATCAGAATTTCTCCTTTTGAAAAAATGAAAAGTTTTTTTTTTTAAAAAAATTGTCTTTTTGCGCTTGCATTGTTTGGAATATACTCGGTAAAAAGCAATTTTGCTTTGAAATAAGCTACATTTTACAGAGCCTTTCCTTAACTTGATTAGATTTCGAAGGAACTGTTTAGCATTCACTTTAAATTCAGTATTTCAAGTGTAGTTCCTCACATTAAAAGGATTAAAGGAGATATATATATATATATGCGCAAAAGTAATAAACCTGCCATGGGCTTGCACTGCACAGATCATTAGCAAGACCATAACTACCTGACAAGTTATTGTTTGTAAGCAAACAAAACAATAATTAATCCTGTTCCTAATCAGATAGTTTGGTTTCTGTGTTCTGTAGATTGGAAGCCTGGCGTGACTTAGGTTAGAAAAGCGGCAGTGGCTAACCACATCTGAATCCATTAAGCCTGCTGCAAAAACAAACTTTTATTTTCAACACAGCTGGAGATGTCCTATATAAACAAAAATATTCTAACACTTGAATACACACGGAACACACAGAGTTTTATATACTTATGAATCTGAAAAGGCAACACCTTCATAGCACTGAAGAGATTTTTTAAAAGTACCCCTATATACTCTTCCTGTTGCAGAGGAATAATTCTCACACACCAGGAAAAAATGATATTGAGATACTATAAACACAAAGCTTCCTTCTGCAGCTTGTGTCATACCTGCTAACAATATCAACCTAGACACACTGGCATGTGCAATGAATCTCTTTCACAAGTACTGATGGTTGATGGTGAAGAATAATAATTTCATACCTGTTTTCCTAGATAAATTTTCTTGAGATTGAGCTTGTCTTATAACCCCAGCCACGGTATTCCTTACTATCTGCTCTTCACTCTGCAACAGCTGAACAACACATCTCCAAAGGTGTAATGTATCAGGTAGACCTAAGTATTTACAAAAAGAAATGTTAGGAATATTTAAACAAACAAACACAGAATCATAGAATCTTAAGAGTTGTAAGGTACCCCAAGGGTCATCTAGTCCAAACCCCTGCAATGCAGGAATCTCAGCTAAAGCACCCATGACAGATGGTCATCTGCTTAAATACCTCCAAAGGTTTTTGTATTTGTAAAATGTGCACGGCTGGCAAATTGGGGGAGGGGGGTGTCAAAATTTTAAAATAAAAAAGCTGAAGAGAGTCCATCAGAAGACGTTTTACAACATTCTAGGTTACCTAAAATGCCAACTGCTCTTAATGGCTGAAACTGTACTGTGCTAGATAAAGGAAAGACTCTGCAATAGGCTCTATAGATTGCTGTAAAACACACTATGTGGAGCCGCCCTTGTAGGTGGTCTGGAAACAGCAGCTGGTTGAGCGGGCACATTTAGGGATAGGGCACAGGGACATGGCCCTAAAAAGAGTTGCATTGGCTGCCACTTCGCTACCAAGGTTTTTATTTCGGCTTATAAAGTCCTAACAACAACGATCAAGGAGCAACGCCCCTCTGAAGAAAGGCTCCAGCGTTTGGGATTTTTTAGTTTAGAGAAAAGAAGTGTCAAAGGTGACTTGGTGGAAGTTTATGGCATGGAGGAAGCGGACAGAGAAGAGTTTTCCTTCCTGCTCTCTCATAACACTAGAACTCATGGACGTCCAACATTGGAAGGTTCGGGGCAGATAAAAGAAAGTAGCCTCTTCACGCAGTACATAGTTAAACTGCGGAACTCACTCCCACAGGAAGCAGATGGCAGCCACCAACCTAGATGGCGATAAAAGAGGATTAGACAAATTCATGGACGGGAAGCCATGACGGCTAAGCTCTCCCTCCACAGTCAGAGGCTGTAATGCTTCTGAATACCAGTTGATGGAAACCACAGGATTTCCCACAGGTGCTGGTTGGCTACTGTTAAGAACATGATGCTAGACCAGAAGTGCCAATGGCCTGATCCAGCAGGCTCTTCTTGTTTTCTTAACTTGCAAGAGAGCCTTCTGCGTACTGGCGCCCGTCTTTGGAATGTTCTGCCGCCACAAAGTTTGCTGACACTGACTTTGTCAAGTTTCTAGTGCCAGCTAAAGACACATCTATTCGCTCAGTATTTTGACGTTTAGGTTGGTTATTTTGTTTCACTTGCTCTCCGGTCCGGCTGAGGTTGTTTCAGTGTATATTTCATTGGTTTTAATGTGCCTTGCCCCAGGGTCATTCATTTCATTAAAAGTGAGCTAGAAATTGTTTGAATAAATTAAAAATTAAAAATATTAAGCGTAGTCGGATGCCATGAAGTACTGTTACAGCAAATCATACCATGCAGATAGGCCCATTTTTATAATGAGAGGACAGATCTTCCTGTGCAGAGGATCATGTGCACAAAGTCACAGTATATATATTTCCTAAATAACTTATGCACATCTTTCAGATTTATCATGCCTCTTCCTGCTTCCAAATATAAACATAGGCAGCAAGCCAACTGAAAATTAAGCATATATTCTGCTGATTTTGGTGTGTGAGTTTATCATGTGCTTTGTCCTCCCACTGAAATCAGTGAACTTTAGAAGCTTAATTTTGGCTTGTTTGTGGTCATAGTGCTTAATTCTATTTACTTACCCAACAGAAGCTTTTGACTGGTCAGAAAAAACGGCGTAATGCTCACAAGAATCTCTGCAGCAGCTAATCTGAGATCTGTTTGCTGTTCATCTCTGCAGAAGGAAGTGACTATGCCAACCCATTGCTTCATCTCTGATTTCACCTCCTACAAGAAAATCAATACTGGCTTTAAAAGCCTGAAGTATACAGTACTTGTAAACTGGCAATTGGAGTCAACAAGAAGGGTCAAGCGCCATACAGTCGTACCTTGGTTCTGGAATGCCTTGTGAGTCGAATGTTTTGGCTCCCAAACGCCGCAAACCCGGAAGTGAGTGTTCTGATTCCCAAATGTTTTTTGGAACCCGAACATCCGACACGGCTTCTGACTGGCTGCAGGAGCTTCCTGCAGCCAATCGGAAGCTGTGCCTTGGTTTCCGAACGTTTTGGAAGTGAAATGGACTTCTGGAACGGATTCCATTCGACTTCCGAGATACGACTGTACTAAAACTGGCACTAAGACAGGAACTAAAAAGTAATAATAAACACAAAATACCGGTATGACATTCAGTTTCTAAAGAAACAGCGATTCATTCAACACAGAAAAGGAAACTAAAACCATTCTTTCTTTCTTTTGTCAAAAGCAAAGCAAAGCAAAGCAAAGCAAGAAAAAAATCAAATTTGGCACAACAGCTGGGAGTTCACCACCACTGCTTTAAAAGAATAAAAACTAAAACAGCACTGCATAAATCAGCAGTGGGCTCCTTTGCTAATTGTTCTGAGACAATTAACATCAAATCAATTCTGACATTGGTCTTCAACATATTTATGCACTGCAGTCATAATCTCAGGTTTTGTATATATGAAGCAATTAACTTTATAGGTTCATCAAAATGAACCTGCAGAACGGAAACTATTAATTTATAGTCATAGTAAATCTGATGCAGACATGATTGTTAAATGAGATTTCCTTACCTTCTGCTGATCTTGGACAAGACGGATGACCAACTTTGAGGCAAATTTGAGGGATATACTTTGAATTTCAATGCTGCAAAATAAAAGATGAACACAGATCCACAAATGTAAGTGTGAAATAGATGTCAAAGCTACAGCAAAACGCAAGTCAACTGGCAAGCAGTTTAGCAGCAAAGAATCTCATTTCCACTTGTTACACACTTGTTAACACACAATATGTTTTATTAGCTGAAGTCAGGATGAAATCTAACAGTCCAATTTGTTACAGCTGCTCTGCATGTCAATATACAACCAGAAGAAAAACTGTTTCGCTTAGGCATGAGGTGGTTGTGCCTTGTGGATATAGAATTGCATTAAAGTATGACAAACCCTCCTCCTCTTAGAAACCAAACTATCCAAGAAGATGGAAAGTTCTATAGAGCCCCGTCCCTGTGAATCGCCCTCCCATCAGATGCCAATCAGATAAACAACTACACAACTTCCCAAAAACATCTGAAGGCAGCCCTGTATTGAGCAAACGTGTGTACAAATCTAACCTGAAAGATATGAATGGCCCATGACAGACAGTAGCAAGTGATGGATTCCTCTACCAAATGGCAAGTTCAATACCAGATTTGTTGGTAGCATATAACTGGTGAAGCACTCATAACTATGTTTTGTAAAACCCTTTGAGGGCTGCTTTGCAATCAAGTGACATATAAATTTTATGAAATAAAATAAAAACATGGCCAAGGTAATTTATTAGTTAATTTTACAATACAGATTCAAAATTCTTATCTAAAAAAAGAAAGAAAAGAAAAACATGCCTTGTGTGATCCCAGCTTTATGATACAGCAATAATCATTGCCCTGAAACACTGATTTAGCATTTTAAACCTGAAGATGCTGCTGAAAAAGAGAACCAGAGGAGCCCACTCAGCTTTCTGCTCAGCCTATAATTCATTTAGACGACTCATCACTTCTTAACCTTAGCTATGGGCTTCTGAGTATGTATTAAAAAATACCATAGAGGTGAATTATTTAAAAATATGACAATGTTTGGGGCTTAACAAGACAGCGAGAGCACAAATATTTCTCCTCTCCCACCCTCCCACATCAGTTTATTTTCACTTGGCAAACCTGCAATCAGTAAATACAAAAAAGACAAAAGAATTTACCTGTCAGAAGCATCTGCAATATTCAAAACCCAATGCAAGAATTCTCTTGCATTCATTTTTAAAGCATCTTCTGTTTCTGAAAGCACATTTTGCGTGTCCGTATGGTATAGTGCCTCTAATACCTATACATAATAGCAACAAGGGGGGGAAGGGTAAAGAAAATAATATTTTTGGCACGAATTGGATCCATTTGCTCCAAAATTATTATACGTTTTTTACAGATTACAACACCAGTCATGCTCAGAGACCCGCTGAAAAGGATGGACTTCAGTTACTTGCTTATTTGATTTCAATGGATCTATACATTGGATAGCACCCAGTGAATTTTACAATATTTGCATCCGGAGGGGGAGAACTATGTTTTTACCTTGCAAAAACATTCCGGATGCTTTTCCTTTACAGCCATCCGAAGGAGGATCTCCTCCAAACCAGACAGTAGATACAATGGAACTTTCCCCCGTTCTTCCGTTACAGATTTAGAATGTACTTGCTTCAGCCACACAACAGTTGCTTCCAAGACCAACAAGCGCACTTCGCAGAACTCAGAGTGTAGCAGATGTGCAACTGACAAACAAGGTTTTACTGTTTTCAGTTTGGCAGGTGAACTGTAGTTTGCAAATCCAGGATCTGAAGTCATTGTGAGCATAGACAGGAACAGTTTGGTGACGCTCTGGAGATACTGAGGAAGTCCTGGCACTGCAGAAGAGTAGCTGATACCCGTTGCCAGTTCCGAATCTGAGATAATTGTGCCTATTTCATCCCAAAATCCGAGGAACTCTGTTCCTGGAATCGAATAAGAAAGGGTGGTGGGGTGAGGAGTGAAAAAGGAAAGGTTGTCTTTGGTTATTACTCATAAAACTTGGAGCATAAGCCAATCAAACTTGAGCACATTTAAGCAGTGAAATATTTTACTTGCTTCATATGACATAACAAGCGCACATGATTTAACAACAGAACGTATGTTCAATTTTGAGAGACATTTCCCCAAGCTTCATATTACTAATGTTTCGAAAATGAGAAATATTTCTTCAGAATTACTCAAGTTTTAAGTTCAATAATTATTTTGGATATTTAAGTAACATATTAAAATTTTTGACATTGGTAGCTAAAACACTAATAAGTAGAATCTAAGGGTCTCCCCCACGTTTTTGCAAACATGAAAGTGTTACATAGTTTCTTCAGGGTAATGAATACAGGGAAAGGGGAAAACCCCGAATTGTTTTGCATGTAGGAGAAGCATTTCACATCTGTGCACAAATGGGGAACTGTAAGCGTCAACAATTAAACATAGCCATTTTAATTGTTATGGCTATCCAAGTAGTAATGTACGGAAGTGAGAGCTGGACCATAAAGAAGGCTGATCGCCGAAGAATTGATGCTTTTGAATTATGGTGCTGGAGGAGACTCAAACCTATCCATTCTTAAAGAAATCAGCCCTGAGTGCTCACTGGAAGGACAGATCCTGAAGCTGAGGCTCCAGTACTTTGGCCACCTCATGAGAAGGGAAGACTCCCTGGAAAAGACCCTGATGTTGGGAAAGATGGAGGGCACAAGGAGAAGGGGACGACAGAGGATGAGATGGTTGGACAGTGTTCTCAAAGCGACTGGCATGAGTCTGACCAGACTGCGGGAGGCAGTGAAGGATAGGCGTGCCTGGCGTGCTCTGGTCCATGGGGTCACGAAGAGTTGGACACGACTGAACGACTGAACAACAACAACATTTTATTTCATTTATTGCAGGGGGTTGGATTAGATGACCATGAGGGTCCCTTCCAATTCCACAATTCTTGGAAAGGGTTCCAAGGTGGTCGCTATGTTTTATCCAGAGCACGTAGGTTTCTATTTCTTAGTATTTCCGAGAGGAACTTAGCCATTTGACCTATCTACAAGGAGGTACTTAAGGTGGAATTTATAACACCACCATCATCATTTATTTATTTATAACCTGCCCATCTGGCTGGGTTTCCCCAGTCACTCTGGGCGGCTCCCAATACAATATTAAAAACATGATAAAACATCCAACATTTAAAACTTCCTTAAACAGAGCTGCCTTCAGATGTCTTCTAAAAGACGGATAGTTGTTTATTTCCTTGACATCTGATGGAAGGGCATTCCACAGGGCGGGCACCACTATTGAGAAGGCCCTCTGCCTGGTTCCCTGTAACCTCACTTTTCGCAGTGAGGGAACTGCCAGAAGGTCCTTGGAGCTGGACCTCAGTGTCTGGGCTGAACGATGGGGGTGGAGATGCTCCTTCAGGTATACTGGGCCAAGGCCGTTTAGGGCTTTTAAGGTTAGCACCAACACTTTGAATTGTGCTCGGAAACGTACTGGGAGCCAATGTAGGTCTTTCAGGACCAGCATTATATGGTCTTGGTGGCCACTCCCAGTCACCAGTCTAGCTGCCACATTCTGGATTAGTTGTAGCTTCTGGGTCACCTTCAAAGGTAGACCCACTTAGAGTGCATTGCAATAGTCCAAGTGGGAGATAACTCGAGCGTGCACCCCTCTGGCGAGACAGTCTGCGGGTAGGTAGGGTCTCAGCCTGTGTACCAGATGGAGCTAGTAGACAGCTGCCCTGGACACAGAACTGACCTGTGCCTCCATGGACAGCTGTGATCCATTCATACCACACCTTTTCTCCAAGGTCAAAGCGGAACATAAAGGTTTCCCCCTTTCCATTTTATCTTCACAACCACCCTGTAAGTTAGGTTAGGCAGAGATGGTGGCAGGTCCAAGGTCACACAGGAAGCTTTAGGGCTGAGTGAAGATTTGAACCTTCCTAGTCCAACACTCTAATCCATGGATAGGCAAACTAAGGCCTGGGGGCCGGATGCGGCCCAATCGTCTTCTCAATATGGCCCATGGATGGTCCAAGAATCAGCATGTTTTTACTCAATAAAAGGACACATTTATTTAAAATGCATCTCTGGGTTACTTGTGTGGCATAGGAATTCATTCATTTCTCCCCCCAAAATATAGACCGGCCCCCCCACAAGGTCTGAGGGACAGTGGACCGGTCCCCTGCTGAAAAAGTTTGCTGACCCCTGCTCTAACCACTCTACAACATTGCCTCTGCACTAGGGATGGGAGGATCTGTCCATTTTTGTTCTTTCAGCTCCTCAGGTTTCTTAAGTGTGAATTTGGTAGACTTGTGTTCCAGAATCAGATCCCCCCCTCCATACTCTAAATCAGTTGATACAATCATTGTTCTAATTTGACAATGTACAATCACTGCAAAGTGTCTTGTATAAGATGTCTTATAGCCTTTGTGTGGCTGCTGTGAATGAACAGGAGACTGGAAACTCCTAAACTGGGCAGTCCAGATGTGGATTGTCCAAAACACATGTTCAGAAGGCTGCTGGAGGCAGCAAATGAGGAATACCAGCATCCAGCAGCTCATATGTGTGTTTTAGGCTCTGATTTACACAACTACTTCACCGTTTGAGCTCCCAGTGGTCATCTATTTAGTTGGGGAAGAGGAGACTATGCAAACACAAATGTTTTCTCAGACCTCTGGGGTGCTGTTTCCATATGTTTGTAGCATCTCAAGCCACAGCCAAACATTTCTGACTTTCCCTTATACTCAACATTTTCTCAAAAATGTCTTTCCCAGAAAAACAAAAATCCCATTACAAATGAGTAAATAATCTCTGCACTTCTACCCCTGATGAAAAAACCTTTCCCTACTTCTATTTACTTCTGCCTAACTTAAAACAAACTCTTTTCCTTGGCAAATGCTATAACTTTTATTAAACCAATACACATATTAATTTCTAAAGTAAATGTCTGGCTCTGTAACTTAAGGTGAATTAAAGAGGCACTTCTGTTTACAGACAAAACTATGCTGCTAGAAGCACTGGCTGTTGAACATTTTCTCTATACCAAGATGAAGAAAGATGAAATAGGAATAGGAAGAAAGATAAAAAAATCTTAAAGGTAGGATGGGAATTATACACATTGATACTTTGGGCATGACCAGAAGGTATATTCTGCCCAGAAAAAAACAGTGTTGCTTCAAAACATAGCTATGCTTCTTCCACCTGGAGGCTGATCACTGGCTAGCATCTTAACAAAAATGATGCAGAGTCATTAAACTTAAAATCAAGAACTGAGGATTAAATCATCAGGATGACTATTGTTGAAGACAGGATGGTGAACCAGACGGCCCTTTGTTTCTGGCATTCCAATGTTGTCGTTGTTTAGTCATTTAGTCGTGTCCGACTCTTCGTGACTCCATGGACCAGAGCACGCCAGGCACTCCTGTCTTCCACTATCTCCCACAGTTTGGTCACTCATGTTGGTAGCTTTGAGAACACAGTCCAACCATCTCATCCTCTGTCGCCCCCTTCTCCTTGTGCCCTCCATCTTTCCCAACATCAGGGTCTTTTCCAGGGAGTCTTCCCTTCTCATGAAGTGGCCAAAGTATTGGAGCCTCAGCTTCAAGATCTGTCCTTCTAGTGAGCACTCAGGCCTGATTTCCTTCAGAATGGATAGGTTTGATCTTCCTGCAGTCCATGGGACTCTCAAGAGTCTCCTCCAGCACCATAATTCAAAACCATAAATTCTTCGGCGATCAGCCTTCTTTATGGTCCAGCTCTCACTTCCATACACCACGAATGGGAAAACCATAGCTTTAACTATGCGGACCTTTGTCGGCAAGGTGATGTCTCTGCTTTTCAAGATGCTGCCTAGGTTTGTCATTGCTTTTCTCCCAAGAAGCAGGCATCTTTTAATTTCGTGACTGCTGTCACCATCCACAGCGATCATAGAGCCCAAGAAAATAAAGTCTCTCACTGCCTCCATTTCTTCCCCTTCTATTTGCTAGGAGGTGATGGGACTAGTGGCCATGATCTTCGTTTTTTGTTGTTGTTTTTTTGATGTTGAGCTTCAGACCCTATTTTGTGCTCTCCTCTTTCACCCTCATTAAGAGGGTGGATCCTTCATGGATCACTGCCTTGTCATGGTGAAGGGGCTCGAATAACTCAGAGAAGCTATGAGCTATGGCGGGCAGGGCCACCCAAGACGGACAGGTCATAGTGGAGAGTTTTGACTAAACGTGATCCACCTGGAGCAGGAACCGGCAAGCCACTCCAGTATCCCTGCCAAGAAAAGTCCATGGACAAAAACAACAGGCATTCCAATAGGTTTCTTGTATCTATTCTATTTTTGGGGAATCCTGCAACGTGTTTTTACTCTGCTAACTATACGTTGGAGTTCTGCTTTCAATCAATATTGAATAGAATTTCACTGACTTAAGTGGCTATTGAAGACATTTTTATTTAAGAAGAACATTCCTGAAATGTGACCCAGTCATTTTATGGAATAATAACCACAACTCCTGTTATCCCCAAATACTGGTCACGTTGACTGGGGCTGATGGGAGTTGGAATCCAACAACACCTCAAAGACACCAGGTCAGGGAAATCTGTTATAAGCTGTAGGGCACTTCAATAGGACATTGCATCTTCAACTGATGGTCAACATTCAGCAGCTACCAAGCATGCTCAATTCTCAGCAAGATGTATTTTATATTTCTGTTGTACACAACAGTCGGAGTTTTTCCTTAGTAGGTATTTACTTCTGCAAACCCCCAGGTTTCCAAAGCATTCCAATATCTCCCCAGCTGTGCTGCAAGTCCACAGGCATTCAGACCTAATAGCTTATTAACTTCACTGTCCTTGACATGAGCCATAAGAGCAGATTTTCGTTTTACTTCTATCATTCTTATTAAAATAAAGCTCAGAATCAATAAAACAAGATGTTGATAAACCACGCATGAAAAAAATGCAATAGCCTATTTTAGTACAGTGCAGTTGTTTAAAGTGTGACATTTACATGCACTTAAAATGATATGCTTTTTTCAAGCAAAAATTCACTGGGACTGCACAGGAATGCAAGCCATCTTTGTTATCAAGAGCTGAGAAATACTATCCTCTACTTAGATCCAAAGTACTTACATGAGCTTTGATATTAAACTAAGATATTTGTGCCTAGTTATTTTTAATATATGGCAATTAAACGTTTTCTACAAAAAAGAAATAAATGCTTTGATGTTAGAACTTGGGTTTGTTTTTAATCTACCATCTCTCCTCCTTCAACAAAACAGAGACATTTTAAAATTAAAAAGTCTCTTTAGCCATTTAGGAAATACAGATGACCCTGAAGTAAGTGAACCATATTTCATCTGCACAGCAACAGCTGCTTAATGTTTCACATTTTTGGCTGAATTTAAGCCGTGCACATTCAAATGCAGTGGTGGAATTAGAATGCCATCTGGTAAGCAAGTGACAAAATAAAGCTCAGAGGATGAAGAAGTGCCCATCTCATGTGTTCTACAGCAGAGTGAAGAAATGCCATGGTGCATCTGCAACAGCGAAACCAGCCTTCATCTGCCCCAGCTGCAACAAAACATGTCTCTTCCATATTGATCTCTGCAGCTTCGACAAGTGCTGTAACTCTCCAACAGTTTGACTTTACCCCCGATGGCACACTCTTCCACCGTCTCTCGAGACAGATGGATGAAAATGGATGCAAGGTGGGGAGAAAGCATATTGGAATCCACTAGTAAATCACTGAGTGATTTCCAATATACCAGCAAGGCTTCCCAACTCCTTGTTGCCTACCAGTAGCAACAACAAAATGAGATTTCCCACCTAAATGAGGCTGCTGATTTTTTTTTTTTTTTTTAAAAAAAGCTTGGGGTAACCAGAAATGGACTTGTGTTCAAAAGGACAGTGAGCAGCTCAGTTCATTCTGGCACTGGAAACAAATTGCTTTGCTCAGAATGTACTGTTCTTTAATTCTATGTCTTTTGCACCTAGGCCCTAACTGGTGGATCTCGAGGTTCCAGTAAAATATAAAGCTTGAAGTCTGCCCACCTCTGCTTTACAGAAGCCCCCATGGGCAAGAGGACTGATAGCATGGGAAAGGCAGGCAAGAATGTTTGCTCAACTCTGTGGCTGTGTGCACATTACTGTTTATTCCAGCTCCAGTGTACTCTCACAGCCAAACACATGGTGTAGTGTTGGACTAGGAACTGGGAGACTGTGGAGTTCAAATGCCCAGTTGGCCATGAAGGTCACTGGGTGGGTAATCTTGGGCCAATCACTGCCCCTCAGCCTAACCTGTCTCACAAGGTTGTTTGGGGGATTAAACGGGGTTGGGGAGAGAACCATGCACCCCAACCCGAGTTCCTTGTAGGAAAAGGTGGTATAAAGATGCATTAAATCAATCGATCATTAAACAAACATGGTGTTAGCCACAATCCATGTGTTTCCTGCTGCTTAACGAGAAATACTTCTGTTTGACCCGCTTTCCCTCAAACCGGCTTCCACCCAATTTGAAAACATAAGTCATGGTTAAGCTGAGGTGTGTACATTTGAGACAGGAGTCTGGTTGCAGGTGTGAGGAAGCAAATTGGGCAATGGGCGTTGGGTGAAGACACCCTCCCCCCCCCCTGCCCACATTGTGTACAGCAATGTAAAAATGTGACTTGAAATGCACTAATGGAAATAACCTAGCATTTTAAGCTGCTGATGTGTACATATGCTCCATGCCACGATCTGGTCTTCCTGCTGCTGTGCAGGAAGCCACAGGCTTTAACTGCCTGTGGCACTTAGAAGATGGCCACTCATGTTCTAAAAACATGTGCTTTGCAGGATGGGAAAAGCAGCAATGTCATAACCTGCTAGTCATGCTCAACATCTGTAAAAACAAGCAGTGCCTGGCATTAGGAATGAAATGCTCAAACTAACGTAAAAATGGTCACTGCCCACAAACCTAGTCAACTTCGTACTGCCAAATTAACAGAAGTTAGCTCAAATTGCGCCACAAACTTCCAAAGGCCTGACCAACTTAAAGATTAGAAGCGCACACATGATTCCGTGTAAAAATACACTGATGTGTTATGTTCAATATCAACTGACAGAGAACTCCGACCAGCTGGATTCACTGACCACAGGGGATGATTCTTTGTTTTTAAATAATCTGCCCGCTGTCATCTACTCCCAAAGGAGTTCAACCTAGAAGGCTCAGCAGTTATACAGTACTTGCTATTATATCACTATATAAAAATGGGTACGGTTATAAAAAGAGATGAAATATATACTCCGGCTGTCTCCCCCCCCTTTTTTTTAAGTAGCCAAGAGTGTGTGGGTGCTTGGGATAGAACATTCTCCACTTTGCGTTCCAAATCTGTTCTTTGGAGCCAAAAGGCTAGAGGGGCTTAAACATGAGACTGGAGAGAGGAAACTCCCATTAAGGAAGAAGCTGCTAGATGTTCGGTTTTCTTTAAAGAGGATCCAAGCGGAGGAAACTCCACACAGAGAGAAAAGATGGCAAAGTAGATTAAAGTTGTGGTTCTCCAAGTATGGGGCACAGGGAATTTAGAAAGTAGCTGTGAAGTTATAGGTGGGGGAAGAAGATCCTTGAGCAAAGATTGGCAGATGCACCCCCTCACCCTAAGCAACAGGGGGTTAGTGTCACAGCCCTCAAAATTGCTGTGCTAGCTGTAAGGAAGGGAATATATGCAAGTTTTTGGCAATAGCACCACTGTAAAGGCTTTCAGTGGTGCACCTAGGCAGGTGCCCCAGACTCTGAGCTTCCATTAAATATTAAAAAAGGAAGCCTCTAGCTTTCCTATAGATAAAATTGTGGGGCAAAATGTACAGGTACCTTTTAAGTGATTTCGATGAAATGAGAGTGGCATGGCTTCCTTGTATATTTTTCCTGGTATTGAGGAATGCTTTCTGTTGCTGCTTAGACAGAAACAGCAAGACTTAGCAGACTTCCCATGGCAAGCATAAGATTGTCAGCAGTGGTTGTCTCTCCAGTTGTGTGTTATGCCACACCCAGTTCATTTTGTGATGAGCTCTCAGCACTTTCTCAAAATTTAGAATATGCCCACTAGTAAAAAAAATATGTTGGCAACCCCTGGGCTACAGCATTTTCTCCACCTCGTCTTCTTCCCTTGCTGACTGCTTTTACAAAGGTGTGTGAAACCAAACTAAATAAGATGTGAGCGTTCCACAATTGGCTTTCTTGATGTCTATTTCAAAGTTTAAGGGGAACCAATAAGGGTCCAAATTGGTTTGGGGCCATGGCACTGATTTAACCCTAGCGTCCCAGCGTTATTTTTCAAATCAAAATTGTCCTCTCAATTGTTGCTTATCTTGTATTTTGTATGTTGCATACAAAAGTGTGTAGGCACCCACAAAACAACAACAGGTAAGTAACTGAGGGGGGAGGCAGAAGAAAAGTAATACAGACCTGCAGAATGAAATAACAACAGCCAACCAGTATACCAAATTACAATCATACTTCGTTGTGTATCAGATGGTATTTAAATACTCCAACCATAACAAAGAATGAGAAGCTGGAGGGAAAACAATCTGAATTCAAACAGACAGATTTAGCCTCTCCCCAGACCACCTGTCTGTGTCTGGTCAGTATTTTATCTTAACAATGAAACATTTCTCCCCCCCCAAAAAAATATTGCCCCCTCAAAGCTGTTATTAACTTCCAGGAAGTGCATAAAGGTAACCCTTCTTTTCCCTTGAAGATTCTGGTGAAGGAGGTTTTGATTAGGAAAATGCGGAAGGGGGCCAACACATCTTCCCAGCACTGTTTGCTCAATCTAATTTAACTCTCCTTCCTGCAACTGCTTTTAAGCGTTAAGGGAGGAAAAAAAGATGTCAGGAGATCTCGCATGCAGTGTCTAGTTTGGCCATGAAGTGCCTCATTCTGGTTCTCTTCTAAAGCTACTTTGAATAGCACCACAATCCACTGACCCTCCCAAACCACACACATTGAGGTGCACTGTATACAAGCACCTCATGTGCAAGGATTCTCTTCGCTGACCAGGGAACTGGTGGGAGGCATGGAATATTCAGCTAAGAAAGAGGCCACAGCTTTTTACAACATGGCGGCTGCTTCATCTTGTTCAAAACCACATAAAAGTGGGGGGTGGGGTGGGGAGAGGCTATGCCATACATGGGATAAAATGAGAAGCTGAGAGCTTGTTTTGTACATCCCTCACCTTTGAAAGGCAATGGTGAAAATGGAAAAAAAATCATTACAATGGAGTGAGAGTCGAAAGAGGAAGCTGTTTAAATTTACTTAAGATGTACATTTTGCTCTCAGACATGACAGCAACAGTCACCACTTTAAAGTAATGATTAAAAAACAAAACCCATCCTCCTTCTCTACCCACGAAGAGTTGGAGAGTTGGCCTCCTGCACTAAAAACTGACCATACCCACCTGCACAGAAAATGTATGATATAATAAAAAACATATTCAGATGAATTTTGTTAAATGTAGTCAGATTAGATCATATAATCATAGAGTTGGAAGGGATCACGGCGATCATCTAGTCCAGGCTTCCTCAACCTCGGCCCTCCAGATGTTTTCGGCCTACAACTCCCATGATCCCTAGCTAGCAGGACTAGTGGTCAGTGTGGTGTAGTGGTTAAGAGCGGTAGACTCGTTATCTGGGGAACCGGGTTCGTGTCTCCACTCCTCCACATGCAGCTGCTGGGTGACCTTGGGCTAGTCACACTTCTCTGAAGTCTCTCAGCCCCACTCACCTCACAGAGTGTTTGTTGTGGGGGAGGAAGGGAAAGGAGAATGTTAGCCGCTTTGAGACTCCTTCGGGTAGTGAAAAGCGGGATATCAAATCCAAACTCTTCTTCTTCTTCTTCTTCTTTGCAATGCAGGAATCTTTTGCTCAACATGGGCCTCAAAACCAAGACCTTGGCAAGTGTATATTTTCTGCCAATGTTTCTACAGTGGTACCTCGGGTTACAGACGCTTCAGGTTACGGACTCCGCTAACCCAGAAATAGTACCTTGGGTTAAGAACTTTGCTTCAGGATGAGAACAAAAATCGTGCGGCGGCAGCAGCAAGAGGCCCCATTAGCTAAAGTGGTAACTCAGGTTAAGAACAGTTTTAGGTTAAGAACAGACCTCCAGAATGAATTAAGTTCTTAACCCGAGGTACCACTGTATACTCTTAATTAATTTTGATCATACTTCCCAGAGATTTAAGTAAGTTAACATTACATCAGCATCAGCTCTGATATTTGTTTCTGCCCCTTAGTTTTTATTAGTGTGCACATATACCAGCATTTTAAGCTATTTTTCATGGCTGTTCTTAGTTTTTATGACTGTGAGAATACTTCTTTAAGGAATATTCAACTTTTTTTAAAGAGCAAGTATGACACAAATACATTATTAAAATGATCTACAACTTACGACCGGCTTATCATTTAAATAAACAGTTCACTACCATTTTCAGCAATAGGTCACAAAAAAACATATTTGGGGTTAAAGCAAAACAGAAATACAGCTGAAACGTATTTACTGCATTTGGCAGAAAATGAAGTTATAAGAACCATGTATTCTAATTAACAATGAAAACTGGAAAATATATTTGTCTTAGATAAGAAAAAGACTGAACGCCACTGTTAATGATAGCATGCCTGTGTACAACTTGTTAAGGTATTCATGAATTACTGATGAAAAATGCATGCAATCTCATTCTTCTGTTTTAGACTGTTTTGGACTCACATCACTAGGGTTTGTGGCAAGTGAGGAGAGAGCAAAAGCAAAAGCACATGTTCACATGACATGCTAAGCCAGAGCTTTCCAAACATTTCATGTTGGTGACACACTTTTTAGACACGCATCATTTCGCGAAACATTCATTCAGTTTTGCTAGCAAACTGCAGGTTAAACTAGCCCCTATCCAGCCCAGGGAGGATTGTGGGAAGCGTTCATGCAACACACCTACACACTGCAGCCAACACACTAATGTGTCATGACACACAGTTTGGAAAGCTCTGTGCTAGGCCAAACCTTGTCTCAGCTCAGCCCGGCAGTAAAAGGGAAGAGCGAAGCAACTGGAAGAATCTCTCTGGAAGCTTGGAAGCTTGCATTGTATCAGTAAGTCATAGTTTGAGTTGCCATGTCATATTAACCAGTACATTGGTTGAAAATAGTTTTAAGAATATGATAACCAAAGAACGTAAGAACCACTTGCTGGATCAGGCCCATGTTTGCAATGCATCTAAAGTAAATTAAGTCAATTTATTTCAATAGGTCTATACAGAATATGGCTTAGCTTGATATCACCTGGAGTACAGGTCTCTTACTGGCAAGAAAGTGATACATTAGTTCAAACTCACCTTTTATTTTGGATTTCCCAAGGTAATTATTCAGCAGAGTAAGTATATCGATATACGTCGATCTAGTCACCAAGCAAGGATTTTGCCTAGAAACCAAGTCATTGGCATAAGTTAAATGGCTTTAAAATATTTTAAAACTTCCCCTTAAACCAACAACCCATTAACGGGATCTTAAATTCCTGTCAGGTGCTGCTCACATAAAATGTATGTAACCAGCCAATGCCTACATCTCTACATTACATTTCTAAATAATCCGAGGATGATCTACCAAATGTTACAATGAAAAAAGCCACACAACCTATAGCAAAACTACTTCCTACAGTCAAGTCATGTTCCATTAAAGATAAAACTTCTTTTATTTATTTTCTTACTTCTCCCTCTTTTACCCTGCCCAACCATCAAAGTTCTCTGGGTGGTTTATAACAAAGAATTAAATTATAAAACAGAGTAATACCTAAAATCTAAAATAGTATCTAAACCCTACAATACAAAACCAGAATAAAAACAACAGTGGATAACAGTTTAATAGACCTAGGAATACCAAACACTTTCTTAAAAGTGTGAAAGAATAAAAAGGTCTTCACCTGGTGCTAAAAAGACCAGAGTGTGTGAAGTGCAGGTGGGTTCGCACGAAGCAAGACACAGTGATAATAGCAAGAACCTTTATTGAAATAACAGAACTGGACAACAGGGGCAAAGCAACATACAATTCTGCAGGCCTGGGCCACTCCCACTCCCAACGTGATTGGCTATCTAAACTTCCAAGTTGCGAATCATGACTCAGAGTTTAAGGGCCAATGGCAGAGGCCCAAATCCTGAAATGTTCTGTGATTGGATATCACGTATCAAATCAGGACACAGGGACTCAGAATCCTTAGTCCAGATTCAAACTCAGGCAAACACAGACTACTGAATACATTACAGTGTGGGTGCCAGGAGAGCCTCTCTGGGGAGGGCATCCAACGGCTGTGGTGCTACCACTAAAAATATCCTATCTTTAGTAGCTACTCATTCCTCATCACTGGGAGAAGGCCTCAGGAGATGACAAGAGTTAGGCTAGGTATATATGCCCTCGTACAAAAATGTGACAAAAATTCTGTTTCCAAATATTGTCCTTTTGCTCACAAAATACCCTATATATTTAGGAACCTCCCTCATACTAGGCATATTCATAGGAACAGATGGCTCAAATCTGTGCATGAAATAGAATGTATATGCAGGGTCTGGGGGCTTGTACATCTACAAGAAAGAATTTATCGAGGCTCCTAAATGTCTGAACTGTTATACAATACAATATGCAGCTTTCCCCAAGTTTCTATGGAATCAATTATTATTAGGATTTCTACCTCCCTACCGTTTCCCTAGAATTCAAGAGACCATGAAGAACCACCAACTATTCCTTAATCAGGCAACTTTCCATGGACTGATGAACTAATCTTAAGAACACAGAAACTCAAAGAGGAAACACTTAACTCCAAGACACCTGGAGGCAATTTAAGGGTAGGTACTTGGGTGGGGGTGGAAGGGAACTTAAGCAAGAAATTAAACACATGTTTGTACATTAATCATAAATCCACCTAGGTCAGTATTCAACAGAAACCCTGAAATTAAGTTTAAATAAACCTAGGACATCAACTGCTTGATGTACAAGCACTAAGTCATAACTCATCAATGAATAAATAAATAAATAAATAAATATACATAGTGACTTTTGTCATTCTGATGACCTTGTGTTTATGTTTTAGTTGGCTGGTGCATTTTATCTGTCGTAAGTTTGTAAAATGCAACAGAATACATATTATAATAGCTCCTGATGTTCTTTCTTATTCCCTATTAAATAGACAAACATTTTTAAAGGAAAGGGGAAAACATCCCTGGTAATTATAAAATCAACAACTGACACGACCTAATTGTTTGACATCACTTTCACACATCATTAGTCATGTAACACACTTAAGAGAATGCAGGGGCCAATATAATGATTACCACATAAACTACACCTTTGGTGTTTTGGCAAGGGTGATGGATCTTAATGAAACACAGATCTACTTCTAAGTAAGTCACTGAGATACTTTTCTGAGTTACTAAATTAAAGGTACCGATAACTCCTGTTCTATTGAGCAAGACCGGTGTGTTTCTAAATCCTAACAAGAGTGAGAGACAGTTGGTTTATGTTCACAATTAAATTATATCTCTGTAGAATGAATATTGATTACTTGAATATTGATCTATTTTAATCAACAACTAGCTGTTCAGCTAGTTATACTTCTGTAGTCTGCAATTCTACACACACTTAGGTATCATCCATACTTCACCCATGTTTTCCAGGAACAAGTCCAAGAAGTTTTTATTTGTTGTCCTACTGCTTTCCGCAGGAAAACCCTGTTTACTACTCAATAGAAACAAACTTCAATCGGGTTTGAGGGCAAACGGATTAAATTATGTGACAAACAGAAGGGTGGATGAACCCTTACTAAGAAGTGCCACTCAACACAATAAGACTTACTTCTGAGCAGACATGCACAGGAATGTGTGGTCAATTTGGTAACAGGGAGAACACTGTGAGTTGTTCTAAATCACAGAATCAAAAGCCAGGGCATGGACCACCTACTTTTGAAAATTTTGATCTCTCTACTGTAGTTTTTGTTATGTGAATGGTGTAACGGACTCCCTGGGTGGGTTATGTGGAACCCCTCGGTTCTGCAGACCAGCAATTGGGAACCACTGGATAGATGATTAGTACGGTACAATGCTTGGAGTTTTCTTGCTCTAGTGGTTTCGGAAAATGAGGTGGATGAAGGGCGGTATGCAAATTTAACAAACAAAACCCGTGGAGCAGACTATACATAGGCTACTGCTGCACATTTCTGTATCCATTAACATTTAGATGAGTTTAGGTTAACGTTTTGCAGCGCAATGTGTCCAACAGCTATTGCCAGCATAGTTAATCCATGGTATTCCAATAATATGCTCCATAATTGGCAGTGTCAGCTTTACTAATTAATATTTAAATCTATTTACTAATTAATATTTCAATCTATTTGCCACTTTAAAGTACTGATATATCCAGTGCTTAAAAAAAAAAGTTTAGGGGTACTCTCATTTTGACTCAAAACCCCCCACCATTTTATAGTTCAAATTGGGAAAAATAAATATAGTAAATGGACAAAAGTACAAAGATTCACAAAATGTTTAGGGGTATGCATCCCTCTGCGTCCCCCCACAAAAAAGCACTGGATATATCATTACTCCTCCAAATAGACATTTGTACATGTATTTGAATGTTGTTGTTTTAAGTTGATTCACAAAAATAAGATTCAGCTTCTTTGACATGGCAATAGAAAATAAATGTTTCAAAACAGCGATATTAGACTAGAACACTTTTCTCCATATTTTCTGAGGGAAGGGGGGAATACAAAAAAAATTGATTTCAACCCTACAACCTATTATTAACCTGTGATAAATTCATTTATAGGTAAAGAGTTTTAACCTACCACTTAGCCAACCACAGTTTGGCTTCAATACAAGTTATGATGCTTCTCAGGCCTTGCAGAAAGTCTGAATTAGTCCTGTGTTTAGACTCCAAATAGGACTGCAGCAAGTGAAAGACCTACATCAAAATAAAATAAAGAAGTTGCAGACTGCTGTGAAAATATTTTCCAAATATCCAGTTCCTTAGCTTTTGGCAGTGATGAAAAAATAAGTCTACGGGGAATCGAACCCAGCCACCTGCAGAATGACCCTCTACAATTTGTACAGAAAGAGCTTGTTGGCTCTGGATTAACTCTGAAGATACATCCTTAGTCACAGCATTCAGCCTTCCAACCAGCCTTCATTTCACTGAGCAAACTCCCTACTTTTACCCAGCTTTTATTTTCCATAACATGAAAAATTATGAAGACTGACTAATGCAATATGCACAGCAACAGCAAGATAATGCAAAACCAAAAAATGCACTATGTTTATTTACCATGAGAGGCATCCTTGCACATATGTAAAACAAGTAATCTCAGGAGTTAATAACATTAATACATTTATTTGGTATTAAAAATTTTAATTTCGACCCTGGTCTTGGACACTTGAGATGTTTAAGGACCCATATTCTTGCAACTGTAATTTGTTTTGTTTTCAATGTTGCATTTTGAATGGATGGGACCTGGGACCTTATTATTTTTCATTAGGATACCTTCTCTCTAAGCAAAACCATCCAATTATTATACAATGTTACATATATGCCAAGAAAATGAAATGTCACTAGAGATGTGAAGGTCGGGGGGGGGGGAGATACTTTTTTTAAAAAAGGACTATGACACATGAAAGGGCAAAAACGCTTGTTTAAATCCTGGCAAACCTTCGGATTTTGGGATTCCATGATAAATTCCACGACAAATATCAAAAAGCAAAAGCAGAAACTGATAGTAATAGCTCAGAAAATAAATTTCATGCAATAGCCACAGAGTCTTATCTCACCCCAACTATGGAGGACTAGAGGATACATAATAATTTTTGGAATAAAAAATAATTTTCAGTTGGCCTATAAACTATCTGGCAACTACTGTAACTGTTGTAAAACGGAGGTTATATAAATTCCAAATGGCCCCAGTAATCTGGCAGCTGCGTTTTTGGACCAGCTTAAGTTTCCAAATCAGATTACAAATATTTGCTCCCCGCAACTCCAGGTTCTCGGGTGAATTTAGAGTTTTATCTGGTTCTGGCAAACCTCTTATTTAATATCAAACCGGAATAGAAGGGGTTATCAAGAATGTACAGGGAATAGGAGAGATCCCCAAAGTTCACAAGGCCCAGTTCCTAAAGCCCAGTCACATAGTAGGCATGTACTAGCCCAAAGTCATGCAGCGCTATGGCTTTCAAAACAGAAATATATTCTAAGCACCATTTAAAAAAAATAAAAAAAATTAACATAACTAAAATGACAACTTGTTGACGAATGTGTAAATAAAAACCCTATTTGCTCAGCTTACTTGGAAAAGGAACATGTGTTTTTTGTGAATCGTCGTAAGCTCCAGCTTGGCTTTTTGAAAAATAACAGTGCCTTCTTTCAGCTGTGCCATCCAGGCTGCATCAGCATCATTTTTCTAAAAACACTAACAAGACCATCCCTGAAACTGAGATTTGTAGTTTCCTCATCAAAAGTTGGAAAGAGAAAATGGTGAACATACATGGATAAACTACCAGGAAGGAACAGTTTTAAACAACAAAAAACCCACAAACCGGTTTCCTAGTTCACTGAACATTAAATAGGAAAAGGAAACATAAACCAAGACGCGTGTTTGTTCTGAAGATTTATTTCTGTTATGAAATTATGACCATGGCATAACAGTTTAGGGATCTAAAACAAACTGTTACCTCCTATCAGATCCTGTGTTTCTGCCATGCTGCCTTGTGAGTCTTCTGTAGCAAACAGTAATTCAAAAATCAGCTCCCTCAAACCCATTCTCAAAACCTGCTTCTTCAGTAAAATGCCTTTTAGGAAGCGTTACAGGGCGCTCTTTATCATCTGCTACCCATTGGCCTTCGATTGGTACAGGCTGGTACCTGTACAACTGAGGCAAAATATATACTGGTATGCTGCTTGCCATTACTTGGATCCACTGGGAATTTACATAATGCGCAAGGATGCACATATCTGCAAATTCACCAACAACTGTGCTTCCAGAGAAGGTGACACGAGGGCAGTTATAACACAAAAAGCAAACAATGCACTGGAACTGAAATCCCTTATGGATTTTTCAAATTGTATCATGAGCTGCAAGAACCAGTTCTCTCCCATGTACAAGAACCAGTTCTCAGGTCTCTACTTCCCCAACTTTTCCCTCTGTTCCAGTGATAAAAACGGAGGCACGTATTTTTGCAACATCTATTTTCACACCAGGGGCTACCTCCTTCCTCCAATTTAGAAAACCAGCACACACTAGCAGGAGAACAGCCTTCAGCAACATATAAAGTATGAAGGGGCCACTCATGCAGTGATACTTGGCATGGAAAGAGAACGTGCCACAAAAAACAGAGGAGTGCATCCATTTTTATTTCTGAATTCCAGAGGCAAGTTTCCACGGAGGACCTTAAGGCACATGAAAACAGCTGCTAGGCAGACGGATATCCTTTTACACCAACCTGGTTCAAGGCTTCATACTGCTCAATACCTATTTAAATGTAAAACACCAAAGACACAAAGAAAACTGCTTCATAAAAAGTTAAACATTGCTATTCTTCAAGGTTTAATCCACTCCAGGTCTAATAAACTGAAATGTAGCTACTAAGGAAATGTTTTAAATCAGGCATAGGCAAACTCGGCCCTCCAGTGGTCAGGGATGATGGGAGTTGTAATCTCAAAACATCTGGAGGGCCAAGTTTGCCTATGCCTGTTTTAAATGGAAGTTTTGTCATGAATATTTGCTTAATTTAACCAACCCAAACTATTCACGAGCATGCACTTCTTTTTCTTCATTTAAACTACTTGATTTAAACCACTAATACTAAAGTCCAATCCTATACCTAGTTACTTGCACATCTGCAACAGAGGACATAGGAGGTCAGTAATAGTAACCCATCACATGCCATCAAATGCCCAAGGGCAAGGTAAGTTTTAACCTGGTGCCAAAAAAGATATTCATTTTGGTGCCAGGCAGGCCTTTGGCACTGCTGAGTGTCGGTGTCTGGAGATGCCTTTAATAAGGAAGGTTAAGCTGCCCTCTAAATGGCAATACTTTTGGAATATTTTGAAGTGGTCAAAGAACAGGCAGTTGTCAGCTGATGCTACTTGACCAGCATGGCAAACCTAATTCAATACGATGCCAAAAAAAAAAAGTGGTATTGTGTGTCAACACAGATAACACACCACCACATTTAATAGTCAAAATGCAGCAAAATCACATCTGGATTTATTAAATGAACATTTTCTAACAAAAGATCTGATTTCACAAAAGCAGCCAGTGGCATGCCGTCATTGGACTAGGGGGACTAGGCTAGTCCCCTAAATGTTCCTTTCCAAGCCCCGGGAAGCTTCTGCCCAGCTTAGGAAAAGAGGTGCGATGCTCTAACGCAGACATGGCCAAACTTGGCCCTCCAGCTGTTTTGGGACTACAATTCCCATCATCCCTGACCACTGGTCCTGTTATATGGGATGATGGGAGCTGTAGTCCCAAAACAGCTGGAGGGCCAAGTTTGGCCATGCCTGCTCTATCGGGTTCAAGAGCCCACCCCACCACCTTCCCAAAGCCCACCTAGCTTTAGGAAGGAGGCAGCAGAGCTCCAGCATCTGGGAAGCTTCTGCCCTGGTTAGGGAAGGGGGCGATGCTCATGGGCACGACATCACCCACCCACCCCAAATCGCCCTTGCAAGCTGGTGCCTCTGGCTCTAACTGTTCCCCTACGAAAAATTTCGCCACACACGCCACTGAAAGCAGCAATAAACTGTTTCAGAGTATCCACGGATGGGACCTTTTAATTTTAATATAAGCGCCACAGAGCCGAAGACATTAAAAAAAGGAAACCTGCAATCTTTCCCCCCTGCTAAGAGACCTTCATACAGAAATGGCCTTTCAAAATACAGATAATTTTTAAGTTTCCTGGTTTAAGTATTTGTCTCTCCATGAACTCAAAAGGTTAAACCTTCCTTCCCTCGAGCTAACCTGGAGTCATAAAATGTCTGCTTATATGCCCTCAAGCCTGTTTTGGAGAATCAAGTATACAATAAAAATACTCGCATTCCTAGCTGGGAGAAGGAAACAATACTCTGATTGTTCAGCTAAACGGTTCTTGAAAGTAAAGTAAACTGACATCACTCTATAGTGCACATTTTCAGCACTCCCTGAAAAAATACAGATGTTTCAGCAGCTGAAATAAAACACTGTGCAAATAGTAAGCTGGAAAAAATGCAGCAGTGGTGAAGGTGGAAACCTGATGCAGCAACCCAGGAGCAGGGTAGTTTGCAAAACAGCAGCAATAATTAGTGTGCACTTACTAAAAAATATGGCAACCAACCTGGTTCCATAATAGAACGAAATTCATGAAGGCATTCTGATGACTCAGTTGTGTTTATTTAAAGTATTATGATACGCTGAATTCTTATGTCCTTAGGCATAAGGAAGTCTCCTTCCTCTTTGGATACCAGGGACTGGAACAGCTAGAGATGGGATGTTGGCAAACATGGGCCTCTAGCCAGTAACATTTCCCTTAAGAAATCTCAATGGTTGCTTTTGGCTCGTGTTCAGTACCTGACCAGTTACTGTGCTTCATGCCAAAAGGCACATTTAAACAAATAAGATTGACAAATAAGGGGGAGGGATGAGATGCACCCTGTTTATAGAGTACGGCACGCTATAGTCTGGGTTGCATTTGGGATGGATGTTGGTTCTGCAGCCAAGAGCTGATGCCCTTTTCAGCCCAGCCTACCTCTGTGAACAGAATGAATAATCTTATCGGATTGTTTTTGCTGGTGCTTGCTGGGGAAATGTTTGGAAAACTGCAGAGCCAGATACAGACTGTGTGAACAAATAAATATTAGACAATGCAAGGTTTCATCTGCTTGCACGATTGCGACATTTCTTCAAAAACTATAAACGCACACTTACAGACAGGAAGAAAACCCGTAAAGAAACTTAAGCCCCAACAAATGAATGATCCATGTAGTGATAGCAGTCGCTAGAACTAAGCCGATTTTTACCCCATGCATACAAACGAGGCTATTTATACATTTTACTTCCCATCAGGCTCAGCATGTCAGCTTACAATAACATGTTAATGTTAATGTTTTCCAGTAATTTTCACAGTGGCATTTAACTGCAAACGCCTCAGCCAAGGTAAACGTAAGGGCAATCCGAGGGCTAACTGCATAATCAAAAGAACAACCTTAATGAGGGCTGCACTTAGGCTTTGAAGTAAACATTAAGTCTGGTTGTAATACATTATGCTGTTTTGCTTTGCTTTATAACACTGAACCATGGTTTTTAGTGAAATCGTTTGGATGTGCCTTTCCAGAAGTAGCTAAAAAAAATTAAAAAATCAATCCATCTAATCACGGCTAATTACAAAACTTCATTTGTGGTTTTAAAAATGGCCCCCGAATTCTGTGCACATCGTTCTCATTACGCAAAACACGGAGCACAAAAATAGTTCCAGTGTTTGAAATCCTCTTGAGAAAGGTCTGGGCCAGTGTAGCTAAACAGATTTACAGATAAACAGCTTCCTAACACAAGTCTGGACTAAAGTCACTTGGTATATATTCTACCTACTTTCTAGATATTGCAAAGATGGATGGAATCAACAGGAAAACGTTAATAGTTAAAGGTATTATTTCCATGATGGTCCCCACCCCCTACATGCTAACGATTCTTAACAGATATAATCTTGATAATCCAAATCAACCAAAACTGGTATTCTTGGCAATGAAAAGAGGAGTTAACAGTCTGGCCTTCATGTGCAGAATGCTTAGTCAGAACAGGGCATTCCCACCATAAATGCGTGTACACGCACAATTCCTCCAGCAATTCTGGGATGCCCCCAGAGTTTTGTGAGAATTCTGGGATTCTTAATTTCCTGTGTATGGTTTTAAGTATGTTACCTTGAAGGTTTAGAGAAGCCCACTTTACCGGTACCATCTCCCAGATTTTGCCTCATCTGTGTTCATCTGATGTTTGACCTACCGGTAAATCTGGCTCTGATTGCATTTGTAAGGCATCCAGCTTCACTAACATGCCGCAAATGCTAGATACTGAACCCCTACAGTACTGTTCTGATATTAACTCCTTAAAGGCTGTCACAGAGTGAGTGCCCTGAGTTTGATGGAAGGGAGACAGCAAGATACGGAGCAAATGTCACTCCTGCAGCCAAACCCAAGGATTGCTCACTCAACCCTGCTCACTTACCATCAGGGAACTGGAAGCAGGGAATTCATTTTAGTCATCTTAACATTTATTTTTTTCTTGGAGAGAAAAATACTCCACCTTGGTTATTGGGTTTCCCTTTTCTGCATCTCTTTAAAAAAATGAAAACATTTCTACCACAACGCTCAAACTCCCAAGGCAGCCGGTAACTTATCTTAAAAGAACCCCCGCATTGTAGTTTTAAGGATGCATGCAAATAGATTTATGTGGCCACACCAGAGACTTATTTTAAAAGGGACATTATGATCCCTGCCCCAAGCAGGGTTTGCTGTAAGTGTTGATCAACTGTTTGGTTCATACAGCAAGCCCCTCTGAAGTTAGGTCACATGATGTCATGGTGGTGTCTGGTGACTGACAGGTTGGTGGTCGCACCCACCTGTCAAAATGCCCCTTGGGAATGGCCAAGGTCAGGATGTGGCCCACCAGTCAAATCCTTCTCTCCACCCTGGCTTAAAACTATCGCGAACCCTAGCTATGTTTAAAAGGCAAATACATAGCATACTCTGGCACAATGGAATTTCAGCTGCTTCGCTTCTCCTCCATTCCTGCTGCTGCATTACCAGTTGTTATTTCTCGGGCTCTTGGTTTGTCTCTCTCCAAACAAACCATGAGCTGTACCCAAAGTTTGTTACTGTCTTACCATTAGCGGTTTGTTTGGAGAAACAAATCACGAGCCCCGGTTTGCACTTAATACTGAGCCAAACCATTGCTTAGCTACTGGCAGGAAAAAGCAAAGCTGTCCCAATTTTCGCTCTTTGCACTAGCACACTGCACACTTGTCTTTAAAATATAGTTAAGCTATGGTTTAAAGTGGCATGCAAACCAGGCTATAGTTTATATACACTATTTTATTTTATTTTAAAAACTATGTATGAAAATAGTCATGAGAACAGACACACAGCCGTTATTATTTATATTTAGGTGCATGTTTTCTACTTGACGCAAATACTCCTCTTTTTCCAACTTCAAAGAAAAGCTTATCTTGGACAATAAAAACGGAGCTAAGAAAAGGAGCAGCTGCAAGGAAGTTGCAATGAAAAAACATTTAATTATAATGATCTTACTGCTTTGATCTCCAGGTACTATAACATTCATTCACAATATCAGCCTTTATAAATCAGCTATGAAATAGTACACTTCACATTCTGCTGCCAAATCAAATAAGAAAAGTAATACATAATCAGCAACATTTCTATTCCAAAGGGACAAGGCAGTTAACAGAGAAGTCTGCTGAACAAGTTATGAGCTGGAATGTGTATTATATGGAGGATGTCCACAGATGATGCAGGCTGTAGCTGCAAGATGTTGAGCAGTCTAACAAACGAGTGTTTGCCTCTGTCTCCCAAACAGGCAATTTTTCATACTATAAAACTACTCAAGAAATCATACATCCCTGCAAGTTTTATACCGCGTGCACTGCTGCCATACTCCTGCACAGCTCAGCAGAAGGTTCCCAGTGGATTGTGCCCATAGTGACTTTACATCTGTTTTTAAAGAATTAATGGAACAGTTCTGGAACAGTTATAGTTAACCATAGAAGTTGCATATTGTTACCTAGAGCAGATTTTTTTTTCCAAAACTTTTTAACATTGGTGTGTTAAGAAAAAAATATGATATTTTGGATTGACGTAGGCTGCTAAACTCTTAATTTCAATGAAGCAGATCAAAAATAATAAGAAAACGTATTATGACAATATATTTATGTTCTGTACAGAGGGCTGTATCTAATGCTGCATGTGCCTGGTTCCGTTAATGCAATGGGACTTTCTCTCCCTGTGCATCTGCAAAATCTCCTCCGGAGGGTCTCCCACCCCTCTGAAATAGATGCTGAGGGTGAGCAAGGGGCTGCAGGGGAGAAGAGGAAAAGCAGGAAATCCATGCAACAAGCTGAAGTCTGTTGTGCTGGATACAACTCAGAACCTTTCTGTCTCAAAATATGTTATGTTTACGGTATGTTGCAAACCTCCCTGAGGTCTGTGTGTTTATTATACAAATCTAATAAACAACAACATAGCCCATCAACTTGCTTTGGAATTCACCATGAACATGAAACAGGATCAAAATTACTGCCTTCCAATGTTCTTGCTAATGCATCATCTATCTATCTATCTATCTATCTATCTATCTATCTATCCATCTATTTATTATACCCTGCCCATCTGGCTGGGCCTCCCTAGCCACTCTGGGCAGCTCCGACAAAATATAAAAAATACAATAAAACAGGCTTCCTCAAACTTGACCCTCCAAATGTTTTGAGACTACAATTCCCATCATTCCTGACCACTGGTCCTGCTAGCTAGGGATCATGGGAGTTGTAGGCCATAAACATCTGGGCGGCTCCCAGTTTGAGGAAGCCTGCAATACAGCATTAAATATTAAAAACTTTCCTAAACAGGGCTGCCTTCAGATGTCTTCTAAAAGTCAGATAGTTGTTTATTTCCTTGACATCTGCTGGGAGGGCATTCCACAGGGCGGGTGCCACAACCGAGAAGGCCCTCTGCCTGGTTCCCTGTAACCTCACTTCTCACAGTGAGGGAACTGTCAGAAGGCCCTTGGAGCTGGACCTCAGTGTCTGGGTTGAACGATGGGGGTGGAGACGCTCCTTCAGGTATGGTAGGCCGAGACATACAATGTTACCAAGATAACTGACAAATTTCATTAACATTTGAAGCAATTTAATAAGCTAAGTATATGGGGACACCCACATTTATGTTCTGGTTGTTCTGTGATAATTCCCTGAGGCCCTCTTTTTACAATGTTTCTTGCTCTGAGTCTAATTATATGCACCTCAAATACACAAATTTTATGAAGAAAGTACCAACATGGTAGCTTCCAGATGCTGTGGATTACAACTCCCATTAGTGCAAGCAAGTAGGGCCAATGGTTAGGGATGATGGGTCTTGCAGTCCACAACATCCAGTCCTGTTCTAGTTCATGGTGCATATATGATCACTTTTAGTCTAGTTTTGAATTGGATTTAGTCTAGTTTTGAATTGGATTGATTTGTTTTAATTTTAGTACATACGTTTGCAACCTTGAATGCTTCACAGAGAAGCAGGATAAGGAAAATGCCCATAGGCCTGAAGGAGTTATTCTTGTTCATAATACTAATGAACAAAATGGATGACAATTTTTCTAGCTGATGTTCACTCCCTGTTACTCCCCTGCAGCTATATGTCAGTATTCCAGCTCTGAACATTCCACACCCCTTTCAAAAGAAAGGCAACATCCACATTACTGAGACAGATTTAATTAATATCAAAAGAAACTCATGTACCTTCCTCTACAAAACAGTGAAGCTGGTGATTTCAAAAGCTTCTGCTCTTCACAAAAAGTCAGTATCGCATAAATGTCATTTTAATTATTCTTTTATATCCGTCCTAAATATCCCTGTAAGTAAGCATTCTTACTTACTCTGTGGGGACTGCCATTCAATCCATACTGCTGGCTGGAGACAGGATCTGTACTGTTGCACACCACCCCAATCTACAACCGGTGTGAGATTCCACCACATACCCAGGGTCTGTGTTTCCTTTTGGAAATGAGGCACAGCGGAGACTGGGGTGTCTTTATGATATAGGCTATGGCTTATTTACACATATATACAACCTGAGCCTAAGATGAAGGGGTTCACAGCATAAACAAGGGTCTTGTTTCTCCCATAGCCACAGCATTGGATTCAGACAGACACCAGACATGGCTTTTTCTCTGCCTTTCCAGTCTGCAGCTTCTCCCTCTAGGTCACATCACAGCAAACTCAGCCCTCAAAACTCCTGCTAAGAGATGGAGGAGGGGCCGGTCCATTTGCCATCTGGCACAGAGCCCCCTTTACTAGGTTCTTTTAATGGCCCATCAACCGTTCCTTTTGTTCTCCTAATGGTCCATCACCCAGGCTGGCCTGGCTATTTCAGCAATTGAATCCTTGCTGGATCCAGGAATTAGAAGGTGGCCCAAGCATTCAGCCTACCCCCCCCCCAAAAAAAACCCTCATAGAGTACATTTATCCAACAGTTGCAGGAGGCCCACAGACCCTGAAAGTCAGCAGGGCTTTGCAAGGCAAAGGACCAAAAGTAGTAATGACACTTATGAATTTAATTATCCAGACAAGCAAATGGTAGGAATGCTCACTGAAATATGACCAGGGCACAAATAGTGAGTCCATAATGAGCAGGGTTTGAGAAAGGAAGAAATGTCTGCAGATTTCACAAAGACCTGGACACTCCCTTTCTAAAGTGTTGCACTGCTATAAGCTTAGGCATTCTTCGGGAATGGATATTTGTTTCTCTATTTTATTCACTTTGCCTAGCAATATTTACTTATTACCATTTTTTAAAAGCTGTTTTAACACTGTGCATCACTGAATGTCAGCTGTACAGCATGTAAAGGTCCCCGAGACCTGTCCAAAGACTATTAAATATCTTTTTAAAAAGCAAACTGGCCAAAGGCCACAGCATGTGTATTTTAGCTTAAGCCAAGGTAATGGAAAAACTGGTTACTAGGCCGATTGGATCTAGCAGCATAAAATGTATATAGGGCAGCTTGTCAAGACTGGAGATTATAATCATCTTGAGTGAACTTTTAAATTGCCCATGAAAAACATCTACAAAATATTTCTAAAGAATCCAGTACTTGAACTGTCAGAGACAGGGCAGTGGACTAATTAAGTAGTTCTTCCGCTTATTTTACAAATTGTTACATTTTCTTTCTTGTTACTACTAAGAATCCCCTTTCATTTAGAGGAATTATTAAACCACAACAGCAGTGAAGATGAAAACGGTATTTATTTTATTCAATTACTACCAATGGATTTATTCAGTATAATGAGCTCATTAAAAAAGAACTACTATCAACTAGGTTCTCATTAGTAATTATTCTACTATAAAAGGATTACAACATAAATGATGTGAAAAATTTGTTTTGTTCTTTTAAAAAAATAGAGGAAAAACCAACAAGCATTGTTAAAGAGGCTTAGCCAGATATTTACTGGTACATCTTTTGAAATTTGTTTTGAAGTGGAAGAAACTTTTGTAAATCAAACTGTTTCACAAAACCACCGAGAAACTGAGACTCACCCCTTTGATGCTATCTCCTCCTGAATATTGTTAAAATGGTTGATACTGGCAACTCCTATTATCCACTGTCCCTAAACTTAACCATCTCTTCTGCCTACTCCCCCCCCCCACTTTCCTTCCTTCTCCAACCTGCCCCTCAACCCACTAAGAATCCCCTTGACTCATCCTGCCTTGATATAGTATTGAATTCCCCTCAACACTTCTCCTACAGTCCATTTCCATTCTCTCCTAACCAATAATCTGTTACAAGCTGGCGTCTGGACTTCTGCGACCCACTAAAATTTCCCTCACTGAATCTTTCCATTGATCCAATCTGAAAGGTCTCTTCTCCTCCTGGACATTTTTGCTGCCTCAGATAAAACTGATCATCCTCTGCTCCTCAGTTCCTCCATACTTAAGCTTCCTTCTTACATTTCAACTCACTCATTAGAAAATGCTCCTTCTCCTCTACCTTCCTGCTATCCATTGGGTTCCTCAAAGGTTCTGTTCCTGCCCCCCCCCCTGCTTTCTTTCTCCATTTATCTAATCTTCTCAAAAGCCACCATTTTCAGTGCTACATGAATGACGCTACTTCACACCAGCATGAGCACCTGGAATCCTACAGCAGCTACTTAGAAGGCCATACCAGCGCTAACCCCTGCCCTGGGTCTTCCTGCAATGGCTGACAGTTCAGTAGTCACTAGTTAAATGTCCCACAATGCACTAGTGTGGCACAAAGTCAAGGATTCTTATGGCATAAGCAGGAAATGTACATGGCGGCTCTCCATCAGCCTTGGAGTGCTTTTGCTACCACTGCTGCCAGGTAACCCCAAGGGAGGCTCTCCAGCCTCTCACCATGGGCCCTCTAAAACCTAGAACTGACCCTGCCTCTGAAACATTCCTCTCTCCATCTAGTCCTGCAACTCAAACTGACCACCTGATATTTTTGCTTGGGCGTATTCAAACACTCAAATTCAGTATATGCCAGAACACTGAACCTGTTGTCTTCTTGCCTTAGTCTTCTTCCTCCTAATCCCTACCCATATTCGTTGACTATGTGGCTATCCAGGGAAGAAGCCTTAACATTTATCTCCCTGATCTCCAAATTCAAGTGTTCTATGGTCATCCCCTGTGGGTAATTGGCTCCCCTATCTCAGTGCTATTTTCTGGAAAAAGAGGCGCCAGAACTGACCATGAACACCTCCCTCATTATCTTAGAATGGCAATGGTGGCCAACTGAGAGGTGCCAGAACCCAAATGAGAGGTGCTGGAACTCACCTGAGAGGTGCCGGAACTGAGTTTCAGTGAGTTCCAGCTGGGGGGGGGGAGCCTTGCCTATATTTTACTAATAGGTTATATTTTTGTAGTTTACACTAAGCTGCCTGCAAGGTAGTTTGGAAACTATAGTTGGTTTAAGACATGGCTTTCAGGCTGCTGAGAAGGGAGAGGGAATCAGTACCTATTGCATTGTTTCCTGAAAGGCATACTATACATAAGTAAATGGGGAGAAAGATCATTATGAAAGCTGGGGTCCTAGCCCATCATACCGTTTGATAACCACAGAATAATCAGAACTGAACACAGTTGTTGAAACCTCAGCATGGAGACTTTTTAAACTTCTCATCACAACAACGGTTTTGTTGTTTTGTGTAAACGTTCATGCACAGACTATCTAACAAGACCCACTAGGTTTATAAAATCATCATCAATGACAGACAGGAAACCAGATTTGCCTTTTTTTTTTTTTTTAGGTCAGGGCAACTTTTACAACTACATTCCTTTTAACCTAAAAGAAATCAAGGCAGAAGGAAGAACTATTTGCCAGCAATGGGAGAAGGAATTATTGGTGATCTGCAAGCAATTATATACATTATTGACAGGAGAAATATTGCTTCTCATATATCATATAGAAAAAGAATAGCTGAAGTCCACTGTCTCAGGATTTTCTTCCATTCCCCCTCAGAGCCTAAACTTGCTGACTTTAAAGGAAATTTAAAGAAAAATAGGGCTATGGGAAAGAAATCCTAATACATTCACAGCAGCAAAATGGGCCAAAGTATGTTGAAAGCTATGGACAGTTTCAAAGTAATAAACACGGATAATAACGGATGATATCCTGCTAAGCCATACTCAAGACTAGATCCACTAAAAATCAACGGACTGAAGTCTACTTACTTGAATGGCCTTAAGTCTACTATGAGTATGGGTAACGCTAGATATCACCCACTGGTTTTTCAGTTCTTCCATAAGAATCCGAACTGAAAAAGCGCCAGAATAATTTAGAAATAATATGAAGAATTACAGTTACTTCAAATTTCAGGAACATAAAATGGGGAACTTTCTGCCTCCAAACTGAGAAAAATGGTTTCCTAGAATTATGAAGCCTCGTACAAGACCATGAAGACGATCACAGCTCGTTTCAAGATGAATCCTTCAAAAACCTATTATTGTGATGCGAAGTGCTGTTATTGATGTTTGAACGTATGTCTTGCCTTCAAGATCTGTTGATGGGAAGATTGATCAGTAGAAAGGTCAAATCCACACCATATAGTTGAAGCACTCATGCCACTTTAAGAGTCATGGTTCCCTCAAAGGATCCTGGGAACTGTAGTTTGTTAAGACTGAGAGTTGTTAAGAGACAATCCACAGGAGGATTGTTTGGGAGAAGCCATGACTCTTAAAAGTGGCATCGAGTGCTTTAAATGCATGGTGTGGGTGAGCACTACATTATAAACCTCTAAAATCCAACTTGCACCAGTAGTTTTGTTTTCCTCGGCCGACAACTTACTTCAACAGCATCCATTTTTCAACTAAACAAGGGTTATGTGGCCATCAACACCAGAATGTAGTAGTAGTAGTAGTAATTAATAATAATAATAATAATAATAATAATAATAATAATAATAATAATTTATTTATACCCCGCCCATCTGGCTGAGTTTTCCCAGCCACTCTGGGCGGCTTCCAACAGAATGTTAAAATACAATAATCTATTAAACATTAAAAGCTTCCCAAACAGGGCTGCATAGGAAAAGGGTCTGCACTCTCTTCTTTCCAACATGAACAACAGAGGCTATGGCAACCCTTTCCCCTTATGGTGGAGGAGGAGGAGGAGTTTAGATTTGATATCCCGCTTTATCACTACCCAAAGGAGTCTCAAAGCGGCTAACATTCTCCTTTCCCTTCCTCCCCCACAACAAACACTCTGTGAGGTGAGTGGGGCTGAGAGACTTCAAAGAAGTGTGACTAGCCCAAGGTCACCCAGCAGCTGCATCTGGAGGAGCGGAGACGCGAACCCAGCTTCCCAGATTATGAGTCTACCGCTCTTAACCACTACACCACACTGGCTCTCTGGTGTGCATAAAGAGAGAACCCCTTACAGAAACTGTGTTGTTACAGTGGCATTTGCTGGTGGCATCTCCTTGACTGAGAGTAAGCACCTGAAATGTTTTTTGAGATCAAAGGCAATGGACAAGGCTCAGACAGGAAGTTCCTGGGCTGTCTTGTCACCTCTACCTATCCCGAGGGACAAGCTAGATTGGAACAAAGAACTTTCACATGTTCTTCTGAGAATCAGGACACACTATTGGTTAAAAAAATGACACAAAGCAAGAAAACTCAATTGTATGTTCTGTTAACAGAGCTCCTTCGTTAAGATGGGGGGGAAAGAGTGGTGTGGGGAGATATTCATAATCTCATGCAAGTCATTACTAAAAATATGTGAGAGGTAAGGCTTAAGGGCCTCATTAAGAAAAGATAAATTGGGGACAATCAACATATCATAAGCTAATTCCATCACTCAAGTAAATGCAAATTTTTAAATAAAGTCTTTGCTTTGAGGGAGTGAGAGAAATGCTATCATGTACCATCAAATTTTCTACAGTGGTTTTTTATTTATTTTTAATTCACAGCTCTTTGTGTAATACAATTGACAGTAATTGTCACAGGTGCCCTTCTGTTTGGAATGTAGAATTTTCAGTCTGAATGACATTTATGCAGACAGGCATTAAAACACACACACTCCCAAAACTTATTAATGAATTTTGCAGTGGCGGCAAGAGATTGTGTCCTGTTCCATTTGAGGAGTTTATAATCTTTCCTGAACTTTGTTACTTTGTGCTCTGGGGATTTATTTTTCAAGATACAAGCTTTTATTTTCCTCCCCCCCCACATTGGTTTCCATGAGAATAAGACAAAATAATCCAATCTGGTAGTGACAAAAACACTCAGACACAAAGTCATTCAGAAAACCCCCAGGTACTTTCCTAAGCAGCTGCTGGATAAGAGCTGTAGCAAGGAGGAAAACGAAGAAAAGGGAAACCTGAATGAGAGCATTTATACAGGGCCAAAGAAGAAATCAAAATAATTGTTGAGGTATAGAAATCCCATTAAACTTTGTCTTAGCTCCATCACAATTCTGTTCATGCAAACCTGATATTAACTGTGAAGCATTTTCCAGTTCAAAACTGTTGATGCATCTTCACATTTTATAATATTGTCCCAGAGCTTTGTGAATTACAGTATGTTTCTACTCCTAAGTCAACAGCCGGGGTGATAAGAAAACTCGAAAGAAGCACAGTTGTACCTTGTTTTGCGGCATGGATCCGTTCCGGAGCCCCGGCCGCTAGCCGAAAAGGATGCAGGGCAAAGTGTTGCGCCTGCGCGCGGAACGGTTTGCACTTCTGCGCATGTGCGAAGCACGATTGGCAAAACAATAAGTAACCTGTTCCAGTACTTCCGGGTTTGCTGCGGATGTTCGCCAGAATGGATGCTAGATAAGGTGGACATTCGTGGAGGTATTACTGTAATACAATGCAATACCTCTCTCGCTCTGCAAAGCCATTCCCATCTTCATGCCTTCCCGTTGCCAACACATGCAGAAGGGTCACCTCTCTTTCAATCTGCTTTAGGTAGTCGTTCATGCCCACTGATATGAGCAATATTTAAAATCCCCCCCCCCCATTCCTTCTCTCAGACCTATGGCTACCTGCACTTCAATCAGCCAATACACCTTAGCATGAAAAAACATCAATGCAGATTCAGGTAATAATACTACAATGTTTTATAGCTAATTAAAATCAGAATACACCTCTCCAGGGATTTCAGAAAGGAATATTTCCCAACTCTCCCTGAAGATGCCAGAGATTGAATCCAGGACTTTTTCCATGCTAAGTACATGCTCCACCACTGAGCTATATCTTTCCCTCTCATTCAGGTACTCCACAAGCATTCCCACCATTTGGCTCATCCTGAGACCTGAAAGGCACAGCTGTAAAATCAAAACATGCAACAAAAATGTAATTCTGATCTCCTCCATCCATCACTTTGGATAGAACTGCTATGTAAACTGTTTGGCAAGCTCTGCCTTAGTTTCAAAGTTTTGCAAAGAAGCAAAGCTTACTTGCAGCAGCGTTCCATGAACAGCATTCTGTCGTACGCAGGGATCTGTGCAGTCCGGAAGCCCAGCCAACAAAGACGATACAGTCTGTGGTACCTGGTTTATCATAATAAAGGGGACCAGGGCGCGACCAGCCAACTCACGGGAACGATACACAGGAGAGTGACCACATCTGGTAGGGGATAGGAGAGGCAGGATTTGTTAAGAGTTCACCCGTATGCACAGCATGTTAACACAAAAAGGTAATTCAAAATGGGGGGGGAGCCTTGTCTAGAGTTTATAAAATGCATATTGCACAAAAGGATGCTTGAAGAATTCAAGTTCTGTGATGTCAAACGCAACATGGTGCGCTCCACACTCCCCGCCATGTACAGATGAGAACATGGCCCTCCTTGAGATTTTGCGCCTCATGAGAATTTACGCAACATAGCTTAAACAACATATCCAAAAGGGTTAAACACATAAAGGGTCAGTGCATGTTTTACAGTATGTCCTTGAGACAAAGCACAAGTGCAAATATATATATATATATGGCCACCTCATGAGAAGAGAAGACTCCCTAGAAGACCCTGATGTTGGGAAAGATGGAGGGCACAAGGAGAAGGGGACGACAGAGGATGAGATGGTTGGACAGTGTTCTTGAAGCGACTAGCATGAGTTTGGCCAAACTCCGGGAGGCAGTGGAGGATAGGTGTGCATGGCGTGCTCTGGTCCATGGGGTCACGAAGAGTTAGACACGACTGAACAACAACATCATATATATATATATATATATATATATATATATATATATATATATATATATATACACACACACACACACACACACACACACACACCCCACACTTTTATGTTGTGACCTGCGCTGAGTTCTATGGATGAAAGGCAGTATACAAATTTAATAAATAAAATGATTATTGTTTTCGTTCATTTTTTTTCCTTTCAAAAATCACAGATTACTGGGTTTAAAAAACCCCCACAGAATAATGCAGAAAAAGGGCAGAATGGATTTATGAATGAGTGTATGTGAAATTACCCTGAATTGGACTTATACATTCATCCTTTAACTGCACACTAGAGACAAACATACAGCACAAACATATAAGGAGATTTATAACGGCAGCTTTGCATGGAACAAATAAAGTAACTTTTTTAAAAAAAATGCTTCTTATTTTCATTCTTTTGGCCCATCAAATGATGAGGCTACTTGAGGAGATGCAGGAGCTCTGTTTGACAACAACAATAAATACAGCCTTTCGTGTCATCAGCCCAGCACTGTGGAATTCTCTGCCAATAGAGATTCAGCAGACGCCTTCTGTGCCAACTTTTAAAGGCCTGCTGAAAACTCTTCTATTCCACCAGGCCAAGGCAGCCTATTAAGAATACATCTTTCCACAATAGCTAACCAATGTCCAGCTTTTAAATTTTTTAATATGGTTTTATATTCTACTGCGAACCACTTTGATTTTTTATGTATCTGAACGGCAGCGCATGCCTCTCACCATGTAAACAAACAAGCTGCCTATCTGCATGCCACTGCTGCCTGTAACGTGGAAAGTGCTCGCCACTCAGGCTGAGTTGTCCATAAGACTCACATGAAGGGTGTCGGCAGACCAGGGGTCATTTGGCAAAGGTTTACGCTACAAAATCTTGGGTGCGCTTCTAGGAAAAGCAGACAATGACCTGACAACTGTCAGTTCCCAACCGTGCTCCTAAATAGTGAATGATTTCAGTGTACAAGATCTATCCCTAATAATAATAATAATAATTTATTTATACCCCGCCCATCTTGGGTGAGTTTCCCCAGCCACTCTGGGCAGCTCCCAATCAAGTATTAAAAACAATACAGCATTAAATATTAAAAACTTCCCTAAACAGGGCTGCCTTCAGATGTCTTTTAAAAATAGGATAGTTGCTTATTTCCTTGACATCTGACCGGGGGGGGGGGGGGGCGTTCCACAGGGCAGGCGCCACTACCGAAAAGGCCCTCTGCCTGGTTCCCTGTAACCTCACTTCTTGCAATGAGGGAACCACCAGAAGGCCCTCGGTGCTGGACCTCAGTGTCCAGGCTGAACGATGGGGGTGGAGATGCTCCTTCAGGTATACAGGATCAAGGTCATTTAGGGCTTTAAAGCAGGGAGTTATCATCAATTTGAAGGGACGGGGTCCTGGCAAGGAGTTGTGCATGATGGTGTCATGGACTGGTTTTCAGCTGCACCCTCCTGCATTCTCAGCCAGGAGTTCCCAGAGGAAAATCTGTCGCTGGGTGATTAAGTGAGGTAGTAAAATATTTCAGTTTCCTTGCTCCAGGTCCTCTTCCACAGGGATAACTCTCCCTTGAACTAGGGTGATTCCTGCTGCCCCACATCTGCAATTGTCCTAGGTTTCAAATGAACGGGGAAAGACACAAAGTGACTCTTTTTGTAATCATTCTGCAGACCTGTAAATCATAACCCCTTTCTGCTGAAAGCCAACCTTTTCTATCTGTATGTCTACATAGTAAATACTGTTCAACTGAGCGATCCTCTGATTGTTTGAATTCTGGGAGCACATTTTGCTTCCAAAGTTTCTGCTAATGGCTCTATAGGTTCAGAGCTATGCAAATTCTAGAAATGCAGTCTTCCCAACGGTGAAGTCTACACTCCCAATGCAGCATGAGTAGAAAACCAAAGTGTGGGTGATACTTGAATAAGTCATACTGAGAGTAGTCCTACTAAAATCAATGAACTTAAATTACCGTATATACTCGAGTATAAGTCGACCCAAATATAAGCCGAGGCACCTAATTTCCCTACAAAAACCTGGGAAAGCTTATTGACTCAAGTATAAGCCGGTTCACCTTTGCCGCTGTGGTAGAGGAGGAGGAACGAGCAGCCCAAAAGCAGCCCTTCGGGCTGCTCCTTCCTCTTCCTCCTTTGCTGCTGTGGAGCTCACCCCGTCGCAGGGTTTCGAACCACCATTCTTCTGATCAGCAAGCCCTAGGGCTCTGTGGTTTAACCCACAGCGCAATGTTCCCTTGTGTTATACAGAGAAGGCTGGGATCCTGTCCTGTTTAAGCAGGAGCCAGCGAAAGTGAGCACCTGTGGGGTTTTAATACTTCCTTAACTGATAGGCTTTCTGCCTTCTGGGGTCTAAAGTTTGCATTTATGTGAGCAGTTCAGGAATGGAACAAGCTGCCTGGGGAGAGTAAAGAACCGCCGTTCTTGTACACTTCTTAAGGAATGGTTGACTGGGGTGAGCAGGTGGCGGCGGCACGAGCGGAGAGAAAGGGCTTCTTTCTCGCCGCCCCCACCGCCTGCCTCACTTGAGTATAAGCCGAGGGCAGCTTTTTCAGCACAAAAAATGTGCTGAAAAACTAGGCTTATACTCAAGTATATACAGTAGTAGGTCTTCTCCAGGTTTGACTTAGTAGGAATCACCCTAACATAGCTTGCATTGGAAACAAACTGGAATCAAGATATCAGATCTGTGTTGCAAGATATGCTTTCCCCAACTTATTTAGTGGCTTATGCATAGAGGCAAAATATTTAAAACTGCATTTCTAGAGGAAGGAAGGAAGCAGTTTAGTAGTAGGAAGGGTTCAAATAAATGAGAATGCTTTACTGCAACGCAATGCAAAATAATTTGTCTGCAAATGCTCCCATGTTTGTGCTACACCATGCCTTATTTAAATTGAACAAACTCTTGTGTATAAGTGTTTCCTTTCAAATACAATTAACCCTGACACAGTTGCAGATGTTTAGCTTCTAATTAGCAGTAACGGCACACTCAAGAATGCCCCTCTTTTTCCTCGCAATCTTTTACAAATGATGATTTCCCAAAGGAATCTGGCATCAATTCAAGAGAAAGAATGGAAAATGGG